>NC_074689.1:22041518-22361501 GCF_029448725.1 Salvelinus fontinalis
CATGGAGTTCTGCTGTAGCAGTGTGTGTGTGTGTTTACCATGGAGTTCTGCTGTAGCAGTGTGCGTGTGTTTACCATGGAGTTCTGCTGTAGCAGTGTGTGTGTGTTTACCATGGAGTTCTGCTGTAGCAGTGTGTGTGTGTTTACCATGGAGTTCTGCTGTAGCAGTGTGTGTGCGTGTTTACCATGGAGTTCTGCTGTAGCAGTGTGTGTGTGTGCGTTTTTACCATGGAGTTCTGCTGTAGCAGTGTGTGTGTGTGTGTGTTTACCATGGAGTTCTGCTGTAGCAGTGTGCGTGTGTTTACCATGGAGTTCTGCTGTAGCAGTGTGCGTGTGTTTACCATGGAGTTCTGCTGTAGCAGTGTGCGTGTGTTTACCATGGAGTTCTGCTGTAGCAGTGTGTGTGTGTTTACCATGGAGTTCTGCTGTAGCAGTGTGTGTGTGTTTACCATGGAGTTCTGCTGTAGCAGTGTGTGTGTGTTTACCATGAAGTTCTGCTGTAGCAGTGTGTGTGTGTGTGTGTGTGTACCATGGAGTTCTGCTGTAGCAGTGTGTGTGTGTTTACCATGGAGTTCTGCTGTAGCAGTGTGTGTGTGTTTACCATGGAGTTCTGCTGTAGCAGTGTGTGTGTGTTTACCATGGAGTTCTGCTGTAGCAGTGTGTGTGTGTGTGTGTGTGTGCGTGCGTGTTTACCATGGAGTTCTGCTGTAGCAGTGTGTGTGTGTGCGTTTTTACCATGGAGTTCTGCTGTAGCAGTGTGTGTGTGTGTGTTTACCATGGAGTTCTGCTGTAGCAGTGTGCGTGTGTTTACCATGAAGTTCTGCTGTAGCAGTGTGCGTGTGTTTACCATGAAGTTCTGCTGTAGCAGTGTGTGTGCGTGTGTGTGTGTGTGTGTTTACCATGGAGTTCTGCTGTAGCAGTGTGTGTGTGTTTACCATGGAGTTCTGCTGTAGCAGTGTGTGTGTGTTTACCATGGAGTTCTGCTGTAGCAGTGTGTGTGTGTGTGTGTCACCATGGAGTTCTGCTGTAGCAGTGTGCGTGTGTTTACCATGAAGTTCTGCTGTAGCAGTGTGTGTGCGTGTGTGTGTGCGTGTTTACCATGGAGTTCTGCTGTAGCAGTGTGTGTGTGTGTGTGTCACCATGGAGTTCTGCTGTAGCAGTGTGCGCGTGTTTACCATGAAGTTCTGCTGTAGCAGTGTGTGTGCGTGTGTGTGTGCGTGTTTACCATGGAGTTCTGCTGTAGCAGTGTGTGTGTGTGTGTGTGTTTACCATGGAGTTCTGCTGTAGCAGTGTGTGTGTGTTTACCATGGAGTTCTGCTGTAGCAGTGTGTGTGTGTTTACCATGGAGTTCTGCTGTAGCAGTGTGTGTGTGTTTACCATGGAGTTCTGCTGTAGCAGTGTGTGTGTGTGTGTGTGTGTGCGTGTTTACCATGGAGTTCTGCTGTAGCAGTGTGTGTGTGTGTTTACCATGGAGATCTGCTGTAGCAGTGTGTGTGTGTGTTTACCATGGAGATCTGCTGTAGCAGTGTGTGTGTGTTTACCATGAAGTTCTGCTGTAGCAGTGTGTGTGTGTTTACCATGGAGTTCTGCTGTAGCAGTGTGTGTGTGTTTACCATGAAGTTCTGCTGTAGCAGTGTGTGTGTGTGTGTGTGTGTGTACCATGGAGTTCTGCTGTAGCAGTGTGTGTGTGTACCATGGAGTTCTGCTGTAGCAGTGTGTGTGTGTTTACCATGGAGTTCTGCTGTAGCAGTGCGTGTGTGTTTACCATGGAGTTCTGCTGTAGCAGTGTGTGTGTGTTTACCATGGAGTTCTGCTGTAGCAGTGTGTGTGTGTGTTTACCATGGAGTTCTGCTGTAGCAGTGTGTGTGCGTGTTTACCATGGAGTTCTGCTGTAGCAGTGTGTGTGTGTACCATGGAGTTCTGCTGTAGCAGTGTGTGTGTGTTTACCATGGAGTTCTGCTGTAGCAGTGTGTGTGCGTTTACCATGGAGTTCTGCTGTAGCAGTGTGTGTGTGTGTTTACCATGGAGTTCTGCTGTAGCAGTGTGTGTGTTTACCATGGAGTTCTGCTGTAGCAGTGTGTGTGTGTGTGTGTGCGTGTTTACCATGGAGTTCTGCTGTAGCAGTGTGTGTGTGTGTGTGTTTACCATGGAGTTCTGCTGTAGCAGTGTGTGTGTGTTTACCATGGAGTTCTGCTGTAGCAGTGTGTGTGTGTGTCACCATGGAGTTCTGCTGTAGCAGTGTGTGTGTGTGTTTACCATGGAGTTCTGCTGTAGCAGTGTGTGTGTGTGTTTACCATGGAGTTCTGCTGTAGCAGTGTGTGTGTGTTTACCATGGAGTTCTGCTGTAGCAGTGTGTGTGCGTGTGTGTGTGCGTGTTTACCATGGAGTTCTGCTGTAGCAGTGTGTGTGCGTGTGTGTGTGTGTGTTTACCATGGAGTTCTGCTGTAGCAGTGTGTGTGTGCGCGTGTTTACCATGGAGTTCTGCTGTAGCAGTGTGAGTGTGTATGTGTGTGTGTGTTTACCATGGAGTTCTGCTGTAGCAGTGTGTGTGTGTTTACCATGGAGTTCTGCTGTAGCAGTGTGTGTGTGTGTTTACCATGGAGTTCTGCTGTAGCAGTGTGTGTGTGTGTTTACCATGGAGTTCTGCTGTAGCAGTGTGTGTGTGTGTTTACCATGGAGTTCTGCTGTAGCAGTGTGTGTGTGTGTTTACCATGGAGTTCTGCTGTAGCAGTGTGTGTGTGTGTTTACCATGGAGTTCTGCTGTAGCAGTGTGTGTGTGTTTACCATGAAGTTCTGCTGTAGCAGTGTGTGTGCGTGTTTACCATGGAGTTCTGCTGTAGCAGTGTGTGTGTGTTTACCATGAAGTTCTGCTGTAGCAGTGTGTGTGTGTGTCTGTTTACCATGGAGTTCTGCTGTAGCAGTGTGTGTGTGTTTACCATGGAGTTCTGCTGTAGCAGTGTGTGTGTGTTTACCATGGAGTTCTGCTGTAGCAGTGTGTGTGCGTTTACCATGAAGTTCTGCTGTAGCAGTGTGTGTGTTTACCATGAAGTTCTGCTGTAGCAGTGTGTGTGTTTACCATGAAGTTCTGCTGTAGCAGTGTGTGTTCGTGTTTACCATGGAGTTCTGCTGTAGCAGTGTGTGTGTGTGTGTGTGTGTGTGTGCGCGTGTTTACCATGGAGTTCTGCTGTAGCAGTGTGTGCGTGTTTACCATGGAGTTCTGCTGTAGCAGTGTGTGTTCGTGTTTACCATGGAGTTCTGCTGTAGCAGTGTGTGTGTGTGTGTGTGCGCGTGTTTACCATGGAGTTCTGCTGTAGCAGTGTGTGTGTGTGTGTCACCATGGAGTTCTGCTGTAGCAGTGTGTGTGTGTGTTTACCATGGAGTTCTGCTGTAGCAGTGTGTGTGTGTTTACCATGAAGTTCTGCTGTAGCAGTGTGTGCGTGTGTGTGTCACCATGAAGTTCTGCTGTAGCAGTGTGTGCGTGTTTACCATGAAGTTCTGCTGTAGCAGTGTGTGTGTGTTTACCATGAAGTTCTGCTGTAGCAGTGTGTGTGTGTGTTTACCATGGAACTCTGCTGCAGCAGTGTGTGTGTGTGTGTGTGTGTGTGTGTGTGTGTGTGTGTGTGTGTGTTTACCATGGAGTTCTGCTGTAGCAGTGTGTGTGTGTTTACCATGGAGTTTTGCTGTAGCAGTGTGTGTGTGTGTTTACCATGGAGTTCTGCTGTAGCAGTGTGTGTGTGTGTGTGTTTACCATGGAGTTCTGCTGTAGCAGTGTGTGTGTGTGTGTGTTTACCATGGAGTTCTGCTGTAGCAGTGTGTGTGTGTGTGTGTGTGTGTTTACCATGGAGTTCTGCTGTAGCAGTGTGTGTGTGTGTGTGTTTACCATGCTGTTCTGCTGTAGCAGTGTGTGTGTTTACCATGGAGTTCTGCTGTAGCAGTGTGTGTGTGTGTGTGCGTGTTTACCATGGAGTTCTGCTGTAGCAGTGTGTGTGTTTACCATGGAGTTCTGCTGTAGCAGTGTGTGTGTTTACCATGGAGTTCTGCTGTAGCAGTGTGTGTGTTTACCATGGAGTTCTGCTGTAGCAGTGTGTGTGTTTACCATGGAGTTCTGCTGTAGCAGTGTGTGTGTTTACCATGGAGTTCTGCTGTAGCAGTGTGTGTGTTTACCATGGAGTTCTGCTGTAGCAGTGTGTGTGTTTACCATGGAGTTCTGCTGTAGCAGTGTGTGTGTGTTTACCATGAAGTTCTGCTGTAGCAGTGTGTGTGTGTGTGTGTGTGTGTGCGTGTTTACCATGGAGTTCTGCTGTAGCAGTGTGTGTGTGTTTACCATGGAGTTCTGCTGTAGCAGTGTGTGTGTGTTTACCATGGAGTTCTGCTGTAGCAGTGTGTGTGTGTGTGTGTGTGTGTTTACCATGGAGTTCTGCTGTAGCAGTGTGTGTGCGTGTTTACCATGGAGTTCTGCTGTAGCAGTGTGTGTGTGTGTGTGTGTGTGTTTACCATGGAGTTCTGCTGTAGCAGTGTGTGTGCGTGTTTACCATGGAGTTCTGCTGTAGCAGTGTGTGTGTGTTTACCATGAAGTTCTGCTGTAGCAGTGTGTGTGTGTGTTTACCATGGAGTTCTGCTGTAGCAGTGTGTGTGTGTGTTTACCATGGAGTTCTGCTGTAGCAGTGTGTGTGTGTGTTTACCATGGAGTTCTGCTGTAGCAGTGTGTGTGTGTGTTTACCATGGAGTTCTGCTGTAGCAGTGTGTGTGCGTGTTTACCATGAAGTTCTGCTGTAGCGGGGACCAGGAGTACATGACAGGGACAGAGGCTACAGCGTTGAGCGTCTTCAGAGGTATCACCTGTTTGGAGAACTCAGAGAAACCACTGTCCACCGTACACTGTAGGAAACAAGACCACACACACTAGAGGACTCAGATAAGCCTTCACTGGAAAGAGAAGTGTAAAAAGTCCTAAATGGTGAAAAACAGTAAACTGGTCATGTAGATTTCAATATCTCTGTATTGTTGTGTGTGAAACATGCGCTGACCTCTCTGGTCCCTCGTAAGGAGCTAACAGATGTCATGATGTGAACGGGCTGGATCCTTCTTGTCTTCCACTCAGCGTTCAGGATGTCTGTCCGCTCCAAGATCCTCTGACGGTTAGAGTTAAACATACTCTGGGGGGGAGAGACACTGTCAGAAACCTGTGTGTGTGTGAGAGAGAGAGAGATAGATAGATATAATGTTTGTTTGCATATAGGTACCTTGACCTCATCAGCCCGTCTGAAACGTTTGAGTTGGCGTAGCCTCATGTACTCAGACTTCACCCTTCTCCTCCAACACACTGGTCCCTTCTCAGACCGCTTCCCTGTCAGCACCATGGTCAACCTGGAACACACACACAGCTTTAGAACCATGCACAGTACAAGAGTAAAGGCAAAGAGTTGACATGAAAACACACAACTGAGCTTTGGACCCCATAGCTGGTCATTGAACATGTTGATAAGGGCGCACGCACAGTCTCTTCAGAGTCAACGGCGGTTTCAGTTTCCATTCCCACCTCTACAGCTGCACTGAGACAGTCATGCCAGGCCAGTTCAGTCATGCAAATAAGGGGAAACACCCCCAAACTAGTTGCATGTTTCAAATTCATTGTCCATTTACTTGGGGTAAAACATAAATCACAAATCAGTCTTTGCTGGCTTCCATTACACATGCTCAGTTCCAACTAAACACAGTATTGAAGTCTCCATAATAACATCCGCGTCTCTCTGCTCAATAAGGCCTGGAGAAACGGATGCTGGAGAGGGCCCTAGTTCCAAATCATTGGCAACAGAAATCAAATTAGAGTTGTGCGTCTGCTACGTGACTACTGTCTAGAATAGGATGAACTTTAATGTCCCCAAGGGGAAATTGTCTTACCAACACAGTACTGCTGTATACAAAATAGACACTGTACATTACACACTCAGGTTTTTTTCCTACATAGTGTTTTTTCCAGCCTCCTATGTCCAAACAGTACAATTATATATTTATTTTATAATTTGGGGGATGGAACATTTTTTCAGTGTAAAATTAAAATGACTAAAACCAGATATAAAGTACGTAGAAAAGATAATGGACCTGTATCTTTTTTATAAGATAATCTTAGAACTAACAATCACAAAAAAAAACACTAGCCAGTCAAATTCCCAAAATTATGCATTCAGGAGTATTTTTGTCGTGGCATGGGGCACCCATTGATTTGTTATAATGTTTGAGTCACTCTGATAGCATAAGCCATGGTGAAATGTGTAGAATTGAAGGAAATCAACTTTAAACGGCAACATGTTATCTCAGCCCCATGGCACGAAATTAGCTTTAAAACGGCACCCTTTTCTCTTAGCCTCATGGCAAAATGTGTAGAATTGCAGCACATGATCTTTAAAACAGCTACATTAGTCACTGCGGCCAACAGGAGGGCCTCTAACATTTTAGGTCAGTGACTGCACCATTGGCCAAGCCCATGGCCCCACCCCCACTACCATTTTTACCCAGAAAAACCATGCAGACTAAACATAATAAATACATTGCATTGTCTGTGATTGGCGAAAACAACTTACTGATCACATACTGCTAGAAAGAACACTGCCTATAGCTCTGTCTAGAGGATGCATGACTAGAATGTATACTTTTCTTAATCTGCACTGATAGTGCATCTGTCCTGCCTGGGTGTGTCTAACCCAATGGATCCCCTCCCTTGAGGAAATACAGTATCCGGTGCTGCCATGAAAATCTGTTACCTTATCACACCAGTCACCACACTGGATGCTCATGTTTAGGGCTTCACCACGCATAGAGGAAAGGAGTATGACTTACTGTAGTATGACTTACTGTAGAATTACACATCACAGAAAATTATTTGTCAAATCTTTGTGTTCAACACAAACATGTTCATATGTTAGATTGAACGGCTCAATACTCAAAGATGGAGGGGACAATTAACAATCTTATAATTAAAAGGTAATAGAGAGCAATAGTAATGGCGTCTTTTTTTGTAGGCACTAACTCCTCCATGGTTCCTTGAACAAAGTTTTTTTTTTTTTTTACACAAGGTTTTTGGATAAAAGCCCAAAATAAGGCCTGTGTCTGTGGTAAACACAGGTTAGGAGATCTTATACGTTTTGTTCTATGAGACAATCTTCATCATCTAACATCACTTTGTGAATTTTGAAGCATTTATGTAATACTTAAAAAAAATAGAACGCAAATAAAGACTTCATAAAGGTAATGTTAACTGATTGATATTACCATTATAGAACAAAACGTATAAGATCACATAAGCCTGTGTTAACGTCAGACCTTATTATCGGCGTTTATTCAAAAACCCTATTCCTTCCCCATAGAAATGTTTAAACGAACCAGAGGTAAATCATTTCCGGTTTTTAGGACTACAAGCTGGCGAGTTCTATTCTGTACTAGACTAGTGCCATATTAATGGTATGTAGCGGCAAGTGGCTGAATAGCGCCCCTATTGGAAATGTGAAGAACAACAAGTATATCAGAGTCGGGAAGGCTTTCACCTTTCGCTCTCAACTGCCTCGAGTGACACACATTAGAACCTAATTCTGATCACTCCGCTTTGATTTTATTGCTGTCGCCAAATCGACTGCTGTCATGTCAAATGTGACAATTTTTTTGATAGAATTGTAGCGAACACTAGCTAGCTAGTATCATGCACATTTCCCAATTCAGATGTTAGCTAGCTAAATGTCAATTTCAAACCATCCTGCCAAATAATTCGATTTAGCTAGCTAACTAATGCTAAAAAGATGAATGACACCGCTACACAGTTCAATAAAGTTCAATGTTGGGAATCAACGTGTAAACCTGGTACGATTTGAAGTGAAGAAAGTTAAACCCTTCCGCGCCTCCACCGCAGACAAACACTCCAGTTAATTTGCAAAGTGAAGTAACGTTACACAACTGTCATCTTGACACATTAATTGGCTGGCTAACTTATTGGCATAATTTACAAAGATAACAGCCAGATCAAACAAGTGAATAAATGTGTCAACTAACATGAACCTTCCATACCTAGCTAACCGGTTAGCTAGTAAGCTAACTAGCGACCAAGACAGAGATAGCTAGCTAACGTTACATATGTGGCTATTATTTATTTTTTTCAGAGGAAATAATTGTATATTTTGACAGCATTTCCTACCTGCAGAGGGGGGTCAGTCCTCATTCAATGAAGTGACTCGGGATCTATCCGACACGCACCAAGCGAGAATCTTTCGTTGATCGGGATTGGATTACTAACGTTACTATGTTTTGTTGGCTAGCTCGTTAGCAGCGAGAGAAAGGGGGAGTCAATTCACCTCGCGCGTCCTCTAGCTAGCTAGCGAACAACACCGGCTCGCTACGCTTCTTTCTGGTATGTACTTCCCAATGGAAATAACACGGATAGTTTGATGCGGAATTAACGTCTTGTAAAATATACTGTTTTACTGAACAGTTTCTCAATTTCTATATTTCCGCCTCAGCAACTATTCAAACGTCTCTCTCCGTCTCTTTCACACACATTCGCCGCCCACTCGGGCCACTGCAGCTTCAACGAGCGCCAAACATATGGGCCAATCACCGCGGCCGATATTCAAGATTCTCACTACGGTGCATTGCGATGGGTCGGATTGTATCAGGGAGCTGGCCAATAATAGGCCGCGCTACAACGGGGCCCTGGAATGGGGGACATGTGGAGAAGTTTCCTTTGTTCTCTTGGTTATCGACGATACAAATGCCTAGCAAAGATGTAGATGCGAAGTGTTTACTCTATTACCTGGTGCCACATGTATGTGCAACTATTTACAATTACGACTCATCATGGTAATACCATATTTAATAATCCATGAGCAAATGTGTCATGTACAATTTCAGTAGATATGAGTAAATATTGGTAGCGAAACCGTTATATACAAATCACAAAGCAATGTACTAAACGGTGGATGTGTTTTATATTGTAGAAAAGTGTATAAAGTAAATATCTGCTTTATTTTTATTCTGGTCGTGGCATGGAAACCTTGTTATGGTCGGATATAGTCTCAAGAGTCTAAAGTCGCTTCCTCTCATCACCTTTTCTCTATATGCACTGATAGCAAAGAGCTAGGGAGAATAATTGCTTACTCATTGCGTTAGCTTCCTTCTCCTTCTCAAAACTCATTGAAGGAGAAGTGGCTCTCATCTAATGGGTTTTGGGAAGGAGAGAGGACGCGAGGAGTAAGCAATTATTCTCCCTAGCTCTTTGCTGAGTATTCAATTGACATCTTACCCATGACAGTAAAAACTAATTCTTGTTCATCCTCTTGTACATACTTTACAGCAACGCTGAGTTTACTGACTTGTAATCATGTAGGGAGGTCGACAAGGAGAGGGAGCCACTTTAGATTATTGAGAAGGAGCCCTCCTCTTCGCTAGGGTTATCCAGTTTACTAAGTCCCGCCCCTCTCATACGCTCATTGGTATATGGCACGGGAGACGAATCCGCCTCGTTCAGTTTGCTCATACAGTAATAGCAAAGATTTTTATAACTAAACCAAGATTGACCAAAACCCGTCGTTTCAAATGGGAACGAATGAGTCATAGTGGGTATAACTAGCAAGGAGGTGGGTAGAGCCAAGCACGAGCTAGCGAGATCCTATTGGCGCATATTTCCGTTAGGGCACGCCTAGTTTAAAGTGCGCGTGTGCATTTTTTATTTATTTAACCTTTATTTAACTGTGAAATGCGCGTGTGCATGAAGTAAATTCGCCTTTGCACTCCTAAACAATGCACTTTTTTAAAACTTTAGCAAAGGGTAAAGTCTATACAATTTTGTCCACTCTGTTCAGAGCATATTTTAGTTTTGGGAACAGAACCGTATTGAGATCAATTGTTTAATCGATAATAGAAAATAATCAGAAAATCGGCCAAAATCCATCTCATTGCATCTTCTCCCACTGCCAGCCATGTAACGTACTTAAGTAAAACATAGTTTAAAGTACCACTTAAGTAGCTTTTTGGGGTGTCTATACTTTACTATTTATATTTTTCTCTGCTTTTACTTCACTACATTCCTTAAGAAAATGATGGACTTTTTACTCCATACATTTTCCCTGACACTAGTTACAATTTGAATGCTTAGCAGTGCAGGAAAAATATAAAATTCCCACACTTATCAAGAGACTCACTAAACATAAATGCTTCCTTTGTAAATTATGTCTAAATGTTGGAGTTGCCACTAGCTGTCAAAAAAGTTATAAAAAAGGAAATTGTGCCATCTGGTTTGCTAAATATAAGGAATTTGATGTATAGCGTTTACTTTTACTTTGACTCAAGAATGACAATTGAGTACTTTTTCCACCACTGTACTTAAGTACATTTAAATCTTATACTTTTAGACTTTTACTCAAGTAGTATTTTACTGGGTTACTTTTACTTGAGTCATTTTATATTAAGGTATCTTTACTTTTACTCAAGTATGACACCTCTTCCCACTGCCAGACACTTGGCTTTGGAAACGCCGAGCGGATGCTTCACATTTATACATCCAGTGAAATATTTTCAATGAACAGAAATATCTGTCTCATTGTTCTATCTGTGGTAGTAGTGTCTACAGTAGGCACAAAACATTCAATATTTTCATTTTACAAACCACATCTCATGTGTTCTATAGCCCTCAAATTCAATTCTGAACCTCAAAGCCAGTTCCACTGCTTTTTTTCATTGTTCCCCTCAAGGTTATTATAGTAAACTAGAACTGAAACTAAAACCAATGATGAATTATTAGCATGAGGTTGTAGGTAACAAGAACATTTTCCAGAACATAGACATATCTGATATTGGCAGAAAGCTTATATTCCTGTTAATCTAACTGCACTGTCCAATTAACAGTAGCTATTACAGTGAAAGAATACCATGCTATTGTTTGAGGAGAGTGCACAGTTTTGAACTTGAAAAGTTTTTAATAAACAAATTAGGCACATTTGGGCAGTCTTGATACAAACATTTTAACAGAGATGCAATGGTTCATCGGATCAGTCTAAAACTTTGCGCATACACTGCTGCCATCTAGTGGCCAAAATCTAAATTGCACATATGTTGGAATAATACATTATGGCCTTTCTCTTGCATTTCAAAGATGATGGTACAAAAAAAGTGTTTTTTTCTTTCTTTGTATTATCTTTTACCAGATCTAATGTGTTATACACTGCTCAAAAAAAGAAAGGGAACACTAAAATAACACATCCTAGATCTGAATGAATTAAATATTCTTATTAAATACTTTTTTCTTTACATAGTTGAATGTGCTGACAACAAAATCACACAAAAATGATCAATGGAAATCAAATTTATCAACCCATGGAGGTCTGTATTTGGAGTCACACTCAAAATTAAAGTGGAAAACCACACTACAGGTTGATCCAACTTTGATGTAATGTCCTTAAAACAAGTCAAAATGAGGCTCAGTAGTGTGTGTGGCCTTCACGTGCCTGTATGACCTCCCTACAACGCCTGGGTATGCTCCTGATGAGGTGGCGGATGGTCTCCTGAGGGATCTCCTCCCAGACCTGGACTAAAGCATCCGCCAACTCCTGGACAGTCTGTGGTGCAACGTGGCATTGGTGGATGGAGCGAGACATGATGTCCCAGATGTGCTCAATTTGATTCAGGTCTGGGGAACGGGCGGGCCAGTCCATAGCATCAATGCCTTCCTCTTGCAGGAACTGCTGACACACTCCAGCCACATGAGGTCTAGCATTGTCTTGCATTAGGAGGAACCCAGGGCCAACCGCACCAGCATATGGTCTCACAAGGGGTCTGAGTATCTCATCTCGGTACCTAATGGCAGTCAGGCTACCTCTGGCGAGCACATGGAGGGCTGTGCAGCCCCCCAAAGAAATGCCGCCCCACACCATGACTGACCCACCGCCAAACCGGTCATGCTGGAGGATGTTGCAGGCAGCAGAACGTTCTCCACGGCGTCTCCAGACTCTGTCACGTCTGTCACGTGCTCATGTGCTCAGTGTGAACCTGCTTTCCTCTGTGAAGAGCACAGGGCGCCAGTGGCGAATTTGCCAATCTTGGTGTTCTCTGGCAAATGCCAAACGTCCTGCACGGTGTTGGGCTGTAAGCACAACCCCCACCTGTGGACGTCGGGCCCTCATACCACCCTCATGGAGTCTGTTTCTGACCGTTTGAGCAGACACATGCACATTTGTGGCCTGCGGGAGGTCATTTTGCAGGGCTCTGGCAGTGCTCCACCTGCTCCTCCTTGCACAAAGGCGGAGGTAGCGGTCCTGCTGCTGGGTTGTTGCCCTCCTACGGCCTCCTCCACATCTCCTGATGTACTGGCCTGTCTCCTGGTAGCGCCTCCATGCTCTGGACACTACGCTGACAGACACAGCAAACCTTCTTGCCACAGCTCGCATTGATGTGCCATCCTGGATGAGCTGCACTACCTGAGCCACTTGTGTGGGTTGTAGACTCCGTCTCATGCTACCACTAGAGTGAGAGCACCGCCAGCATTCAAAAGTGACCAAAACATCAGCCAGGAAGCATAGGAACTGAGAAGTGGTCTGTGGTCACCACCTGCAGAACCACTCCTTTATTGGGGGTGTCTTGCTAATTGCCTATAATTTCCACCTTTTGTCTATTCCATTTGCACAACAGCATGTGAAATGTATTGTCAATCAGTGTTGCTTCCTAAGTGGACAGTTTGATTTCACAGAAGTGTGATTGACTTGGAGTTACATTGTGTTGTTTAAGTGTTCCCGTTATTTTTTTGAGCAGTGTATTTTCCTACATTCTTCACATTTCCACAAGTGTTTCCTTTCAAATGGTATCAATCATTTGCATATCCTTGCTTCAGGGCCTGAGCTACAGGCAGTTAGATTTGGGTACGTCATTTTAGGCGAATATTAAAAAAAGGTTCCGATCTTTAAGAGGTTTTTTAAGATAGACTTTAAAATTGAAAGGTAGACTCAGCTAGATGATGTTGCCACAAGCAGCACCCAGATACTGGGATCGTTTGAGTAGTAAGGCTAAAGCAACTGACTGTAGACGATCGTCGGGGAGTGGTTTTCCAAAAGCAAGGCTCAGATCAACATGGCATTAGGCAGGCTTCCATTAACACAGGTTTATTCTACAAAAGCAATTTCGCAAAAAAAACATTGCGACTTGTGTAATGGAAACGACATATAGGAGACATTTTCTAAAGACAGACAACATTTTTATGAGTTCGACAGGTAGATTTTTTAAATTTATTTATTGCAACAAATGATGATGGAGACTGTGTTTTTCAGATAAATTATGATTGCCGAATATGTAACTATAAGCTCCACTCCACATTTAATTCAAAATGCCTACTGCTTGCAAAATAGAAAAAAAATCTATACAAATTATGTTTCTTTGCAGGACAAGGATTATCCTGACTTTCAAGAATGCCTGAATTGCTTTGCCTTGCTTTTCTGGTTGGCTAGTAAGTTTCACCATCCAATTATTTCAAATCTACAGGAATGCAAGTTTCACCATGGCACTGCCTGTGGAAATTTAAGTTACAGCCTTATTCTAAAATGTATTAAATTGTTTTTTCGCCTCATACAATACCCCATAATGACAAAGCAAAACAGGCATTTTTGCAAATGTATATAAAAAAAATGGAAATATGACATTTAAATAACTATTCAGACCCTTTACTCAGGACTTTGTTGAATCACCTTTTGCAGCGATTACTGCCTCAAGTCTTCTTGGGTATGACACTACAAGCTTGGCACACCTGTATTTGGGGAGTTTCTCCCATTCTTCTCTGCAGATCCTCTCAAGCTCTGTCAGGTTGGATGGGGAGCGTCGCTGCACAGCTATTTTCAGGTCTCTCCAGAGATGTTAGATTGGGTTCAAGTCCGGGCTCTGGCTGGGCCACTCGTGGACATTTAGAGACTTGTCCCGAAGCAACTCCTGCGTTGTCTTGGCAGTGTGCTTAGGGTCGTTGTCCTGTTGGAAGATGAACCTTCGCCCCAGTCTGAGGTCCTGAGTTTTCTGGAGCAGGTTTTCATCAAGAATCTCTGTACTTTGCTCCATTCATCTTTCCCTCGATCCTGACTAATCTCCCAGTCCTTGCTGCTAAAAAACATCCCCACAACACGATGCTGCCACCACCATGCTTCACTGTAGGGATGGTGCCAGGTTTCCTCAAGATGTGACGCATGGCATTCAGGCCAAAGAGTTCAATCTTGGTTTCATCAGTCCAGAGAATCTAGTTTCTCATGGGCTGAGAATTCTTTAGGTGCAACTTGGCAAACTCTAAGCGGGCCGTCATGTGCCTTTTACAGAGGAGTGGCTTCCATCTGGCCACTCTACCATAAAGGCCTGATTGGTGGAGTGCTGCAGAGATGGTTGTCCTTCTTGAAGGTTCTCCCATCTCCACAGAGGAACTCTAGAGCTCTGTCAGATTGACCATCGGGTTCTTGGTCACCTCCCTGAGAAAGGTCCTTCTCCCCCGATTGCTCAGTTTGGCCAGGCAGCCAGCTGCAGGAAGAGTCTTGGTAGTTCCGAACTTCTTCCTTTTAAGGAAAATGGAGTCCACTGTATCCTTGGGGACCTTCAATCACGCAGAATTTTTTTGGTACCATTCCCCAGATCTGTGCTTCTACACAATCCTGTCTTGGAGCTCTATGGACAATTCCTTCGACCTAATGGCTTGGTTATGGCTCTGACTTGCACTGTCAACCGTGTGACCTTATATAGACAGGTGTATGCCTTTTACCACAGGTGGACTCCAATCAAGTTGTAGAAACATCTCAAGGATGATCAATGGAAACAGGATGCACCTGAGCTCAAGTTCGAGTCTCATAGCAAAGGGTATGAATACTTGTGTAAAAAGGTATTTCTGGTTTTTATTCATGTGCAAAAATGTCTAAAAACCTGTTTTAACTTTGTCATTATGGGGTATTGTGTGTAGATTGATGAGGAAAACATTTTATTTAATTTGAATGCACTGTATATTAGTCAATTACTGCGTTCTATCCATGCTGGCTTTCGCGGGCTACCTCAGATATGAAACAGCTAGGTAGGAGGGCATACAGGCTGTCGCCAATTTATTAATTTGCCTAAATGGTAATGGAAACATTTTGGTGTGACTTCATTATGTCCAACAGTATTTATCAACACAAGATAGTTAAATGGAAATGCACCCTTGCAGGCAATTGTCACATCTATTTTCAATGCAAAGTTTTTAAATCGACAATAAATCATTGTACATTATTTATAATGAGGCATACCTGGAGATAATTGGACCTCTCTGAAATGAAAATGGATGGCCCTCCCTTCAGTAACATATATATATATATATTTTACCCTCCCTTAACGCTCGAAAAATAATTTGTGACCCTCCCCTATACCCAAAATATTAACTAAAACATAAAGTGGATAGCAGAGAACATGCATACTGTTTACCCTCACTCCTAGGACAGATCAGAGCCTTAGATAGGCCTACTGTATGCCGTTTTAGAAACGGATCTTCGTAATGTAAGCATTACATGGTAAAGTAGCTAGAAGGTTGTGGTTTCGCAGACCACGCGGACAATGAAAGGGATGAAAAATCTTTATTATAATAAAATCACTGCATTAATCTATCATCTTATTTGCGTTTTGAGAAAAAAATAGCCTTTATAAACGCATTTCATGCAATTCTACATCATTTTACATAACTAGCAGAATCTGTTATAATACCACAACAAAGCATGACAACTAATGAGCAGCACCAGAGATGTTTTGATTTCTATACAAGCTATTGTTAAAAAAATAGGATAGTCTAAGTTTGGGACCGTGCTAAAGTTGTCAACTGTAAAAATTGACCACAACAGAACCAGTTACAACTGAAGTATCTGATCATCAATGAATTGAAGAAAAAGCATTATATATAATTTTCAAATGTATTATTTTATTCCATGATATTGTTGTTACAAAATAGATTTGTGTTGACTGTGATTAGGGCATGGGAATGTAAGAGTATATTCTAGGCTAAATTAGAATGCATATCTCATCACATGATCCTAAATGCGAAATGTATAGGAATGTTGCTGAAATGCTGAGCACTGCTGCCAGGCTCTAGCGCAGGGGTATTCAACTCTTACTTTACGAAGTCCGGAGCCTGCTGGTTTTCTGTTCTACCTGATATTTAATTGCAAGCACCTGGTGTCCCAGGTCTAAATCAGTCCCTGGTTAGAGGGGAACAATGAAAAAATGCACTGGAACGGCTTCGAGGTCCAGAGTTGAGTTTGAGGGCTCTAGCGTGTAACAAATGCTTCACAATTTATTTAATAAATGGTAGTCTATAGCCTTGAAATAATTATAATATAGCCTAAATAATTCATTTTTGTGCCTTGGTAGGCTACGTGGCTTGATCCTGACTGATTTAGAGTTAGTATGTTGTTTAATAGCCTGCTGAAATATTGATTGTCAATTAATAGTGACAGAATCACATTTATCTCCTTGACTATAGGTTGTAACGCAGCCTCTGCATGTCATAGAGACAAACCAAATATATTCTATATGCAACAGAGTCACGTCTTTCCCCGACATTTTACAGCTTGTTTCTAGCATGAAGAATTGCGGACAAAAGCATTGTTATACACTAAGTGTACAAAATATTAGGAACACCTTCCTAATATTGAGTTGCACCCCCTTTTGCCCTCAGAAAGTGTTCCACAGGGATGCTGGCCCATGTTGACCCGAATGCTTCCCACAGTTGTGTCAAATTGGTTGGAAGTCTTTTGGCTGGTGGTCCATTCTTGATACACACAGGAAACTGTTAAGCGTGAAAAACCCAGCAGCGTTGCAGTTCTTGACACACTCAAAACTACGCATGGAACCTACTACCATATGCCGTTCAAAGGCACTTCAATATTTTGTCTTGCCCATTCACCCTCTGAATGGCACACATACACAATCCATGTCTAAACGGTCTCCTCCCCTTCATCTGCACTGATTGAAGTGGATTTAACATTAATAAGGGATCATATACTCATTCCAAAATCATGGGCATTAATATGAAGATGGTTCCCCCTTTGTTGCTACAACAGCCTCCACTCTTCTGGGAAGGTGTTCCACTAGATGTTGGAACATTGCTGCAAGAACTTGCTTCCAGTCAACCACAAGAGCATTAGTGAGGTCGGCCACTGATGTTGGGTGATTAGGCCTGGCTCACAGTTGGAGTTCCAATTCATCCCAAAGGTGTGCGATGGGGTTGAGGTCAGGGCTCTGTGCAGGCCAGTCCAGTTATTTCACACCGATCTCGACACACCATTTCTGTATGGACCACGTTGTGCATGGGGGCATTGTCATGCTAAAACAGGAAAGGGCTTTTCCCAAACTGTTGCCACAAAGTTGGAATCACAGAATCGTCTAGAATGTCATTGTATGCTGTAGCATTAAGATTTCCCTTCACTGGAACTAAGGGGCCTAGCCCGAACCATGAAAAACAGCCCCAGACTATTATTCATCCTCCACCAAGCTTTACAGTTGGCACTATGCATTCGGGCAGGTAGCGTTCTCCTGGCATCTGCCAAACCCAGATTTGCCTGTCAGACTGACAGATGTTGAAACGTGATTCACCACTTTAGAGAATGCGTTTCCACTGCTCCAGAGTACAAAGGCGGCGAGCTTTACACCATATATCGTTGTGCATGGGCGACGGCGCTTGGCATTGTGCATGGTGATCTTAGGCTTGTGCGCGGCTGCTCGGCCATGGAAACCCATTTCATGAAGCTCCTGACGAACGGAGAGCTTGATTCCAGAGGTAGTTTGGAACTCGGTCGTGAGTGTTGCAACTGAGGACAGATGATATTTACACGCTACCCACTTCAGCACTCGCCGGTCCCATTCTGTGAGCTTGTGTGTCCTACCACTTCGCGGCTGAGCCATTTCCACTTCATAATAACATCACTTACAGTTGACTGGGGCAGCTCTCGCTGGGCATACATTTGAAGAAGTTACTTGTTGGAAAGGTGGCATCCTATGACGGTGCCATGTTGAAAGTCACTGAGCTCTTCAGTAAGGCCATTCTACTGTCAATGTTTGGCTATGGAGATTTTATGGCGGTGTACTCAATTTTATTCACCTGTCAGCAACAGATGTTGCTGAAACAGCCGAATCCACACATTTTTAGGGTTGTCCACATACTTTTGTATATATAGTGTAACCATTTTCTTTAACAAAAGCCACAATACCTTCACACACCCCCTCAATTCGAGTCCTGGTTTTAACTTAACACACCAAGCCCTTCACTGACACCAAGATATTTAAGGAGTGCATGGTGACTGAAGGAATTGACTGACAAATCTTTAGATTTCAGACTATAATTTTGTCTGTCAAACAGGTTGGCCGACCTCTTATTTCTTGAATATGAAGAAATTGGCTCCAACACAAAGCCCTCTTGATGTTAGTAGCCTAAAGTCGAATAAAAAATTAAGATAGTAATGTAAGTTATGTCAATTACTAGAATATGGCTTATTGTGAGGTCAATAACTCTGATAAATAGCTTCATTATGATCAACGAAACACTGTTTTTATTAAAATCAATTACAGCAGTAGCAAGCTTATCTCCAGTCCTCCTCATCTTCACGCTCTCCGTCTGACACAGATATAGCATTTTTTGGACAAATAAAATATTTTTGAAAGAAGCCTTTTATTGCCTCCTGAAGTGCCACCATACACAGCACAGCCATTGGTTAGGCAGCACTAAAGGGTTCACATCAGCAAGAGCAGGGAAGGGCTCGTGATTGTGATAGCCTATCCATTGGCGTGTGTAATGCGGTGTAACCTAGTTTTATATACACCATCCCAGCAGCGCAAAAACTTGGGAAGGAAGTACTTTAAAAATATATAACTTTGCCCTGTGCTTCTCCGAGCATACTCTTTGTATAGTCTAGGCCTATATATAGGCTATGGATCATTTAATTGAGCACTTGATATTGCGCGCTCAGCAGAGAATCGGGGATGAGGTGCAGCATCGGGCACACAGAGATATAATATGCAACTAATTCTTAAACACTGAGCAATATGACATTTAATTGTTTAACAACAGGGTTGTGTCGGTTTCTTTCTAAATGTAATCCGTTACAGTTACGTAACTTTTGGATTACCCAAACTCAGTAACGTAATCTGATTACATTCAGTGCACCAGAGTGGTGCAGTGGTCTAAGGCACTGCATCTCAGTGCTAGAGGTGTCACTACAGACCCTGGTTCGATCCCAGGCTGAATCACAATCGGCCGTGATTGGGAGTCCCATAGGGCGGCGCACAATTGGCCCAGCTTCGTCCGGGTTAGGGTTTGGCCGTCATTGTAAATAAGAATGTGTTCTTAACTGACTTGCTTAGTTAAATAAAAATCTAAAATACTTTTAGATTACTTTCCCCTAAAGAAGCATTAGAAAAATACCAACATTTATGTTACCAATTGAACGACATCTATTGCAGGATAAATCTATGTTAAAGTTTACATAGCTGGCCATATATGGATGTTACATTTTAAGATGGCTTCTTCTAACCCATCGCTTTCTACTACATATAATAATACAATCAAATGATATCTTTATATTAAAAACCAAAGTCTATCAGAATTACAGTCATTCCAATAAATGGAATATATTGCTCACCCCTTGATCTTCAAGAATAGGACTTGTAGATATGGTCGTATAGATTAGCCAAATTGTTTTACCTGAGCATAACTCCAAAAACGAAGGACTTATTAGCCAGCCCTACTGTGTTGTTTATGATTTTCTTGTCATGGAGGACAGATTGGGCTCATTGATTTGAGATTAAAAATAAATGCTGCGCTCATGGAATGGCATGCTTTCAGCACTACTGAAAAGTACTTTTGTCGTGTGAAAAATGAATGTCGTATGCTGCATTTGCTATAGGCTTATTGTTTAACTTTTTGTTGCTGACACTTTCATATCTTGATAATATGCAGCTGTTTAAAGGGCAAATCCACAGATGAAACAATAACAAAACGGACGCCGACTCTGTTTTGGTTAAAAGCTGAGGGATGGGCCTGGATAAATGTAACCACTCTCAGATTAATAGACAGAGCAATGGATATATATACAGTTAAAGTCAGAAGTTTACATACACATTATCCAAATACATTTAAACTCAGTTTTTCACAATTCCTGACATTTAATCATTATAAAAATTCCCTGACTTAGGTCAGTTAGGATCACCACTTTATTTTTAAAATGTGAAATGTCAGAATAATAGTAGAGAGAATTATTTATTTCAGCTTTTATTTCTTTCATCACATTCCTAGTGGGTCAGAAGTTTACATACACTCAATTAGTATTTGGTAGCACTGCCTTTAAATTGTTTAACTTGAGTCAAACGTTTCGGGTAGCCTTTCACAAGCTTCCCACAAAAAGTTGGGTGAATTTTGGCCCATTTCTCCTGACAGAGCTGGTGTAACTGAGTCAGGTTTGTAGGCCTCCTTCCTCGCACACACTTTTTCAGTTCTGCTCACAAATTTTCTATAGGATTAAGGTCAGGGCTTTGTGATGGCCACTCCAATACCTTGACTTTGTTGTCCTTAAGCCATTTTTCCACAACTTTGGAAGTATGCTTGGGGTCATTGTCCACTTGGAAGACCCATTTGCAACCAAGCTTTAACTTCCTGACTGATGTCTTGAGATGTTGCTTCAATATATCCACATAATTTTCCTGCCACATGATGCCATCTATTTTCTGAAGTGCACCAGTCCCTCCTGCAGCAAAGCACCCCCACAACATGATGCTGCAACCCCCGTGCTTCACGGTTGGGATGGTGTTCTTCGGCTTGCAAGCGTCCCCCTTTTTCCTCCAAACATAACGATGGTCATTATGGCCAAACAGCTCAATTTTTTAAAATCAGACCAGAGAACATTTCTCCAAAAAGTATGATATTTTTCCCCATGTGCAGTTGCAAACCGTAATCTGGCTTTTTTATGGTGGTTTTGGAGCAGTGGCTTCTTCCTTGCTGAGCGCCCTTTCAGGTTGTGTCAATATAGGACTCGTTTAACTGTGCATATAGTTAGTTTTGTACCTGTTTCCTACAGCATCTTCACAAGGTCCTTTGCTGTTGTTCTGGGATTGATTTGCACTTTTCGCACCAAAGTACGTTCATCTCTAGGAGACAGAGTGGTATGACGGCTGCGTGGTCCCATTGTGTTTATACTTGCGTACTATTGTTTGTACAGATGAACGTGGTACCTTCAGTCATTTGGAAACTGCTCCCAAGGATGAAGGAGACTTGTGGAGGTCTACAATTTTTTTTCTGAGGTCTTGGCTGATTTCTTTTAGATTTTCCCATGATGTCAAGCAAAGAGGCAATGTGTTTGAAGGTAGGCCTTGAAATACATCCACAGGTACACCTCCAATTGACTCAAATTATCAATTAGCCTATCAGAAGCTTCTAAAGCCATGATGTAATTTTCTGGAATTTTACAAGCTGTTTAAAAGCTTAGTCAACTTATTGTATGTAAACTTCTGACTCACTGGAATTGCGATACAATGAGTTATAAGTGAAATAATCTGTCTGTAAACAATTGTTGGAAAAAATACTTGTGTCATGCACAAAGTAGATGTCCTAACCGACTTGCCAAAGCTGTAGTTTGTTAACAAAAAAATTGTGGAGTGGTTGAAAAACGAGTTTTAATGACTCCAACCTCAGTGTACGTAAACTTCCGACTTCAACTGTATATATATATAATTTACAAGTCCAAAAATGGATGTAGCAACTACAGATCGCCCCTTTAAGTAAATCAATAGTGTGTGAGTTTGAGCGTGTCCATTACGCATGTTTTTTTTATCAGCATGAATTATATTGAGCAATAAAAGCCTCACTTTTATTCCATAGGCTGGGATCCACGCTTTGAAGCTGTTACAAGAGCGCATTATTAACTGGCTGCACACTGGTTTCAAAAACAGTGATTGATAGACAGCTTAAACTTCTAAAATTCAACCATTATTGGGTTCAAATACACATTTCGATTTGTGAACAGCCATCCACAACAACCACAATCCATAAGGCGCAAATAGCTAAATGAGAGAGCAGCAATGTGATTCACATCAATGCGCTATGCAGTGGCGATTTTAGCAAAAAAATAGGTGGGATGCAATACATTAATTGCACTATAACCTTGACAAACGGTATCCACAAACTGTTAAAGTTGTCCCAACATCTTACCACTGCTACACCTGGCTATCAGCGGAGCCTTGTCTGGCAGCGAAACAGTTCATTCTGCCTCATTTACTGCCTTTAAAAAAATATATAGCTGATATGGCTGATTTGCTTAAAGAAATGTGATTTCTAACGACAATTGAGATTTGTACAAACTATGGCATAAGGGGACGACAAGCGGATAAGAGTCCATCCGTAATTTCTATTAATACATTAATGAGCGAGCTAGGACTGACGTAGTCAATATAACTATTTGTTCAGCACTTTTGAAATGTACTGAGACAGAATTCAGAACATGGGCCGTTCTTACAGTGTACTCCCTGTACAACAAGTCAGAACCGTAGAATAACTAAAGGGGGCATATAAGCAGACAATGAAAGCTCTTACCATATTCAATTATTACATTTATCTTAAACAGGTTATAGGCTACATGTGCACCACCAAGTCAGAACAGTAGGAAAAATTAAGAGGTTAAAATAGACCAAATTATTAGGGTGAGGCACATTGAAATACCTTTGGGTGTTTGTCAAAAAAGATACACATCATATAACACTATTTGACACGTTAAATAAGCTTTTAAATTTACACCTCAAATAACACAATTCTATTACAGAATGTTGTGTGTGCTGAATTTGCACGTGCAAGCCAAGCGCCACCACTACTATCAGTAGCACTGTCAAAGCTGTACAACAAAAGTTAGTAAACAAGCATACACCGGCCAAATTATTAGGGTGAGGCACATGGGCTACTAACAGTTTACTACACAACATACACTTAGTATTACTTTCTTAGCTACAGGATACATATCTCCCTGGCATCCTACATAATTTATGTAGCAGCATTTTTGGACTCACATGGTTGTGATGTGCTTGAACAGGAAAGTGGGACAGCGGTCCTTCGTGGGCAAATTTTGTCATCAAAGAGAAAGATGCCGGATTTACAAATCCGAGTTGAATGACCATTCAAAATGTTTTGAGCTGTTTATTTCCGACTTCCCAGTTGCAATGCTTGCAGTTAGCCACTGTCACCTATCCTTACAAACGACTCATTGTTGAATTTACGATCTCCAAATTGTTGTGTAATGTTTATGTTCAATGGCCGATGAGCACTGATACGTTTTATCTATATTTTTTCTTCATTATTTCTCTTCATATGACAACGATTAAAAAGGATTTGCCAGTAGACTTGATTCATGATGACTGCTAGCTAAGATTGTGAAAGTAAGATGTTGACATGGACATCAGTCCAATCAAAGCTACTGTACATATGTGATTTTACATAATTTCGGTGGCCAATGACCCTGAGCCTTCTTGGAAGGGCACTTGTAATATAACTCTATGGCAGGACCCAAAGGGTTGAAATGTTGGATGTCTACCCTTTCTAAGCACTTAAGCTTGGCGATTGCGTAAGGTCCCCATGAGTGACAGAACACTAAGCCAATCACGGCGCAATGCTCCTATTTTCTGCTGGCCCGCCCCACCACCACAGAAAGCACTGAGCCAGGCTGAAACAGCTGCATTTCGGAGCTGCCTTACTCAAGAAAACAAAAAAAGAGACCATGTTTGTATGCGGCGTTATTAACTCAATTATATACTTTTTTACATCGTTCGCAAACATTTCCGATATGTGACACGTATTAATGCCAAAATACATGCAAAACAGGCAAGCCCCCCCAAATATATATTTATATGTTTTTGCAAAAAATTTGGGTCTCAAAACAGGTGGGGCTCTGCCTTTCTCAATGTCATTGAGAAAACAGAAGTGTCAAAGATTTCTTTCCTCAAACATGCTTTCTGAATTTAAAAGTAATCCTCGAAGTAATCTAGTTCTTCAAAAGTATCTGTAATCTGATTACAATAGTTTTGCTGGTGACGTAACAGATTAGTTCATTTTTTTGTAATCCCTTACATGTAACAGATTACATGTAATTTATGGTCGGGGAGTAACGGATTACATGACCCTCCCCCTGATTGAAATGTAAAAACATGACCATCCCCCATTTTCCATCAGGTAACAATTGTGTACATTTCATCCACTCCCTAAAGGAAACATAATGAGTGTTGCCATTCTATATCACACATACTAACAATCTGAAACCATGTGTGGACATTGTACAATTAGTGAGAACCTCAAATCACATTTGTATGTATCTACTGTACATCGTGCAAATTGGTTGTTTCAGTCATGTCTTTGGTCACATTCATGTGGGTCAAATAAAAACACCTTAATGATTGGTTGACAATAGAGCCTCACGCAATGCAGGCGTTCCCTGCAGGATAAATTTGAATAGCAACTGCAGACAAAACGTCATCTTTGATCACATAATTTTTGTAAAGTTAATGCAGTTGACATGTTGGTCCAAGTTGGACAATTTTTTTATCCCCAAAATAGATGGTCACCACCTTTCAAATTGATCCAGTCAAAAACAGCCATTGAAATGAGAACATGCAAGACTGCACTCTGTCAGACGGAGTATCTGCGCATGTGCAAGTTTCACACAGCAGCTATGATACCAAAACAGCGGAGAAGTTTAGTGTCGCTCTTCAACCCTCCTGGTTGTTGCAGATATTGACTCACTAGTTTATGTCGTGCATCTAGGTATTCTTGCAGTCTACCTTTAAACCTGACCTATGACCTGACCCATCACCTTATGCATTAATGCCCCAGTTGCAGGAATGGACATCCCCAAAAATGATACAACACATACATGGAGCCTAGCCTCCCACACATCTGTCCAACACTAAAGCTAAATCCAAATGTTTTTATAAAACATAAAGTAGTCAAGTGGATCTAAAAACTGAAACTAAAAACAATTAATCTTAATATAATAACCTCTATTCAGGGAATGATTTAGACAGGGTGCAATTAATTCAGATAGAACAGAAAACCAGCAGGCTCTGGACCTTGAATGGTAATAGTTGAATACTCCCATCCTATATAATAGGACAGACAACATTCCTTCATTCTGCTTTCACCTATCCTGTCCTCAGTACAGGTGACAAGGATAAGAATTATGCACCCGACCACTCAGTACACACAACTACCACATCAGTTCATGCTTTATTTAAAAAGGCTTAGAACTCGCAGTACTTACATGCTTTTAGACATGGAAAACAAAAGCAGAATCTCTTGATTTGATCAGATTTCTTTAGATTTTTATTTTTTACATCTGGTAAATCAGAGAAACTCAGTAACAGCCCTCTGTGGGGACACCAATCAACTCCGACCCCCTAAACACTAGGCCCTAGTGGAGATCTGAGAGGGTTGGATACATATGGTGGTAGCTCCATCTTGCACATAGGTGGCTAGGGTGTAGGGGCTAGGAAGGGTTGATTTGGAATTGACAGTCTTCCCTCGGCTCCTCCAGGGCACCTAGAACCTGTAGTCTCTACACTGGCATGGTTAAAGTTCTTGCCTACACAGAAAGAGATTTTTAAAGTTCATCTTTGCTCTGTGATAACTTTGTGGCGTGCTGTTCCAAGAACTTACTAAATCCTTCTATGTTTCTATCCCCACCCTCAAATTTGATTGGGCTCTGCTTGCTGTTGCTAGGCGCAAAGTAGATGGTAGGGAAGCCCTCTGTTTTGTAGCTGTCGTGAGGCACGTCGTTAGCCGTGGCATCCATTTTGGCAATGACCAGGTTCTTCTCGTTCTTGTATTTCTTGCCCAGGGCGGTGTAGTCGGGGTCCAGCTTCTTGCAGTGACCACACCACGGGGCGTAGAACTCGATCAGGACGTCTTTCTTGGTATCCATGACAATGTCGTCAAAGGTCTTTCCAACCACTACCTTCACAGGGCCTTTGTTGTTCTTGGGCACCGGCTGGGATTTGATGACAGGCTTCAGTTTGCCTACAGAGCGGGAGAGACAAGAATGGACAGACATGGTGACCAATGGACACTAATGTATAGTCCATTACACAATATTGGCAATGAAGAGCTGTCACATACTGATTATATTTGGCTGGCTGCAGACAAGGTACTCAACTCAGGTTAATATGTAACTCAATACAACATGTTGTGGTTTAAAGTCCTGACATTTTATAACAATTGCTGTAAAGCTCACCTTTTTTGAAGGCCATGATGAATTCCCTCAGCACCTCAGAGTCAAACTCCTCAGGCTCCATGGCAAACTTCTTGCCACCATCTCCCAGAATCCCCACATTGACTTCCTCCCCACTGTCGCTGAGCCCCAGGCTCTTCAGCTCATCTGAGTAGTCCTCCTCATCAGCGATGGCAAAGGTGTATTCTGGGAAATCCTTGGCCACCTCCAGAACCTTGCTCCTCCAGAATTGGGTGGCTAGAACAGAAATAGAAGGGGTTATCAGACATGAGGCATGAGATGAGCTCCAATTAACACCGCCAAGGTTCTCCAACCGCCGGTCCTGGAGGAGAGCTACTGGTAGTGCAGGCTTTTGTTCCAGCTCTTCAGCATGACAAGTTATTATGGAAGCTACGCAGCGTTAGACAATATTCACAACCTAGGAAATAAGGGGTCGAGGACACTTGCCTTTCCTGAAGTCGAAGCTAAAGTCCACACCGTAGTAGACAACGACCAGCGGCCTCTTGGTGTAGCGTTTAGCGTCGTTGCTCTGTTTCCTGTGACCCACCAGTGGCAGGATGTGTTTCTTAAAAAAGTCCTGCACCTCAGACACCTCTGTGGAGTCCTGAAAAGGAGAGATAGGCCAGGCCAGGTTATGAGACCATCTTACAACATTAAACGTGCACAAATCATTTCAGCATTTTCTTAGGTCAGGAGAGCATGCTTCATTGAAGTCTACCTGAGGTTAGACAAACGCACACACCTTGTGGACAGACTTACTTTGATGGTGAGTGTGTGTGAAGCTCTCTCGTACTTGGACCTGAACTTCTCAGGCTGCACCATGACGACCTGGCCGGGGGAGGCCTTGAGGAGCTTGGCCAAGTCTGAACTGAAGGTATGGAGGAACTTGAAGTCCTCTCTAAGAACATGACCTGGGAGGACAGATAGGAGGGGAACACAGAGTACAATACAATCACTATTGATCCCTTTTAGAAAGAAGGAGAAGGAATTTCCTATACACCCTCAATACTAAACATTTGGCATGCTATGTATAGTCATACTCAGGGTTCGTACAGACAGTGGCAAGTCAAATTCAAGGACTTAAGTATTTTTTCAAGCACTAATATTTATTTTCAAGGACCATCAATTTGTAAAAGTTCATTGCCACAACCTCATGGGGAACCTTACAAGTTCTACTCAATAATTTGTTTATAGGGCTGTCCCAGACAACAAAAAAACATTTTTAAAAACGTGGAGTTTCCTATAGACACACCCTATATGTTTGAAGAAAATCAACTATACTGTAGGTAGGCTACTGAGCTCGTCTTATGCTTTAAGCACACTGATTAAATAATCAAGACAAATGACAAGGAGCAAGATCA
Source organism: Salvelinus fontinalis (assembly GCF_029448725.1). Classification (NCBI taxonomy): domain Eukaryota; kingdom Metazoa; phylum Chordata; class Actinopteri; order Salmoniformes; family Salmonidae; genus Salvelinus; species Salvelinus fontinalis. The sequence continues at coordinate 22,069,143 of NC_074689.1, forward strand.
AGATCGCCTAACCAGAAGAATATATATTTATTTTTTTAACTGTTCCTGAACCTCTTCCAGCTGGCCTTGGCAGAGTCTGCCAGTAAGCTCCTGAAGTTATCAGTAGGTAATGTCTACAACAAGAGTCATCAACCTTTCCCATTTAGAATGCCAATTTATCTTACCATTTCAACCAAACTGCGTGCCAGTTATGATTGTCATATGCACATTTCCGTGGAACAGTTCAATTTATAATAAAGTCTTCGTATCTGAAAATCATCAAGTGGTTAATCAAAATTCGAAGTAACTTTCTTTTCACCTTTATTTAACCAGGTAGGCTAGTTGAGAACAAGTTCTCATTTGCAACTGCGACCTGGCCAAGATAAAGCATAGCAGTGTGAACAGACAACAGAGTTACACATGGAGTAAACAATAAACAAGTCAATAACATGGTAGAAAAAAAAGAGAATCTATATGCAATGTGTGCAAAAGGCATGAGGAGTTGGGCAATAAATCGAATAATTACAATTTAGCAGATTAACACTGGAGTGATAAATCAGATGATCATGTGCAAGTAGAGATACTAGTGTGCAAAAGAGCAGAAAAGTAAATAAATAAAAACATTATGGGGGTGAGGTAGGTAAATTGGGTGGGCTATATACCGATGGACTATGTACAGCTGCAGCGATCGGTTAGCTGCTCAGATAGCAGATGTTTAAAGTTGTTGAGGGAGATAAGTCTCCAACTTCAGAGATTTTTGCAATTCGGTCCAGTCGCAGGCAGTAGAGAACTGGAAGGAAAGGCAGCCAAATGAGGTTTTGGCTTTAGGGATGATCAGTGAGATACACCTGCTGGAGCGCCTGCTACGGGTGGGTGTAGCCATCGTGACCAGTGAACTGAGATAAGGCGGCACTTTACCTAGCATAGCCTTGTAGATGACCTGGAGCCAGTGGGTCTGACGACGAACATGTAGCGAGGGCCAGCCGACTAGGGCATACAGGTCGCAGTGGTGGGTCGTATAAGGTGCTTTAGTAACAAAACGGACGGCACTGTGATAAACTGCATCCAGTTTGCTGAGTAGAGTATTGGAAGCTATTTTGTAGATGACATCGCCGAAGTCGAGGATCGGTAGGATAGTCAGTTTTACTAGGGTAAGTTTGGCGGCGTGAGTGAAGGAGGCTTTGTTCCGGAATAGAAAGCCGACTCTAGATTTGATTTTGGATTGGAGATGTTTGATATGAGTCTGGAAGGAGAGTTTGCAGTCTAGCCAGACACCTAGGTACTTATAGATGTCCACATATTCTAGGTCGGAACCGTCCAGGGTGGTGATGCTAGTCGGGCGTGCGGTTGCAGGCAGCGAACGGTTGAAAAGCATACATTTGGTTTTACTAGCGTTTAAGAGCAGTTGGAGGCGACGGAAGGAGTGTTATGGCATTGAAGCTCGTTTGGAGGTTAGATAGCACAGTGTCCAAGGAAGGGCCAGAAGTATACAGAATGGTGTCGTCTGCGTAGAGGTGGATCAGGGAATCGCCCGCAGCAAGAGCAACATCATTGATATATACAGAGAAAAGAGTCTGCCCAAGATTTGAACCCTGTGGTACCCCCATAGAGACTGCCAGAGGACCGGACAACATGCCCTCCGATTTGACACACTGAACTCTGTCTGCAAAGTAGTTGGTGAACCAGGCAAGGCAGTCATTAGAAAAACCGAGGCTACTGAGTCTGCCGATAAGAATATGGTGATTGACAGAGTCAAAAGCCTTGGCCAGGTCGATGAAGACGGCTGCACAGTACGGTCTTTTATCGATGGCGGTTATGATATCGTTTAGTACCTTGAGCGTGGCTGAGGTGCACCCGTGACCGGCTCGGAAACCGGATTGCACAGCGGAGAAGCTACGGTGGGATTCGAGATGGTCAGTGATCTGTTTGTTGACTTGGCTTTCGAAGACCTTAGGCAGGGCAGGATGGATATAGGTCTGTAACAGTTTGGGTCCAGGGTGTCTCCCCCTTTGAAGAGGGGGATGACCGCGGCAGCTTTCCAATCCTTGGGGATCGCAGATGATACGAAGGAGATGTTGAACAGGCTGGTAATAGGGGGTGCGACAATGGCGGCGGACAGTTTCAGAAATAGGGTGTCCAGATTGTCAAGCCCAGCTGATTTGTATGGGTCCAGGTTTTGCAGCTCTTTCAGAACATCTGCTATCTGGATTTGGGTAAAGGAGAAGCTGGGGAGGCTTGGGCGAGTAGCAGCGGGGGGGGGGCTGTTGGCGAAGGGTTGGAGTCGCCAGGTGAAAGGCATGGCCAGCCGTTGAGAAATGCTTGTTGAAATTTTTGATCACGGATTTATCGGTGGTGACCGTGTTACCTAGCCTCAGTGCAGTGGGCAGCTGGGAGGAGGTGCTCTTGTTTTCCATGGACTTTACAGTATCCCAGAACTTTTTGGAGTTAGAGCTACAGGATGCAAATTTCTGCTTGAAAAAGCTGGCCTTTGCTTTCTTGACTGACCGCGTGTATTGGTTCCTGACTTCCCTGAACAGTTGCATATCGCGAGGGCTCTTCGATGCTATTGCAGTTCGCCACAGGATGTTTTTGTGCTGGTCGAGGGCAGTCAGGTCTGGAGTGAACCAAGGGCTATATCTGTTCTTAGTTCTGCATTTTTTGAACGGAGCATGCTTGTCTAAGATGGTGAGGAAGTAACTTTTAAAGAATGACCAGGCATCCTCAACTGACGGGATGAAGTCAATATCCTTCCAGGGTAACCGGGCCAGGTCGATTAGAAAGGCCTGCTAGCAGAAGTGTTTTCGGGGGCGTTTGACAGTGATGAGGGGTGGTCGTTTGACCGCGGACCCGTAGCGGATACAGGCAATGATCGCTGAGATCTTGATTGAAGACAGCAGAGGTGTATTTGGAGGGCAAGTTGGTCAGGATAATGTCTATTAGGGCGCCCATGTTTACGGATTTAGGGTTGTACCTGGTGGGTTCCTTGATGATTTGTGTGAGATTCCTGTGCCAGTGAGCTCTGGACTGACAAAGCTGTAGGCTATTTGTGCAAGGGATAAGTAAATCAGGTGGGCCTATTTTATTATGTTTCCACCGGATCAGAGCATGACACCCCTCCCCCCCTTCCCATCGTGCTGAGTGGTTATCAAAAGAACTGGAAAGATTTTACAAATTGACAAGTTCCTCAACGTAGTCTTAATGCATGTAAAAACAGATTGATTATGTGCCGTTTGAGGTGAAGAAAAACATTATTTGAGAATTCACTATCACTGTGGAGCTTAAGACAATCAGAAATACTATCAGATGTGCAAATTTATAGGCCTACATTTTACACGCAGGCCAGGTAGCCTAGGCCTACTTCTATGGGTAAACTGGTGCGCATCCTTACGCAACATTGACAAGAGCGCTGTCGTAGCTGAATCAGAATTAGTTAGGTAACATAAATAAATAAGATCTTTTATTTACTTTCATAATATGCTTATGTGAGATACTTGTCATTAGAATGTCTCTTTTTGGACTATACTGTCGGCAGTTGCATTTTCCTTTCTTCTCTAGGGGAAAAGTCACTTGGGGCCCAGAGAGGGGAGAGGTCAGGCCTGTCTTTTACATGTCTGGTAATATGCAGAATATCAGAATGGAACATTGTCTTCATATGTGAATGTATCTGTTAAACCATGTGAAGGGCTCCACAATGTCTGTACGCCAGTCACCCTCCTTTTCCCATTGGGGGGACTAGTATGGCAGTGTCTGGAACCATTGTATTACCCCTCTGATGTTGCATGAATCTTGAGATAGGAGAGTGACTTCTAGGTCATATACTCAGTGAGCTTGTCCAGGGAGGGAGTGTATTTGAGATGGGAGTATCTAGAATTGACATATGCCATTAGATGAGGTAATGTTTTGGTACTATGAAGTACGAGGAACGAGATGTAAATGGAATGAAAAAACTTGTTCCTCACAAGTGTAGCCTAGGTTGCGCAGTCCGCAAACGAAGTGTCCACTCAGACAATGAGAACGGTAAAAAACGAATAATTGAATACATTAACAAATTACTGTAACCAAACAAACATTGTAGATTAGAAATGGGAATTAATGGTAAACGTACTACTGGTGAGCCATCCTCGCAGCCTCTGCAATGTATTAGTCCACTGAGACAGGAATGAATCAGACAGGTGTCTCGTTAATTTATACGGAAAATATTCAGACCCCTTGACTTTTTCCACATTTTGTTACATTAAAGCCTTATTCTAAAAAGGATTAAATAAAAGTACCAACTTGAGAAAATGTCAGATTTTCAAGGTATGCCAGTACCAAATTCAAGTACTTGAAGCACCTTGTGAACCCTGCACTGTGTACACCAAAGCATTGTTAATTAAAAATTATCTAATACTTACAGGCCTCTAGGTAGAGGTTGTAGGTCGTAACCTGGTCCGAGGAAAACACACCCACTATGACAGCGTCGTCACCATCTTTGATAAACTCTGACACCTGTTTCACCATCTGCACCTGCTTGGAGGGAGGCCCTGCCTGCTCGCTCATATAGTCAACGATTCCTACAGAGAGAACACACAGAATAGTTAGAACACTTGGCTATATCATTACAATGGGACACGTCCTAAAATCCATAATGTTAGCAGATATATTTAGTTATTGGGTAGTGTCTGAAACAGTCGGAAGTGTGGACATACCACTCTTCTCTCTGGGTCCGTTGTAGTCGAAGGCCTTCCCCTTCCTGAAGATCTTGAGGGTGGGGTACCCCGACACCCCGAAACGGATGGCAATGTCCTTCTCCTGGGTGGCGTCTACCTTGGCCAGGGGGATGGGAGGAGAGCGCTGGCTCAGGTCCTTGGCTGCCTTCTCATACTCTGGAGCCAGCTGCTTACAGTGGCCACACCTGGAGGGACAGTTAAAATAGCACCATAACGCTTCGTTAGGCAGGAACAACAGTCATGAAGCTTCATATAAAGCTATTTTAAATCACCTCCACTCCTTTACTAGATAGAAACCACAAAGGAAGTGATAGATTTCATGCATCAGACCAGTGCAGATGAAGGAAACAAGGACATGAAGTGACTAGATCATTGAGAAGCATCCTAAACGTTGTCTGGAGGTGGACTGACTGACCATGGGGCATAGAACTCCACAAGGATGATGTCAGCGTTGTTGACCACATCGTCAAAGCTGTCCTTGGTCAGCACCAGGGTTGCCTCAGGAGGGGGCTTCCAGTCTGGCTGGGCCACCTCCTTCACTTGAGCCACAATGGCTGAAACACAACCACAGTTCCCACATTAATAGTGTTACTAAACTGAAACTGGAAGGGGGTTGCAATCCAGTCTGGCTGGGTTACTTCTCACTCGAGCCACAATGTGATTGTGTTTCAGTCAGTTATAACATTACCAATGCTACTGAAGTGAAACTAAGATAGTAGCCTGTGTACCAGTCCATTTCCGCTTTAGTCAAATAAGGCCAAGATGTACTAGCGTAGTCAAATACAGAAACAGCCAGGCTACCAGCTCAGTCTTGTTAGTGGTTGTCCTACCCTGCTCATTCTTGGCTCCATCATACTCCACAGGCTCCCCCTTCTTCATGATCTTGAAGGTGGGATATCCCGACACCTCAAATCTACTTGCTAAGGAACTGGACTTGGTCGCATCCACCTTGGCCACAGGGATTGGGGGGTCATTATCTTTCAGACTCTGGGCGATCTTCTCATACTCAGAAGCAAACTGCTTACAGTGGCCACACCTGGGAGAGGGGAGAACAGATTAGAGAAGTATCAATCAAGGGGGAAATGATTTCAATGGTGCATATATCCCATGTATTTGAGATGAAGGCCTTCCGGTTTTCACACTGCATTATCAGCTACCAAGAGCTGCACAATAGATGTGGATGGACACGTCGCCAGTGACTGACAAATATTGACTTCTTATTGTCAACTCTCCCTTTACGCAAACTTACCATGGGGCATAGAACTCAACCAGCACAGTGTCCTTGCCCTCCATGAACGTGTCAAAGTTGTTTTCGGTCAGGACCAACACTCCGTTCTCATCCTTCACCTCTGTTCCATTATCTTCATCCTCCTCCTCATCGTCACTGTCATCAACCTCATCGACTTCTGCTACATCTGCAAACATTGATAACACTGAAATCCACAGAACGTCTAGCAACAAGTCAGGACAGCGCAGTTGGGTTTGCGTTGCAACAACCTAGCTCTCAAACCCTGGGGAGCTTACAGCAGGCCCACCTTTTGGGTTCTCAGCTGAAAGCATGGAACATACATTGAACTAAAATAAATGCAACAATTTCTAAGATTTTACTGAGTTAGAGTACCTTCAACTGTATGAACTGTAAATTGAAATAAATTCATTAGGCCCTAATCTATGGATTTCACATGACTGGGAATATAGACATGCGTTTGTTGGTCACAGATCCCTTAAAAAAATGGTAGGGTGGATCATAAAACCAGTTAGTATCTGGTGTGACCATTTCAGGATCTCATCACAGTATCTGTGCATTCAAATTGCCATTGATAAAATGCAATTGTGTTTGTTGTCCATTGCTTATGCCTGCCCATACCCCCACTGTGGGACACTGTTCACATCGACATCAAACTTCTCACCCAAACACACGCTGTCTGCATTCTGCCCGTTACAGTTGAAACTGATTCATCTGTGAAAAGCACACTTCTCCAGCATGCCAGTGGCCATCGAAGGTGAGCATTTACCCACTGAAGTCAGTTACAACACCGAACTGCAGTCAGGTCAAGAACCTGGTGAGGACGATGAGCACATAGATGAGCTTCCTTGGGAAGGTTTGACAGTTTGTGCAGAAATTCTTTGGTTGTGCAAACCCACAGTTGTATCAGCTGTCCGGGTTGCTTGCCAGACCATCCCACACATGAAGCCAGCTGTGGTCCTGGGCTGGCATGGTTACACGTGTTCTGCAGTTGTTTGGATGTACTGCCAAATTCTCTAAAACCTTGGAGGCGGCTTATTGAAGAGAAATTAAATTTAAATGATCTGGCAACAGCTCTCGTGACATTCCTGCAGTCAGCATGCCAATCTCACACTCCCTCAACGTGAGATATCTGTGGCATTGTGTTGTGTGACAAAACTGCACATTTTAGAGTGGCCTTTTATTTTCCCCAGCACAAGATGCACCTGTGTATTGGTCTTGATATGCCACACCTGTCCCGTGGATGGATTACACTGAGTACAGTAATTGTATCTTTAGTATTAGAAAAGTTTGTCATTCCTATTAGAGTTAAGTTCCAAATCTTTACAAAACTGTATCGCGTGCAAGGTGTATTTGCGTTTATACTGAGCATTTGTGCAGCGTCGGGACACTTTCCCCACAAGGTTAAATAAATGGGATGTCCAATGACCCAATGTTATGCAATGGAATTAGTCATGATAAGAGCTAAACAAAACCACGCTGTAAAATTACAGAGTGCGCGTGCACGCACAACATTCTATAAAATCTAGCCATCAGTTAATAATTAGCTAGCTAGTTACCCAACTAGTTCGCGAATACGAGCTGACTGGCTAATTATAACGACAGAAGAAGCCAGCTAGCTGGCGTGTACACGACCTGGCTAACTTAATTCATTACTAGTTAACGTTAGCTAGCTACTTACCATCTTCTTCACATTGGATAACAGTGGCAAATTGGGCAACGCCAAGCAAGACAATTAGCAGCAGCGCTATCTTTCTCATTGTCAGGTTTTCCAATGGGATGCTATCCGTGTAACGAGTGACACTTCTTCCTTTAAGCTAGTAACTGATGAATATAATCAAATGTGTCTATTATTAGCAATAACTGTAGCGCTTGATCATTCCTGAAGTGGCGTTAAACTGATCTTTGTCTTATGGTTTCATACAAACTAGAAAGACTTCAGAAACCACGCTCCCCTCCTCCCGAAATTGAATTTGTCTGACTTGCCACGTTCTAATTGGCTGTCATCGTCGGTTTTCCTCCAATTGCGTACCGCCACTCAATTCCTGGATCCTGTACGTTCGAGGGTGTCATTGGATAGTTTACCAATTGTTGTAATGTCATTGGACTGAATGGACTACGGTTTTTCAACAGTGAGTGAACATAAAACAAGAAAAAGTTGTACTAGTACTTTTGATATCAACAGGATCATGAAGAGGTTTATTTATTTATTGTGCAAGGACGTCTCTGGATTGCTGCAACAATGCAACTGTCCTGTAAGCATATTAGTTGGTTAGTCAGTGAGCCATGTTGTAATGTTCATTCTTTCAAGAAACAGTGTGCGCTCCCCTCACCCTATCCTGCACACCATTTATTTGAGAATGTATTTTACACACCATTTATTTATTTGTTTTACAACCAGTGCACATTGTTTATTTAATGTTTTTGAAAATAGACATGGTGACACAAGCAGTGGCCTACTGAATACTTGTAATTAAGCCTGATTCCCTCCACACAGAGTATTTAAACATGTTTTTTTCAAAATATCCCTCTTGAATAGCATATTGATGAAGATAATTAATTCATTAGACTCGCCATACAGTGTTAACCCCAGCACTGTCTGACTGTCCCTAGGAATCCCTCCTCCTCTGGCTCAGTCTCCGGGCGCCCATGGACCATAACCTCCACCACTTCCCTGTGTGGCCCTCCATGGCCCTCCACCACCCCAGAAGCAGTGGTATATCTGGAGCTGGGCCCCTCTACTGTAGCCCATTGGGTGTTTCTGGGACTTCTGTGGCTCTTCTTACCAGACCGACCGACAGTGGTCCAGTGGCTGATCTGATTCTCCAGAATCACAGTCTTAACCAGCTGATTATCTATCCAGCCTGTTAGGCTCTGGATCTGAGGCATGTTGTCCCATGTCCGAGCCTCAGCTAGGTGCACCAAATCTGGGGAGGAGAGGTAGCTTGGCCCCCCTATGGAGGTGGAGCTCTGGAGGTTTCTGTCTGATGGGTGCTCTCGGGAGTTCCTCCCTGGTGCTCCACTATGCAGGGGACTGCCGGATGTCCCTACCCTACTTGAGAGTCCCCCAGCTGGGGCTGGGGTCTGCCTCCTCTGGCCTGACTGCTGCAGATGGTGGAGGGTCTCCAACTCAAGCTGAGACCTGGGATGGAAATAAAAACAACTGGTTAACAACCCAGGCCATCTGAGTGACTTAGGGCTATGCTAGCTAACTGAGCTAAAGCCTAAACATAAACTCAAATAATCAAGTAGTCACTGGGAGAACATAGTTCAGTGAATCACCTCTGCCATTCTATGGCATGCTTATGCTCTTTTTCATGTGAATTATATTTAGTTGTGGTTTTACCTGTAGTGGTGTGCGTCAGGTGAGTGTTCCCTGGAGGTCAGTGGGAGATTGGTGATGACAGGGGGATCATTGAGAAGTGTCTCATCAGTCATGTGTGCTGTTTCACAGGCAGCAGAGCGCTACAAAAGAAACGCACACCCTTAAAACTGTGCTGGAGTCAGACAGCTCATGAGATGGTGGCCAGTTCAAATTGAAAGTGGGACATGTCTAAGTAACTCCACCTAGATTGCTTCACAGAGGCTTACATATTCAAAGGTTATGCCTAAATCATATATACACTGGCGGGTTGGTTCAGACAATGTGGGTGAGACACCCAGGTGTGCCCACCTGTGAAGCCAGGCTGGACGGGCTCTGGGTGGGGAAGAAGATATCTTTAGGAGGTAGGGTGTGGTGCAGACTGTTAGAGAAGGCATTTAGTCTAAACTGCAGCTCATCCACCAGGCTCTCAAATTCCTCCAGGTAAAAACTCTGAGGAGAAAAAATATATATCAGCCAGTTAACCCCTTCCATACCTCAATCTAAACAACAAGGTTATTCTCTGCTTTCATTGACAGTCAAAGCAAAGCAGTCCTATCTTCAAAACTATCTTTCAGACATTAGCATGGACGTCAAAGGTCACTCACTCTCCTGTGGGCATGGCTATCTGTCCATCTCTGTCTGCGTTGGCCAATGAGCACAGCCGCCCGGTCCCTGACGTAGCCAACCACGTCACAGAGAGTCAGTAGGCTCCTCCTCCTACCAGCTAGTTTAGCAGCTCTCACTAACGAGGAGACGATTCCAATCAACTAGAGACAGACAAACAGGCAGGAGCAGAGGGTTTACAGCAGACTGATGTAGCTTGCTAGGGCTGGATAAAGCAACAACAAAGTACAGGGTGATGTATACACACAATACTGTAGGGTAGACTACGTGTATGTTTGTTGTCTCTGGATCGCCTGGGAAACGAGTTGATTTATGTCAAGGATTTTATCAAACACAAATGTTTAAAATCAGTATTATAAAAAGTGTTTCAAAACTGTCACGACTTCCGCCGAAGTCGGCTCCTCTCCTTGTTCGGGCGGCGTGGCGGTCGACGTCACCGGCTTTGTCGCTCCATTTTTCATGTATCAATTTGTTTTGTCTTGTCCCTGCAAACCTGGTTTTCATTCCCCAATCAATCTACATGTATTTGTTCCTCTGTTCCCCATGTCTTTGTGTAAGATTGTTTGTGTTACGTGTTTGTTGTTGACGCGCCAGACTGGTTTGTTTTTTCCGTGGTATTTCACAAAGATGTTTATTGTTAAACATAATTATTGTGACTGTTTTTGCGCGTTGTGCACTTTTGCCTCAAAGTGTGCGCCTGTTCACAAATCTCTGCTCTCCTGCACCTGACTTCGCTACCAGTACGCACACAGCTGACAAAAACAGTATTATAAAAAGTGTTTCAAAAGGTTTAATGAGTACCACTGCTGTCCAGGCCACAGTGAGGGTGAGACAGAGAGCTCCATGGTAGAAAGACAAAAACAGGCTGTTGGGGCTGTGGAGCTGGTGGGGCTGAGAGGCCATGGGCAGGGAGGGGGCCCTGGAGCCCAGTTGGCCCCTGGAGAGAGACAGGAGTGTGAAGACGGAGTGGGGCAGGGAGCTGGACCCCCAGGACCTTCTCAGGAGCAGCAGGTTTCCCACAGAGGACAGAGCCACCAACAGGACAACTCCTGACAGCTGGGGACAGAATAGAAACGGTACAAACATAAGCACACACTCTAGAAACATAATGACCTCTTGAATTTTAACCAATTAACTTTTACCTGAAGTACTGAACTGTACTACTGAACTGTTACTTGAAACTTCTTTTAAAAAAAACATTTAAATTAGGATTATTATATTTTAAATAGTTTCCATGCGGACTGTTTGTAGTTAAGGTAGAAGGTGAAAGGTTGCTGTGTCTGTGGGTTGTTTACCATTGGCCAGAGGAGTCTGGAGAAGGCGAGTCTGAGTAGAGTCACTGAGGCGGCCATGGTTCTGTTAACCCCCGACAAACACATACACCGCACCACCAGGAGGAAGAGCAGTATGCCACGCAGTGTATGGGTGTGCTGGAGATACAGAGGACTCATCATCAACATCATCATCATCATACACACACACCTCACTCTCTCCCATTCTCACCTGTTCCCAGGTAGACAGTAAGCTGACATCCACATGCGTCCTGAAGTCGTGTCGCTGCAGCAGGTCAACGACCTCCAGAGTCAGAATGGACTGATAGATGTAGTAGATGTAGTACACCAGGGTTACCAGGAGTATACTGACCTGGAGGGAGACAGAGAGGTGTTACCAGGAGTATACTGACCTGGAGGGAGACAGAGAGAAGGGTTACCAGGAGTATACTGGCCTGGAGGGAGACAGAGAGGTGTTACCAGGAGTATACTGGCCTGGAGGGAGACAGAGAGGTGTTACCAGGAGTATACTGACCTGGAGGGAGACAGAGAGGTGTTACCAGGAGTATACTGACCTGGAGGGAGACAGAGAGGTGTTACCAGGAGTATACTGACCTGGAGGGAGACAGAGAGGTGTTACCAGGAGTATACTGACCTGGAGCGAGACAGAGAGAAGGGTTACCAGGAGTATACTGGCCTGGAGGGAGACAGAGAGGTGTTACCAGGAGTATACTGACCTGGAGGGAGACAGAGAGAAGGGTTACTAGGAGTATACTGACCTGGAGGGAGACAGAGAGGTGTTACCAGGAGTATACTGACCTGGAGGGAGAATGAGAGGTGTTACCAGGAGTATACTGACCTGGAGGGAGACAGAGAGAAGGGTTACCAGGAGTATACTGGCCTGGAGGGAGACAGAGAGAAGGCTTACCAGGAGTATACTGGCCTGGAGGGAGACAGAGAGAAGGCTTACCAGGAGTATACTGGCCTGGAGGGAGACAGAGAGAAGGCTTACCAGGAGTATACTGGCCTAGAGGGAGACAGAGAGAAGGGTTACTAGGAGTATACTGGCCTGGAGGGAGACAGAGAGAAGGCTTACCAGGAGTATACTGGCCTAGAGGGAGACAGAGAGAAGGGTTACCAGGAGTATACTGACCTAGAGGGAGACAGAGAGAAGGCTTACCAGGAGTATACTGACCTGGAGGGAGACAGAGAGAAGGGTTACCAGGAGTATACTGACCTGGAGGGAGACAGAGAGAAGGGTTACCAGGAGTATACTGACCTGGAGGGAGACAGAGAGGTGTTACCCAGGAGTATACTGACCTGGAGGGAGACAGAGAGAAGGGTTACCAGGAGTATACTGACCTGGAGGGAGACAGAGAGAAGGGTTACTAGGAGTATACTGACCTGGAGGGAGACAGAGAGAAGGGTTACTAGGAGTATACTGACCTGGAGGGAGACAGAGAGAAGGGTTACTAGGAGTATACTGACCTGGAGGGAGACAGAGAGAAGGGTTACTAGGAGTATACTGGCCTGGAGGGAGACAGAGAGAAGGGTTACCAGGAGTATACTGGCCTGGAGGGAGACAGAGAGAAGGGTTACCAGGAGTATACTGACCTGGAGGGAGACAGAGAGAAGGGCAAACTGACCTATTATTGCTAAACAAACAGAAAGAACATTGCTACTGAGAGAAATGTTTGTAGGGTATAAAGTTCAGTGTAGTTTGCTTAGGACTGAGTATGAAGACGCTAGCTTGATCACAATCAAACGATAGAAAGAGAACTCAGACAACTACAGTGAGCAAACCCAGATTTACAGAGAATGTATTGCTGTATATACTGTATGAGAGAAGGGAGGGGGTTCTCTCTCACCTGGAGCCAACTCTGGGGGTCTCTCAAGTATCCCAGCATGCCTTTCTCTCCAGCAGAACAGATCTGGAGGACGAGCTGGGCCAGAGAGAGGAGGAGGAAAAGGAGCTGGAGAGGAGAGATGAAGGCAAACAAAGCTACAGCTCATATTCACCTTCAGATATCATTGGCCTTCATGTCTGAGATAAGACTAATAGAATGGGCCTTTGTTCTAGCTTAGCTCACAATTCACTGCTCACAGTTCACTTCTCACTGCTTATTGCTAGTAGTCCTGTGTGACAGTGGATGGAAGACCAGACCCTATCTGACTGAATGTGGGGGGTTGTCGTGGAGGGAAGAGATCAGGGGTGGGAAAACTCCTGCCCGTGAGCCCATTCAATTCGGGCCGCAGGAGGTTTGAGTAAACACATAATATACAGTACCAGTCAAAAGTTTGGACAACCCTACTCATCCAAGGATTTTTCTTTATTTTTAGTATTTTCTACATTATAGAATAATAGTGAAGACATCAAAACGATGAAATAACACATATGGAATCATGTAGTAACCAAAAAAGTGTTAAACAAATCAAAATATATTTAATATTTGAGATTATTCAAAGTAGCCACCCTTTGCCTTCATGAGGTGTTGGAATGCATTTCAATTAACAGGTGTGCCTTGTTAAAAGTTAATATGTAGACTTTCTTTCCTTCTTAATGCGTTTGAGCCAATCAGTTGTGTTGTGACATGGTAGGGGCGGTATACAGAAGATAGCCCTATTTGGTAAAAGACCAAGTCCATATTATGGCAAGAAAAGCTCAAATAAGCAAAGAGAAACAACAGTTCATCTTTACTTTAAGACATGAAAGTCAGTCAATGCGGAAAATTTCAAGAAATGTTTTAAGTTTCTTCAAGTGCAGTCGCAAAAACCATCAAGCGCTATGATGAAACTGGCTCTCATGAGGACCGCCACAGGAAAGGAAGACCCAGAGTTACCTCTGCTGCAGAGGATACGTTAATTAGAGTTAACTGCACCTTAGATTGCACCCCAAATAAATGCTTCACAGAGTTAAAGTAACAGACACATCAACATCAACTGTTCAGAGGAGACTGCAGGAATCAGGCCTTCATGGTTGAATGGCTGCAAAGAAACCACTACTGAAGGACAGCAATAAGAAGAAGAAACTTGCTTGGGGTAAGAAACACGAGCAATGGATATTAGGCCGGTGGAAATCTATTCTTCGGTCTGATTAGTCCAAATTTGAGATTTTTGGTTCCAACCGCCATGTCTTTGTGAGATGCAGGGTAGGTGAACGGACGATCTCTGCATGTGTGGTTCCCACCGTGAAGCATGGGGGAGGAGGTGTGATGGTGTACATTTTAGATTGAAGAATCTAAAATCCCAAATATATATTGATTTGTTTAACACTTTTTTGGTTAGTACATGATTCCATGTGTTATTTTATTGTTTTGATATCTTCACTATTAAAAATCCCTATGTGGCCCTCAAGCCAAACGCTTTCCCATCACTGGGTTAGATGTTAGGGGATATGGTAGAGGTTAGTTAGAGGATAGGGCTAGGGACTAGGAGTGTTATGGTGTTACCTGACATGCCATACTGAAGTAGTCCCACACAGTAGGTGAATGGTAGACCCTAGCTGACTGGACATGGGCGGAGGTGTGCAAAGCTCCACCAGGTAATCTCTCGGCCATCAGGTTCACACTGTTGAACAGGTTGGTGGGGGGGCTGTAGAGGGTGAACTGGGTTGCCATGGCTACCGTTAGTCTGTCCAGCCAGCCAGCGGACCTCAGGGATTCTAGCCTGGACATAAACTCTGACCTGGGCGTTAATTAGAGCAGAGAGGACATGATGAAATCAGCAACATGGTTTCTGTTATCATAGACTAAGCTCAGGTCTGTGTTGTAGAACAGGGGAACAGACATTTAAAAAAAAAAAGAACCTTTATTTAACTAGGCAAGTCAGTTAAGAACAAGTTCTTATTTACAATGACGGCCTACACCGGCCAAACCCGGACGACGCTGGGCCAATTGTGCGCCGTCCTATTGGACTCCCAATCACGGCCGGTTATGATACAGCCTGGTGATACATACATGATGTGAAAAAAGTTCAAGTCTGTTTACTCATGTACATGGTAGTTTCTTTGAGATAATGGTGCTGAGTGGTTGTGTTCTGTTCTGACCGTGTTAGACCCAGTCGTACTGTGGTCCCAGTTCCTGTGTAACACTGGAGTTGACCGCAGAGACGAAGTCTGACCTCCATGGGTAACGCCATCCCAGAGACTCTTTCACGTGGGGGATATGCCGTGAGGCATTCTGGGAACAAGGTCACCATTATAGGAGGCACCTGAGGGGAGGTCAGAGGTTAGTTATGGGTTCACCCAGCAGGATACATTTAGCTATCAAACACACAGACAATAACTTAATTTTCTAGTTTCTAAAGAAAGTAGACCACTCACAGCAAAATTAAATGTGGAATACATAGACATTGTGATAGTTTGCACAGACAGTAAAATCTGAGCTGTACTGCAATACTGTGTATGTAAAACCTACATGTTTCAAGCAGACCATCATAGTCCCTGTGCCCAAGAACGCCAAGTTAACCTGTCTAAATGCAACAAGCTCTCACAGTCTCACATCAGAATTTGACATTCATCCACGTTTCTGAAATGCCAAATTTCGAAGTTGTTCCAAACGTAAAATATCGAAGTGTTTAAAGTTAAGTTTAGGCATTAACTCCAAAATATTAAGGTTAGGTATTAACTCTGAATGGTGAAGGTAAGGGTTAAGGTTTGGGATAGGCCAAAAACAACTTTCTATCGCTGTATTCGAACATGCAACCTTTGGCAAAACCGAAACCTACTTGAAGGTAAGAGTGCTCACTGTTGCCCCTAGTGGCCGGTTACCATGTCATCTCCCGACGTCCTCAGACATGGATGGTCGTCGAATACTGACTTGTATCATGGGTGACCTAGCTGCTAAATGACTATCGCCCCATAGCACTCACATCTGTAGCCATGAAATGCTTTGAAAGACTATTCATGGCTCACATCAACACCATCATCCCAGAAACCCTGGACCCACTCCAATTCACATACCACCCCAACAGATCCACAGATGACGCAATCTATACTGCACTCCAAACTGCCCTTTGCCACCTGGACAAGAGGAACACCTACGTGAGAATGCTGTTCATTGACTACAGCTCAGCGTTCAACACCATAGTGTCCTCCAAGCTCATCACTAAGCTAAGGACCCTGGGACTGAACGACTCCCTCTGCAACTGGATCCTGGACTTCCTGACGGGCCCCAGGTGGTGAGGGTAGGCAACAACACATCCGCCATGCTGACCCTCAACACGGGGGCCCCTCAGGGCTGCAGATTTAGTCATGTACTCCCTGTTCACCCACGACTGCATGGCCGCACAAGACTCCAACATCATTAAGTTTGCCGACGACACAACGGTGGTAGGCCTGATCACCGACAACGATGAGACAGACTTATTGAAGGAGGTCAGAGACCTGGCAGTGTGCTGCCAGGACAACAACCTCTCCCTCAACGTCAGCAAGACAAAGGAGCTGATCGTGAACTACAGGAAACGGAGGGCAGAGCACGCCCCCATTCACATCGAAGGGGCTATAGTGGAGCGGGTCGAGAGATTCCTCGGTGTCCACATCACTTAGGACCTATCATGGTCCGAACACACCAACGCAGTTGTGAAGAGGGCATGACAACGCCTCTTCACAACTGCTGAAAAGATTTGGCATGGGCCCTCAAATCCTCAAAAAGTTCTACAGCTGCACCATTGAGAGCATCTTGACTGGCTACAACACTGCTTGTATGGAAACTGCTTGGCATCTGAATGCATGGCGCTACAGACTGTAGTGACTATTTATATTGACCAACTTTTTATTTGCACTGGCTCTATGCACACTCAGTGGACCCTACCCACAGACTCACGCATACTACACTGACACTCCAACACACACACATACATAGACTACGACTACATACGCTCACACACACAAAACACACACTCACACATAGACACACTTTCACACTCTTTGCATACACTGCTGCTACTATGTTTATTGTATATCCTGATTGCTTAGTCGCGTTCTACCTCTACCTACATGTATATATTACCTCAACTACCTCTAACCCCTGCTAAATGACTCGGTACCAGTACTCCTTGTATATAGTCTCGTTATTGTTATTTTATTGTGCTACTATTTCCTTTTGTATTTTTTGAAAATGTTCTTACTTTTTAACTATGCATTGTTGCGAATGGGCTCATATACGCATTTCACGGTAAAGTCTACACCAGTTGTATTTGGCACATGTGAAAATGTAATTTCCTTTGATTTGAATTCCTCAAATACACTCCATGTTGACTACACTAGCCCCTGCTGGTGGACAAGTGAACCTGCAGTTTTACAGAGGATTAAAAAAAGAAAGTAATTCCTAGCCATTTAAACGTCAACATTTAACAGTCCCCAGTGTTTTTCCGGTCAGTTAAATGAGATGTGTCCATTCCCCCTGGTTTACCTGGCATTGGGATGCGTTGGAAACATCAATCTTCCTCAAGATGGGCTCTCCTATCAGAATACATGTTCCCTGGACAGCACCTGCCTGTCATGAGAGGAGATAAAGAGGGTGTAAAACACATGCGAGCACTTACACAGGCAAACGCACACAGACACACACACTCTCACACAGACACACGCAGGCAGGCACGCACGCACGCACACACACACACACACACACACCTTCCCAGTTGCTGATATGTTGTTATACCAGGTGTCCCAGTCCAGACCATCCAGTACACTGGTTAAGGTCCAGTTCCACCACTCCTCATGCGTTTGGATGGACAGGAAGGGGTTATGTGGGCTCCTAAATTTTGTTGAAAAGAATTGTTTCATACTGATCGTGGAAATGTATACATATGAATATACTAACAACAAACAACAAACTGCAGGTACAAGGGATAATATTCCTGTTCCCCTCCTACCTGGTGAACTGTGTTCGGACAGCATGGTTGAGGTGATACTGGTCTCTAAAGGAGCTGCTATAGGTTACACACAGTAGGAGGAACAGCATGGAGAAACACACTGCCATCTCCCTATGGAGGGAACAGACTGGGTCAGACACACACTGCCATCTCCCTATGGAGGGAACAGACTGGGTCAGAAACACACTGCCATCTCCCTATGGAGGGAACAGACTGGGTCAGAAACACACTGCCATCTCCCTATGGAGGGAACAGAATGGGTCAGAAACACACTGTCATCTCCCTATGGAGGGAACAGACTGGGTCAGACACACACTGCCATCTCCCTATGGAGGGAACAGAATGGGTCAGACACACACTGCCATCTCCCTATGGAGGGAACAGACTGGGTCAGACACACACTGCCATCTCCCTATGGAGGGAACAGAATGGGTCAGAAACACACTGTCATCTCCCTATGGAGGGAACAGACTGGGTCAGACACACACTGCCATCTCCCTATGGAGGGAACAGAATGGGTCAGAAACACACTGTCATCTCCCTATGGAGGGAACAGACTGGGTCAGACACACACTGTCATCTCCCTATGGAGGGAACAGACTGGGTCAGACACACACTGCCATCTCCCTATGGAGGGAACAGACTGGGTCAGAAACACACTGCCATCTCCCTATGGAGGGAACAGAATGGGTCAGAAACACACTGTCATCTCCCTATGGAGGGAACAGACTGGGTCAGACACACACTGTCATCTCCCTATGGAGGGAACAGACTGGGTCAGACACACACTGCCATCTCCCTATGGAGGGAACAGACTGGGTCAGAAACACACTGCCATCTCCCTATGGAGGGAACAGACTGGGTCAGAAACACACTGCCATCTCCCTATGGAGGGAACAGAATGGGTCAGACACACACTGCCATCTCCCTATGGAGGGAACAGACTGGGTCAGACACACACTGCCATCTCCCTATGGAGGGAACAGACTGGGTCAGAAACACACTGTCATCTCCCTATGGAGGGAACAGACTGGGTCAGAAACACACTGCCATCTCCCTATGGAGGGAACAGACTGGGTCAGAAACACACACACATATATACGCAGGCACACACACACATACACACACCTGAGTGTTTTGCGTATGAGTGTTTCTCTCCTCTTCCTCCCCCCTGTCCTCCTCAGCTCCCCAGAAGTGGGTGGGCGTACCAGACGCAGATACCGAGCCCTCTGACGGGCCGCCAGCACCTGTCAATAACACAGCAAAGACTTTTCTTAATATATTCTTAAATAATATAGAGTAAAATCCAGAGCAGTTGATTGTCTGTTAGAGAAGGATGATGTTGTTACCCTGTCAAAGTGTGAGTATCTCTCCTGGGGCGGATGAGGAGGGCTGAGCAGGAAGAGCTCTGGGACACAGGAGCCATCTTGGGTCCACAGTTTCAGAGTTTCTGCCTGAAACCCAGGAACTCCTGAGAAACTGGAGAAGTCCGGACGCTTCCTGCGCCAGAAGGAGACCACCACAGCCACGGCAAGGATCTAGAAAAGAAAATCAAAATCAATTCCATCAATGTTTTTCTGAGTAAATTATTGACGGCAACCACTTTTGGTTTGCAAAGGTTAGCTTTATATTTGTGTTTGGCTGGGTTTGGGTTAAGTTGGGGTTCATGCTAGGTTTGGTTTGTGTTTTGTTCGTTGGGGTTTGGTTTACCATGGCTGGCTGGATGAGGAAGACACAGGAGAGCAGGGAGAAGAAGACGGAATGGATCCACAGTAAAGTCTTACTGCTGCTGAACCTAACATACGCACACACACATACACACGCATCCACACGCACGCACACAAAAACAATAACGCCCTGGTAAATAACTTGTACCATGTGTATCACTTGTAATCATTTGTATCACTCTTTAATACAGTATGATAGCTACCTTGTCTTATGTACTAACCCGATCCCCAAGACGATAGTGACCACTAGAGAGGAGAGGCCCAGGGCCAAACACAGTACCCAGGCTAGGAGGTGACTCCAGCGGGGTAGAGGGCTGAGCCTGCCCCCTAAGCATCTGCTGGTACTGTTGCCCACCTGGTTGTTGCCTAGCAGTTTGGGGCTATCGTTGAGGTTACGATCCCTCTCCTTGCAAACGCTGTTGTTGTCTGGGACACTGTTGCCTAGCAACCTGCCAAGCAAGCTGTTGTCAAAACCACTGGAGTTGCAATCTGAGGAGACGTTCTCCTGGGTCAGCAGATCCCTTACCAGATCCTGACTGCCCCGTATTACCAGATCTCCTCGTTGAGTTACCAGATCCCTATTCGGCACTGAGCCCTGAGACATGAGAGATAGAGAGAGGAACATGATACCTAATATTAAGTAAACAAATATAATATCTAAGAGGTAAAATGGAAATCTAATAGAAGCCAAACACATATTTTCCCAAATGTGTGTAAGAACAGGAAGAGTGTGTCACCTCATATTTCTTCCTCCAGGCCTCCTGTGCCCACTGCTGCAGATTGTTCCAGGAGAGAGAGTCAAACACACAGTCACTCACGATCAGCGCATCAGCTTGGTGGAAAGAGAGAGACAGAGAGATAGAGATAGAGAGAGCAGAGATTTATCACTTGACTCCCTCACTTTCACCTGTTCTCAACCACCCACAAGAAAGAACCATAGCAGGCCATAGTGAGTGCTTGCATATGTGTGTGTGTGTGTGTGTGTCATGCCACTTAGTTTTGTGTGTTCTACCTTCTATAGAGTAGATGTCTGGCAGTCTGACCATGTCCTGTTTGATCTCTGACCTCTTTACTCTAACCTCACGCTGACGGAACAGGAAGGACAGCGCGGTCGCTACGGGCAACACAGCCAGCGCGCTGAGCAACCCCGTCGTTAGGGAAACGGCAGACACGTCGATGATGCCCAGCTCTAAGGTGTACTGGAACAACACACAGCATTATGGGCAGTGTAGTTGCCCATAATGACAGATTGATTGATTGATTGATTGATTGATTGATTGATTGATTGACTCACTTGGTCGTCGAGGCCAGATATGAGTAACGTGTTGACACACATGTACCCCAGCAGCAGCAGCAGACACACACTGAGGCGCTGTGTGTGAGTGAACACACTAGGGGAGGGACCACTGTACACAGACAACCACAGGTGGAAGTCTGACAGGTATTCTGACAGCTTCAGATACAGCAGCTACACAAACACATGACAAAATAACATATTAAGAGCAGATTACATAACAACACATGACAAAATAACATATTAAGAGCAGATGACATAACAACACATGACATAAGAACACATGACAAAATAACATATTAAGAGCAGATTACATAACAACACATGACATAAGAACACATGACAAAATAACATATTAAGAGCAGATGACATAACAACACATGACAAAATAACATATTAAGAGCAGATGACATAACAACACATGACATAAGAACACATGACAAAATAACATATTAAGAGCAGATTACATAACAACACATGACATAAGAACACATGACAAAATAACATATTAAGAGCAGATGACTTAACAACACATGACAAAATAACATATTAAGAGCAGATTACATAACAACACATGACATAAGAACATCATTAGACAATGAGTTTGTGTGTGTGTGTGTGTGTGTGTTCATGTTTTACTATACTTGTGAGTACCAGAAGTCCTCACAAGAATAGTAAACCAACTAAAATTAAGAGAAGTGAGGACATTCTGCCTGCCGGTCCTCATTTGTAAAAAAATCTATTTCAGTCTTAGTTTAGAATTAGGGTTAGAATTAGGGTTAGGGGTTGTTAGGTTTAGGGTTAGAAGTAAGGGTTAGGTTTAGGATAGAGGGAAAATAGAATTTTGAATGGGAATCACCTGTTGGTGTGAGAGTGTGTGTGTGGTGTGTGTACGTGCGCACACGCGTGTGTGTGTGTGTGTGTGCGTATGCTTGCGTGTGGCATGTGTGTACATGTGTGTACATGTGTGCATCCAGGTGTGTTACCTTGGTGAATCCTGGCCCCTGATCACAGACCCTGAGTCTCCTCTCCACCTGTCTGTCACCCTCGTCAACAGCCAACCAGCACTGGCCTAGGAACAGCCAGCTCCGCCCCTTGCCCTTCACCTCACACACCTCCACCTGTCTGAGGTACCAGGTGGGGGAGGGGCCAGTGTTATCATGCCACAGGTGCAGCCCCCACAGAGGGCCCAGACTGTCTACAGTACTACAGAGAGACACACACAAACAGTGACATGGTATTAGTACGGGGGTGTCTCTGTCTCTGTGGCTACAGCTGCTAGGGAGGGAGGGTTTCACATGCTGGCTGGCCTGGCTGGGCTGACTGATGACACAACAGTTCTCATAGTAAACAAAAACAGAGATGTATAGTAGTGCATTGTAAAGGCGGATACTGTAGCTGTAATGTTGTTTCGTACCTCAGTATAAAGGTGTTCCTGGAGTTCCTTCTGAACAGAAGGCATTCTGGGTCATGTAGTTGTCTGGTCTGTGACGCCCCATCCTCCCCATACAGCACGATATGGACCTGACACACACACAAACACATCAGACAATTCTGCTAGGTTTGCTCAGAAAAATGTATGTAATGAGGTGAACATGTTGTAATAGTAACTTGATAAATACAGGTTTTGTGTGTATTTGCAGTGTGTATTTGCAGTGTGTGTATTTGCAGTGTGTGTGTGTCTGTCTGTGCCTGTGTCTGAATGAGATATGAGGGTAAAAGACAGTATTACACATTCAGGTGGCACATACACACAGAGACTGACACACCAAAACATAAGGATGAAAGGACAGGTCTTATTACTAAACAAAAACATGTAACTATGGACTTTATGGAGTTAACACCCCTACTGTTAGTGTGCCATGGGATCTTTAGTGATCACAGAGAGTCAGGACACCCGTTTAACGTCCCAGGACACCCATTTAACGTCCCAGGACACCCGTTTAACGAAGCACTGATCTAGCTAAGATAAGGAAAATACAGATGGGCAATCCCATGCTATTTATTTATAGCCACTATGCTGCATCGTTTGGGCTACAGGTGATAATACTTATTGCTAAATAACACACCACCCTGATAATATGGACCAATATGTTGTTAGGCTCATTTTTGGAGGGAAAATTATATTTGAATGGTGTCACCATCATTTTATTTTCATACATTTTGGAGAAGAAAAGTCCCCAGAGCTGCGTTCAGTGCAAAAAACCTAATGCAACGTTCAATGAAACGGAAACAGTGCTTTTCAGAACGACCAGTTGAAACACGGCGAGGGGTTAGGTTGTGGGTTCACAATGCACCGCTGCCCTTCAAATACGTCAGATTGCTTCAAGCCATAACCCGTCACACCCACCAAACGGAGCAAATGTAGACTACCTCAAAGTCTGTTCAAGAACGTTGAAGAACGTTTTGGGGAAACGTGCCGGAGCTGGTGGTGGAACAGAGCATGGAGCTGAACAGCATGGAACGTAAGAATGCAGGTAGGAGCAGACATGTAAAAGCTAATGTTGTTCATTATGATGTGAAATAATTTACTTGTTCCATTAATTCCCTTAATTCCAACTCTAGCAGCTGAACTGTCAGCCACGAGGGCCAGAGTGCCAGCCAGTGAGAAGGAGGTGACAGCTCTTAGAGAGGAGCTGAGCATCACCACTACTGAACTGCAGCTCCAGAAGAACAAGGTGGAGGAGCTGGAGAACGACAATACAGGTAAAGCACCACCATGTATGAATATGAAGATGTATTTGGTTCATCCAACAGAAATACCAGCAACAACTCTACAAACAAAACAAATGTACTTGATAGAAAATGATGAGTGCGTTGACTCTCCTGTGTTCACAGACAGACCAAAGGTGGCCTTCTCTGCTGGTTTGACAGATTCAAATGGTGTAGGACCCTTCAATACTGACAGCCCACTGGTCTAAAGGTTTTTTTTCTGGGTTTTTTACCCTTATTTTACCAGGTAAGTTGACTGAGAACACATTCTCATTTACAGCAATGACCTGGGGAAAAGTTACATGGGAGAGGAGGGGGGATGAATGAGCCAATTGGAAGCTGGGGATGATTAGGTGGCCATGATGGTATGAGGGCCAGATGTGGAATTTAGCCAGGACACCGGGATTAACCCCCCTACTCTTAGTGTGCCATGGGATCTTTAGTGATCACAGAGAGTCAGGACATCCGTTTAACGTCCCATCCGAAAGACGGCACCCTATACAGGGCAATGTCCCCAATCACTGCCCTGGGGCATTGGGATATTTTTTTTTAGACCAGAGGAAAGAGTGCCTCCTACTGGCCCCCCAGTAAAGTCTTCACCAAGATCAGCAAGGCCAACAACCCAACTACAGGTACTGACCACCAGACTTGTGTTAGCTGCATACATTAGATGCACTTGATTGAGCTTGCTTTGTACAATGGAACCAATGGGATAGTCCCAAAAGTGTAAACCCCACCTGTTTGGCACTCCAGACAGGCTCAATTATACAAACTGAATCCAGCAACAGGGTAGTATTACTAACAGTGCCTTGCTGATGTCTCCCTGCTTCTCCTCTGATGCAGGTATCTTCACAGCACCAGTGAGAGGAGTCTACTACATCACATTCACTGCCATCGAGCTCCACAATGACCAATAGATGGCTGTTTACTTTTACCACAACTTTTACCACAAGAGAATGATGTATAATAATGACTAGGACGAGGGGTATAATGAGTACAGGAAATGTTGAACTTGTAGTGCATTTGAGGTGTAAAAGGCATCTGAAGTTTGTCATTTCCACTTTGAAATCTCAGACTTCATTTTCCCTTACGAAAAATGTATTAACCCCTACAAAAATGTCCAATGGGGTGAGAGAAGGATAGGGGAGGACAACGATAGAAGGACAGAGAAGATAATGGGACAGGAGAGAGGGGGGGAGAGAGGGAAGGAAGGAGAGAGTATGGGGAGAGGGAGAGAGGAAGAAGGGAGAGTTCTGGAAAATGGGGGGAAAGCGTACTATACCTTGGCGGTCATGCTGGGTGAGGAGCGTAGGCCGGTGTGTATAGTAACAGAGTAGAGGTGTGTGTCTGAAGGAGCGTTATCAGATAGGTAGTAGACTCCCTGGTTCCTCTCTGAGATGAGGTCAGATCTCTTACACACCACCATGCCCAAAGCATACAGACACACACACACCACACACACACACACCACCGTCACATCACTGGGGAGACTGAGGGAAGAGAGATGGGGAGGGAGATGGAGAAATAGAGAGAGAGTGAAAGGGGGAGGGGTTGATGAGGGGAAAAGAGAGAGACATATTATGGCAAAATACCATAATTAAGTTGAACACTCATACTTCCCTCTTTATGAACATTGAAATGACAAATCCGCCATCCTGTGGTCTGACTGACCTGATGAACTGGGCCAGGTCTGCTGAGTCATCATGGCTGCTCTGGATCTGCTGTTGGACCACGGTCAATGGGCTCAAGTGCCTACAGCTGGAACACACACACGTGTTTGCGTCCGTGTATACAGAATGTGTGTGTGGGGGGGTTGGTTCTTCTGTCCTGGTGGGACCTAAAATCCCCAAAAGTCCCCACAAGGACAGTAAAACAAGGAATATTCCATCGTGGGTTATAATTAGGTTTAGGGTTATGATTAGGGTGAGGGTGAGGGTAAGGGCTAGGGTTAGGGTGAGAGTTAGGTTTAGGGAAAATAGGATTTTGAATGCAAATTAATTTAGGGTCCCCACGAGAATAGAAGAACAAAACGTGTGTGTGTGTTGGTTCTTCTATCCCTGTGGATACATTTCCCACATCCCTATGAGGACAAAGGCTATTTTATGGTTAGGGGTTAGGTTTAGTGTTAGGGTTACAATTAGTGTTAGGGTAAGGGGTTAGGGCTTATGAATAGGGTTAGGAGTTAGGTTTAGGGTTTGGATTCGGGTTACGGGTTAAGGTTAGGTTTATGGTAATGTTAAGGATTAGGCTTGGGGTTAGGGAAAATAGAATTTTGAATGGAAATTAATTTGAGGTCCCCACTAAGATAGAAGAACATAACATGTGTGTGTGTGTGTGTGTGTGTGTGTGTGTGTGTGTGTGTGTGTGTGTGTGTGTGTGTGTGTGTGTGTGTGTGTGTGTGTGTGTGTGTGTGTGTATATGTGGGTGTGTGCGAGTGTGTGAGTGTGTGTGACTGAGTGTTACCTGCAGTTGACCCTGGTGTGTGAGGTCAGTCCTTGATGAGGTGTGCAGCTGGTGTGTGTCCAGCCCTCCTGGTGGTCCCAGGACAGACACTGGCTGGTCTCCAGTCTCAATGTGTAGTTTACTTGTCTGCTCATGTACCTACATACAGTGGGGAGAACAAGTATTTGATACACTGCCGATTTTGCAGGTTTTCCTACTTACAAAGCATGTAGAGGTCTGTAATTTTTATCATAGGTAGACTTCAACTGTGAGAGAAAATCCATAAAATCACATTGTATGATTTTTAAGTAATTCATTTGCATTTTATTGTATGACATAAGTATTTGATCACCTACCAACCAGTAAGAATTCCGGTTCTCACAGACCTGTTAGTTTTTCTTTAAGAAGCCCTCCTGTTCTCCACTCATTACCTGTATTAACTGCACCTGTTTGAACTCGTTACCTGTATAAAAGACACCTGTCCACACACTCAATCAAACAGACTCCAACCTCTCCACAATGGCTAAGACCAGAAAGCTGTGTAAGGACATCAGGGATAAAATTGTAGACCTGCACAAGGCTGGGATGGGCTACAGGACAATAGGCAAGTAGCTTGGTGAGAAGGCAACAACTGTTGGCGCAATTATTAGAAAATGGAAGAAGTTCAAGATGACGGTCAATCACCCTCGGTCTGGGGCTCCATGCAAGATCTCACCTCGTGGGGCATCAATGATCATGAGGAAGGTGAGGGATAAGCCCAGGACTACACGGCAGGACCTGGTCAATGACCTGAAGAGAGCTGGGACCACAGTCTCAAAGAAAACCATTAGTAACACACTACGCCGTCATGGATTAAAATCCTGCAGCGCACGCAAGGTCCCCCTTCTCAAGCCAGCGCATGTCCAGGTCCGTCTGAAGTTTGCCAATGATCATCTGGATGATCCAGAGGAGGAATGGGAGAAGGTAATGTGGTCTGATGAGACAAAAATAGAGCTTTTTGGTCTAAACTCCACTCGCTGTGTTTGGAGGAAGAAGAAGGATGAGTACAATCCCAAGAAAGCCATCCCAACCGTGAAGCATGGAGGTGGAAACATCATTCTTTGGGGATGGTTTTCTGCAAAGGGGACAGGACGACTGCACCGTATTGAGGGGAGGATGGGGCCATGTATCGCGAGATCTTGGCCAACAACCTCCTTCCCTCAATAAGAGCATTGAAGATGGGTCATGGCTGGGTCTTCCAGCATGACAACGACCCGAAACACACAGCCAGGGCAACTAAGGAGTGGCTCCGTAAGAAGCATCTCAAGGTCCTGGAGTGGCCTAGCCAGTCTCCAGACCTGAACCCAATAGAAAATCTTTGGAGGGAGCTGAAAGTCCGTATTGCCCAGCGACAGCCCCGAAACCTGAAGGATCTGGAGAAGGTCTGTATGGAGGAGTGGGCCAAAATCCCTGCTGCAGTGTGTGCAAACCTGGTCAAGAACTACAGGAAATGTATGATCTCTGTAATTGCAAACGAAGGTTTCTGGACCAAATATTAAGTTCTGCTTTTCTGATGTATCAAATACTTATGTCATGCAATAAAATGCAAATGAATTACTTAAAAATCATACAATGTGATTTTCTGGATTTTTGTTTTAGATTCCGTCTATCACAGTTGCAGTGTACCTATGATAAAAATTACAGACCTCTACATGCTTTGTAAGTAGGAAAACCTGCAACATCGGCAGTGTATCAAATACTTGTTCTCCCCACTGTATGTAAGAATACTATTCATTGACTACGGCTCAACATTCAGCGCAGCATTCAACCTCATAGTACCCTTCAAGCTCATCATCAAGCTGGAGGCCCTGGGTCTGGGTCCTGGACTTTCTGACGGGCCGCCCCCAGGTGATGAAGGTGGGAAACATCTCCACTTCGCTGACCCTCAACACTGGGGCCCCACAAGGGTGTGTGCTCAGCCCTCTCCTGTACTCCCTGTTCACCCACGACTGCGTGGCCATGCACGACTCCATAAAATAATAATAATATGATGATGATGTTGTTACTTACTTGTGTCTGGGGGTCTTTTTGTAGTCAGCATTGAGTAGAGCCAGGTAGCCTGTCCCTGCAGCTGGACAGAACGTATGAAACACTTTATCATCCTCATGTTACAGGGAGCATTAGCATTAGCATGCAATCACAGTGACTAAACAAAAGGGAATATCATTTCAATTATAAACAACAAAAGACAGATGATGTGATATGGCAAATTAAACAAGGGAGCGAGGGAAACAGAGGGTTTGGGGGGGGGGGTGAGAGAGAGAAATAGACAGAGATAGAGACAGGGAGAGAAAAAGTGGGGGAGAGTAAAAGAGAGATATGAGACTAACCAGTGAGGTATGATGGAGGCAGGGTGATGTAAGTGGTGTTTCTGTCCCAGTGATAGATGCTGTGGATGTGATACAAGCTTGGGGTCGGCCTCTCAAACATCCTGAGAACACACACAATTAACTGACATAATATGGGAATTGAGGAAATTGTCTATTCTAAAACTGAAGGTTTGAAGCTGTACTCAAAGGCTTGTACACACCTGAAGAGGAGCATGATGGGAAAGGTCTTGTTGGGGGGCCGCGTGAATTCCACACTGACCAGTATGGCCTCCTGCAAGGCCTGCTGGGTAATGTTGAAACCGTGGTAGTTCACCTGGCTACGCAGTAGAGTGAACTCCGATAAAGAACTTACCTGTGGGGGAGATGAAAGGTTACACACACGCACGCACACACACACACATACACACGCACACACAGGCAATCTGTCCATCATCACAAACAGAAAGTGAATGCTTACATTTCTAGGTGTTTTGGGGAACTCGATGTTGATTGGTTGGGAGAGCGAGCGTACTGGAATCTCTCTCCTTGTGCTGCAGTTGTACAGAGTCAGGTCAATCACTGGCCCACTCAGCTGAAAGACACACACACATCATCATCATCATCATCACCATCATCATCTTCATCATCTCGATGTCAAGTGTGTGTGTGTATCTCACCAGTACAGGTGTCTTGGTCCAGAAGTAGAGGTTGTGTGTGAACGTGGTCAGCTGGCTGAGGACACAGAGACTCTGTGGTCCATCTGCGGTTTCTCTCCTCCTACGGCCGTACAGGACCAGGTCCAGGGAGTCAGGCAGGTAGAAGGTGGCCGAGCCAGAGCTGATGACTGTGGTTAGACCACGGTCGTGGTGAGTGGTCTGTAGGTCCATGACACTGGTGGTCACGTTGTGCTGCTCGACCTTATTGAACAGGAGGTATTTCTAAAACACAGAGAGGAGGGTCAGAGAGAGAGAGAGAGAGAGAAATGAGAGAGAGAAATGAGAGAGAGAAAGAGAGAAATGAGAGAGAGAAATGAGAGAAAGAGAGAGAGAGAGAGAGAGTGTGTGTATCTCACCAGTAGTAATTGATCAGTAGTCTGCAGACTGTCAGTCGTGAGTTGTATGGCCTGTTCTTTGAGGGTAGGCGTGGCCTGTATGACATCATCAGCAGTGGCCTGGTCTTGTCTGACATCATTAGTAGTGGGGGTGGCCTGCAGGCTGTATGACAGCAGTGTGACCAGAGTGTTGAGGGTCCAGCTGTCCAATAGGTAGGGAACAGGAACACTGGGCTGGTGGAACAGGTCTGAGATGGACTGGACATGACCCACCACCACACTGGCACTGGCTAACGATACCTGGGACAACAGCACACTGTTAATACATATTATATACATCTATCATCTTATAGCCTATACGTGACCGGCCACCACCACACTGATACTGGAAAACAATACCTGGGACAACTGTTAATACATAATGTATTATACGTCTATCCTGCATACATCTCTATGCAGAGCCATATAAAGCTCTGACCCAATGTAAAGGGTCTCTTACCTGGTGGGTGAGGTGCATCAGGTCTTTGAGCATGTAGATGTTATCTGTCATGGACCGCTAGGGACACACACAAGAACTGATCGTTACTAGACACTCTACTTTGAGTGTGCGTCTGTGTGTGCGTGCGTGCGAGTGTGTATACCTGGTCATTGATGTCGAGGTGACAAACAGCGTTGATGAGTGCGGTGCGTGTGTGTGTCTGAGTGTGTGTGTTGGCTGTGGGGTCCTGGCTGAGTCTGTTGAGGACGCTGGACAGGAGGATGATGTAGTTACGGATCTCTACACTGTTCCCCAACTGGACCAGACCAGACAGGTTCCTCAAACCTGACTCAAAACTACACAGAGAGAGAGAAAGACAGAGAGGCCTCAAATCAATCAATCAAACCAATGACCAATCAACCAATAAATCAGTTAGTCAGTCAACTAGTCAGTCAGGCAGTCAGTCAGTCAGTCAGTCAACCAGTCAGTCAGTCAGTCTTACAGTTCCATATCAGGGTTGTAGTTAGAGGAGGTGTTCCTGATGAAGCTGGGGTGGACTGTGACGGTTACAGGACAGGGTGCAGTTGCTGCTCCAAACCTGTTCCGGACCTCTGTATAGATAGTGACTGGATCAACAGGGACACAGTGTCAATAAAGATATGAAATTCAAAACAATGTGAGTGTCTGCTATATTCCTCTCTGGACAGTATAATAAAATAAGAGTTAACCTTTCACTGCAGTGGACTAAATCAGGGTCACAGAGTGTTTCGTAGTAGTCTTAAACAAATCTACTTTGAAACAAAAGTATATACCTCACACACATGGTTATGGGCTTAAAAAAAAGATCTGTACCATGTCAGATATATACTTCTGTACCATCTGTACCATGCCAATATTACACTTTATATGCATCACAGAAGACTTAAATACAACAAAACCATCTGACATATAAACACAGGATTTTCGGCACGTTTTTAAAAATAATGTTTATTAATTATGAAATTATGAAAAATATGAATAAAATTCCACCTATGAGACCACTAGGTCATTTGACTGCAGAAAAGAGTTGTAATATACCTTTATAGTCATCCTGAGGGTCTCCAGATGGCAGGTTGAAGAAGTACTGAAAGTCTCTTCCTTGGTACAGGATCTTAGGAGGGCTGTTTCCTATACTGAAACTGTACTCATACAGCAGGTCCTAAACCACACACAATAAACACATGAGTAAGATGGTGATGGAGATAAATACAGTACTACTGCTGTTGGTTAGACTGTATGTGTACCTCTTTCCCAGAGGTGCAGAAGAAGCTGAAGTGTGTGTGTATCTCGAAGCCACTGCTAGGCTGCACTTGACAGGTTATCCCTCGGGGGCTGGGGCTAGTGGACAGGAACAGCTGAGTCCGCCCCAGTACTGCATCGTGGGAGTCTGAGTTCAGTAACAGGAAACAAGGACACACACTTTGATTAACAGATAAAGGGAGTGAGACATTTATTAAAAAGCAATCAGTTAATCAATACATTAGTGAATTGATCCATCCATCTCTCATCATCGTACAGCATCTGAGATTCAGAGGGCAGACTCGACATCTGGACCTTACTCACTAGCTGTGACCTCCAACATGTATCTGCTCCCTGCTCTCAGAGTAAAAGGTCTGAACGTGATGAGATTAGAGGAGATTCCTAGAGGCAAAAACAACAGGTGATCAGGTACAACAACGTACAGTCAATCTATCAAAACAATTCAATTTATATTTGAATTAGTTGAATTGAGACTGGACAACTGCTGTGCACGTACACACTTTGCACAATGCAGTAGTTAAGTGGATTGCGTGCTGATGGATGTTTACCTGTGTATGTGTAGGACTCAAACAGCTCCTGCTCTAACAGTTCTCTGGGCAAGTCTAGTAGTGTGGGTTCAAGGACCACCAGGGAGGGGCTGGAGTCCATCAGGTTACTCCCCTCATCCTCACCTGATCCTGGGACAGCAGGAGCAGAGTCACCCTCTGAGCTCTCGGAGCTCCCACCACTAAAACCTGACGATAGACATACAAAAACACACACAGGCATACACAGTATAAACACAAGCACTAAACACACACACAAACACACACAGACACACACAAACACAGGTGAGCCCTACCTGTTGGTCTGCCCACTGACACTCCCGGGTCTCCCTCCTCTATCCCCAGGAAGGGAACATTATAATCTGTAGGACAGACATTCACAACTAAATCTCTGTAAAAGTATGAGTCTATAGAAAATACTTATGTTATTCAATCCAATATGTACATCGACTGAAATTAATCTGCGTGGCATTACCCCTCCTGTCTCAGCCTCCAGTATTTATGCTGCAGTAGTTTGTGTCGGGGGGCTAGGGTCAGTCTGTTATATCTGGAGTATTTCTCCTGTCTTATCCGGTGTCCTGTGTGAATTTAAGTATGCTCTCTCTAATTATCTCTTTCTTTCTTTCTTTCTTTCTTTCTTTCTCTCTCTCGGAGGACCTGAACCCTAGGACCATGCCTCAGGACTACCTGGCCTGATGACTCCTTGCTGTCCCCAGTCCACCTGGCCATGCTGCTGCTCCAGTTTCAACTGTTCTGCTTGCGGCTATGGAACCCTGACCTATTTACCGGACGTGCTACCTGTCCCAGTGTCACGACTTCCGCCGAAGTCGGTCCCTCTCCTTGTTCGGGCAGCGTTCGGCGGTCGACGTCACCGGCCTTCTAGCCATCGCCGATCCACTTTTCATTTTCCATTTGTTTTGTCTTTGTTTTACACACCTGGTTTCAATTCCCCAATTACATGTTCATTATTTAACCCTCTGTTTTCCCCTTGGTTTTTGTGGGTGTTTGTTTATTGTAAATTCGGTCTGATGTTTGTGGGCCTCGTGTTACTTCATGTATTTTGATATTTTGAGTAAAGTGCCTTGTGTTACTCATCTCTGCTGTCCTGCGCCTGACTCCTCTGCACCAGCTACACCCAGAGCCTTACACCCAGACCTGCTGTTTTCAACTCTCTAGAGACAGCAGGAGCGGTAGAGATACTCTGAATGATCGGCTATGAAAAGGCAACTGACATTTACTCCTGAGTTGCTGAGCTGTTGCACCCTCGACAACCACTGTGATTATTATTGTTTGACCCTGCTGGTCATCTATGAACATTTGAACATCTTGGCGATGTTCTGTTATAATCTCCACCCAGCACAGCCAGAAGAGGACTGGCCACCCCTCACAGCCTGGTTCCTCTCTAGGTTTCTTCCTAGGTTCTGGCCATTCTAGGGAGTTTTTCCTAGCCACCGTGCTTCTACACCTGCATTGCTTGCCTTTTGGGGTTTTAGGCTGGGTTTCTGTACAGCACTTTGAGATATCAGCTGATGTAAGAAGGGCTTTATAAATACATTTGATTTGATTTGATTACCAGTGAAGTTATAGCTGCCTGTCTGATTGCCTGATGGTTCTAGTGTTCCATTGGGGTCCCAGCTTGTCTCTGCTGTGGAGGGATCTGAAACAAAACAGCAACATGTTTCATCTAGGACTTTTCAATGTTCCTTAGTTGTGGATCTAAAATGATTTGCTACTTTAATTTACTGTATGTCAATAATACCAGTAACTCTTAACTGACCTGATCCAGGGAAGGGTCCTAACACTCCACCACTGACTGACTGTCCAGGAAAGGAGCCCTCAACTGCAACACAAAGAGGACTGAACTAAGAGAACTGTAAAGACGTAAATATATCCATCCATCTATTCATTTATTCCCTTCATCTTCCTTACCAGGACGTCCGCTCACATCTCCACTCTCCAGGACGGGGAAAGGGAAGTCGTAGTCAGTGGGAAAATTGGGATCGATGGGGAATTCCTCGATAATGTCACTCTGGCCGAGGGGGGCAGAGTAAAGGATGCTGCCGTCGTCAAAGGTAACTACAGGGTACTCTGAGATGAGGTAAGGGGGCCCACCGGGGTCAAACCCTCCCAAGTCTGAAATAAAATATACTTTAAAGTATACACCAACATATTTCAGAGCTACGAAACCTATCAAAGAAAAGCAGTCGGCAGAAGATAATATGTTTTATTGTGTGACTCTTAACCCTTACCTGGCTCAGGTGTATCAGGAGTGAAGCTGATTGGAGCAGAGACAGGCTCGGGGGAGGAGTTTGGTGAAGGGTTGGCCAATACAGCGTGGTTTGGTAAAGAGGGAAATGGAGGGCTGTAGTTTGGTGTTTGGTTGTTCCCAGCTGCGCTATTGATTCTCTGAAGTTCTACTGACCCCTGTGACCTCTGTTTCTGGGGGCGACCACGAGGTGATGGAGAAGGGAGGGGGAAGGGGGGCAACGGGGAGAAGGGAGGCAGGGGGACTGGATCGGGAGTTGTGGGGGTCGTAGTTTGTATCTCAGTATGGCTGGTCACGTTTGATGACATCAGACCGGTCACCAAGCTGGCTGAGATTGATGTCATATTTGAGGATATCTCTGTGGATGAGGACATCATGCTGGCTGTGGTTGAGGGTGTGTGTGGGGGTGATGATGGAGGGGTGAGAGTCAGGGCTGGAGGCAGGGGGAAGGTAGGGCTACCAATGATGTTGGAGGGAATACTCAGATCCACACTGTGGCAGAAGGGGACTTAAAAGAGAGGACACACAGGTTAACATACCCACACTATAACACCCCACTCATCCCGCTAAACACATTATTACACACAGATACGCTCTACTGTATAGGAGTAGTGTAGGGCCTGTGTCACTCCCATTCATTTGGAATTCAGGCCTTTAGAGATCTTAGCTGGATCTACACATCAGAAGGACTGGTCTACGGACCTATCCTGCTGTAGTCTGTATGGTGAGGGATCTATGTATTACCGTCTGTGTCCACCTTACTGGAGGAGTCGACCAGGTAGAGAGTCCAGGTGTAGCTGATGGTTCTGGGGGAGGGGCCACAGCTATCACACACTGCTCTGACTGAGAACGACTGGTCCCAGTTCACTGCGTCCCCCTGGCACTGGTAACAATACACTGACACTCTCCTAGAGAGAGAGAGAGAGAAAAAAAAATAGAGAGCGAGACAGAGAGATAGATAGCGAGAAATAGAGAGAGAGAGAAAAAGAAAAAAAGAGAGAGAGAGAGAGACAGAGATAGATAGAGATAGAGAGAGATACAGGGAGATAGATAGTGAGAAATAGAGAGAGAAAAAAAGAGAAAAAAAGAGAGAGAGAGAGACAAAGAGATAAAGATAGAGACATAGAGAGAGAGAGAGAAAGACAGAGAGAGAGAGAGGTTAATGTATCTATTACACACACACACTTTTATTGATTTATTTAGTTTAGTTTTCATTATTCACACCCACACGTTTGAATTGTCCTGTTCTATATTTGTCTGTGTATTCATTTCCTATGTACTTTAGTCTCACCAAATTATATATAGATATATACTTATATGAAATTAGATAATTAACTATTAGCTCTTGGAATATCCGGGGCTTGAACTCCTTTACCTTAGGACTTAAGACTACAAACCCATATTTTCAACACCAAAGGTCAAGACATAATAATACTTTGAGAAACATGGTGTCGTGGTGATATAGATACCCAATGTCCTTCAGGCTATCATTAAAACATAAAACTGGGCAAAGACTCACTAAGCCAGATCAAAAAGGGTAACACCCACATTTGGTTAAAACTCAACAAAGGCTCAATGTTTTATATATAGGTGCAGTGTATGTGTATATATATACACTGCTCAAAAAAATAAAGGGAACACTTAAACAACACAATGTAACTCCAAGTCAATCACACTTCTGTGAAATCAAACTGTCCACTTAGGAAGCAACACTGATTGACAATAAATTGCACATGCTGTTGTGCAAATGGAATAGACAAAAGGTGGAAATTATAGGCAATTAGCAAGAAACCCCCAATAAAGGAGTGATTCTGCAGGTGGTGCTCTGGACACTACGCTGACAGACACAGCAACCTTCTTGCCACAGCTCGCATTGATGTGCCATCCTGGATGAGCTGCACTACCTGAGCCACTTGTGTGGGTTGTAGACTCCGTCTCATGCTACCACTAGAGTGAGAGCTCCGCCAGCATTCAAAAGTGACCAAAACATCAGCCAGGAAGCATAGGAACTGAGAAGTGGTCTGTGGTCACCACCTGCAGAATCACTCCTTTATTGAGGGTGTCTTGCTAACTGCCTATAATTTCTACCTTTTGTCTATTCCATTTGCACAACAGCATGTGAAATTTATTGTCAATCAGTGTTGCTTCCTAAGTGGACAGTTTGATTTCACAGAAGTGTGATTGACTTGGAGTTACATTGTGTTGTTTAAGTGTTCCCTTTATTTTTGTGTATATGTGTGTATATGCAGTGTATATATATATATATATATATATATATATATATATATATATATATATATATATATATATATATATATATATATATATATAGGTGTGGTGTATGTATATATACATATAGGTGTGGTGTATGCTTCTCCCTCAGATTCATCTCACTATGATGATCAGTTTTATGATCATCTCCAAAGAGAGACCAACCAGTTTCAACCTGAGGGAAATGTGTTTTAGTGTGGGGTTTTAATGCTAGAACAGGTTCTGAACCTGAATGTGTAGACCCTGAGGGCAATAGACATATGTTTGGACATCCCTCCTTATACCCGAGTCCCATTAGTAGTAATAGAAATAGCCCTGATCAGATAGTGAACAAAAATGGAAAGGAGTGCATCTCTGTCGAGCCTTAGGCCTGTATTTTCTTAATGGCAGGATTAGAGGGGATTATTTGGTTCACCTACTGCTCAGCTCTTGGTACCAGTGATGTTGACTACGCATTCTCAGACTTGGACCCTTCCTCCATTAGTGCATTCACTGTCAGACCAAAAACACCATTGTCTGACCACTGCCAGATTAATGTATTTTAAAAAAAACTTCTCTACCCAAAGACCACACAAAATCTAAATAAAACACACAGCATTGCACAGCCCAGAAATTACAACCTGTATCAATGACTTCCTTTCAAGTACATTCAGCCCAAACATCCCTGACATACGGAAAATATACAGACCACTTTAATTTTTTCACATTTCGATATGTTACATCCTTATTCTAAAATTGATTAAATAAAAAATCCTCAGCCATCTACACACAATACCCCATAATGACAAAGCGAAAATAGGTTTTTAGAAATGTTTTCAAATGTATTAAAAATGAAAATACCTTATTTACATAAGTATTCAGACCCTTTGCTATAAGACTCGAAATTGAGCTCAGGTGCATCATGTTTCCATTGATCATCCTTGAGATGTTTCTACATCTTGATTGGAGTCCACCTGTTGTATATTCTATTGATTGGACATGATTTGGAAAGGCACACACCTGTCTATTTAAGGTCCTACAGTTGACAGTGCATGTCAGAGCAAAAACTAAGTCATGACATCGAAGGAATTGTCCGTGGAGCTCCGAGACAGGATTGTGTCGAGGCACAGATCTGGGGAAGGGTACCAAAAAATGTCTGCAGCATTGAAGGTCCCCAAGAACACAGTGGCCTCCATCATTCTTGAATAGAAGAAGTTTGAAACCACCAAGACTCTTCCTAGAGCCGGCCGCCCAGAAAAACTGAGCAATCGGGGGAGAAGGGCCTTTCTCAGGGAGGTGACCAAGAACCCAATGGTCACTCTGACAGAGCTCTAGAGTTCCTCAGTGGAGATGGGAGAACCTTCCAGAAGGACAACCATCTCTGCAGCACTCCACAAATCAGGCCTTTATGGTAGAGTGGCCAGACGGAAGCCACTCCTCAGTAAAAGGCACATGACAGCCTGCTTGGAGTTTGTCAAAAGGCACCTAAAGGACTCTCAAACCATGAGAAACTGGCAACATGTGGAAAGATCATTTTGAAAGTTGCTATGGAATGATACCATCAGAAGACCTTACTTTAAAGCCAAAAAATTGTCAAGAAAAACTCAGGACCCTATATCACACAATTATAAACAACCAGAACCCAATTAACTAACAAATGACACAGGCTGAACTTTGGAAGAAAATACAAATCCTTAAACCAGGAAATGCATGTGGCCCTGACAGCATCAGGAATGAAATGCTTAAGCACAGTACTTCTGAGTTGCAGGATGCCTTATTAAAACTGTTCAACCTGGTTTTGGAGAGTGGCTGCTTCCCTGATATTTGGAACCAGGGGCTCATAACCCCCATATATAAAAAAGGAAACAAATTAGACCCTAATAGCTATAGGTTGAATGTGTGTCACTAGTAACATGGGGAAACTGTTCTGCTGTATTGTCAATGACAGAATACAAACCTTCCTTAGACAATATAGCGCTCTCAGCAAAAAACGAATTGCTATTCAAACACAGAATAACAGACCAAATATACACAATACACACAGTAATACACCGGCATGTTCATCAGAAAAGTAGAGGAAAAGTATTTGCAAGTTTTGTTGATTTTAAGAATGCTTTTGATTCTTTATGGCATGATGGATTATATTACAAAAGCCCCCTGTCACACCCTGGCCTTTGTTATATTGATTTTCTTTATTGGTTTAGTTAGGTCAGGGTGTGACATGGGGGATGTTTGTGTGTTTTGTCTAGTTTAGGGTGTGTGTATTGTTTAGGGGGTTTTGTAGAATGTATGGGGTGGTGTTCAGTGTAGGTGTTTAGGAAAGTCTATGGTTGCCTGGTTTGGTTCTCAATCAGAGACAGCTGTTTATTGTTGTCTCTGATTGGGAGCCATATTTAAGGCAGCCATAGGCTTTAGGTGTTTGTGGGTAATTGTCTATGTCTATGTTGCATGTGTGCACTTAGTTCGTTTTAGCTTCACGATCGTTTGTTATTTTGTTCGTTTAGTAAGTGTTTGTTTTTCTTCATTAAAAGAAGATGTCTTTTTTCCACGCTGCGCCTTGGTCCACTCATTATCCTCAAGATGATCGTGACAGAATTACCCACCTGCCCAGGACCAAGCAGCGTGATAAGCAGCAACAGGAGCAGCGCATACAGGATTCTTGGACTTGGGAGGAGATACTGGATGGAAAGGGACCTTGGGCACAACCGGGAGAATATCGCCTCCCTCGTGAAGAGCTGGAGGCAGCTAAAGCCGAGAGGAGGCGATATGAGGAGGCAGCACGGAAGCAAGGCTGGAAGCCCGTGAGTAAAACCCCAAAAATTCTAGGGGGGGCTACAAGGGAGTGTGGCGAAGTCAGGTAGGAGACCTGCGCCAACTCCCTATGCTTATCATGGAGTGCGAGAGTACGGGCAGACACCGTGTTATGCGGTAGAGCGCATGGTGTCTCCTGTACGTGTGCATAGCCCGGTGCGGGTTATTCCACCTCCCCGCACTGGCAGGGCTAGATTGAGTATTGAGCCAGGTGCCATGAAGCCGGCTCAACGCGCCTGGTCTCCAGTGCGTCTCCTCGGGCCGGCATACATGGCACCAGCCTTACGCATGGTGTCCCCGGTTCGCCTACACAGCCCAGTGCGGGTTATTCCACCTCCCCGCATTGGTCGGGCGACGGGGAGCATACAACCAGGTAAGGTTGGGCAGGCTCAGTGCTCAAGGGAGCCAGTACGCCTGCATGGTCCGGTATATCCGGCGCCACCTCCCCGCCCCAGCCCAGTACCACCAGTGCCAACACCACGCACCAGGCTTCCAGTGTGTCTCCAGAGCCCTGTTCCTCCTCCACGCACTCGCCCTATGGTGCGTGTCTCCAGCCCGGTACTACCAGTTCCGGCACCACGCACCAAGCCCCCTGTGCGTCTCCAGAGTCCTGTGCGTCCTGTTGCTGCTCCCCGCACTAGCCTTGAGGTGCGTGTCCTCAGCCCGCTACCTCCAGTTCCGGTACCACGCACCAGGCCTACTGTGCGCCTCAGCCGGCCAGAATCTGCCGTCTGCCCAGAGCCGTCAGAGCTGCCCGTCTGCCCAGAGCCGTCAGAGCTGCCCGTCTGTCCCGAGCCGTCAGAGCTGCCCGTCTGTCCCGAGCCGTCAGAGCTGCTCGTCTGTCCCGAGCCGCTAGAGCCGTCCGCCAGACAGGATCAGCCAGAGCCGTCCGCCAGACAGGACCAGCCAGAGCCGTCAGCCAGCCATGACCAGCCAGAGCCGTCAGCCAGCCATGACCAGCCAGAGCCGTCAGCCAGCCATGACCAGCCAGAGCCGTCAGCCAGCCATGACCAGCCAGCCGTCTGCCAGTCATGAGCTGCCCCTCAGTCCGGAGCTGCCCTTCAGTCCGGAACTGCCCCCAGTCCGGAGCTGCCCCTCAGTCCGGAGCTGCCCCTCAGTCCGGAGCTGCCCCTCCGTCCAGTGGCGCCCTCTGGGATGGTATTCAGTCCGGGACTCACCGTTCCAGAGGCGCCACCAAAGCGGGTAGTGACTATGGTGGAGGGGGGTCCATGTCCCGCACCGGAGCCGCCGCCAAAAGAAGGCCCACCCGGACCCTCCCCTTCTGTGTCAGGTTTTGCGGCCGCAGTCCGCACCTTTGGGGGGGGGGGGGGTACTGTCACACCCTGGCCTTTGTTATATTGATTTTCTTTATTAGTTTAGTTAGGTCAGGGTGTGACATGGGGGATGTGACATGGGGGATTCATTAAAAGAAGATGTCTTTTTTCCACGCTGAGCCTTGGTCCACTCATTATCCTCAAGACGATCGTGACACCTCCAAAGCGGCATTGGGGATAAATTATACGACATCATCAAATCTATTTACTTGAACAACACACGTAGTATTAAACGGAACAATAAAATAACATCGTTTTTTGCACTAGGGGGAGGGGTGAGACAAGGGTGTAGTTTAAGTCCAACCATGTTCAACGTCTACATCAACAAACTAGCAATGTTGTTGGACCGATCTGCAGCCCCTGGACAGACACCGTCAAAGATGAAGAGGTCAGATTCCTGCTCAACGTAGATGACTTTGTCCTATTGTCACCAACAGATCAAGGTCTACAGGAACAACTTAACATTCTTTAGGAATACAGCATCAACTGGGCAATCAACAATCAGAAAACCAGTCATGATTTTCCAGAAAAAGACCAGGGATCAGAGCAGCAGACACTCCTCCAAATTAATAAATACCATGGTTGAACATGCCCAACGGTACAACTACCTGAGACAAAAAATCAGTGCCTCCAGTGGATTTGGTGAAAATTCCTGCAAAGAATTTTACTGGGAAAAAAACCCAATAGAAAATCTACATACGGAATTCTGCAGGATTATCCTAAATATCCAAAAGAAAGTACCAAATAATGCATGCAGAGCGGAACTTTGAAGATTCCCTTTAATTGTAAATCTGTAGAAAGGACACTAACATTTTGGCACCATTTGAAATTAAGCCACAAAACATCCTTACAATTCCAAAGCACTTGAAACCCAAGAGCTGAACACTGAAGAGAGTCCCCTATGTCATCTGTTATAAGCACTAAACAACCCTATTATCCAAACACAGAGGGAAATCAATCAAGTTGCTACAGAAATTAAAACCTCCTATTTGAAAAATTGGTACAGACTATACTAAATTGCTATTTGGCTCTCAAAACAGAATACAAATTGGCAGAATATCTGTACTCTGTCAGAGATCCAAAACAGAGACAGATCCTGACCAAATACAGGCCCAGCGACCACCAATTGGCTATAGAAAAAGAGAAACACAAAAAGACATGGCTACCTAAAGGGGAGTGTCTATGTGGTCACTGCACGACAGGGGAGGTAGAGACAGAGATGCACTTTTTCCTCTACTGTGAGAAATACTCCCAAATAAGATCATATTTTTAAAGAAAATATCTCAATCAATTCCCATCTTCTAT
The DNA here is from genome assembly GCF_029448725.1 of Salvelinus fontinalis. Lineage (NCBI taxonomy): Eukaryota > Metazoa > Chordata > Actinopteri > Salmoniformes > Salmonidae > Salvelinus > Salvelinus fontinalis. Next base: position 22,111,071 of record NC_074689.1, read on the forward strand.
GCATTTACTAATGACATAAAGCTGGGAATGATTCTGGGTGAGGGAGAAACCACAAATATTACTGCCAGATATGTATATGATTGCCATAGAGAGACCTTTTTATTTACTAGACAAGTCAGTTAAGAACAAATTGTTATTTACAATGACGGCCTACCCCGGCCAAACCCTAACGACACTGGGCCAATTGTGCACCCCAATTGTGCACCCCCAATTACAGCTAGTTGTGATACAGCTTGGAATCGAATCAGGGTCTGTAGTGACGCCTCTAGCACTTAGATGCAGTGTGCCTTAGACCTCTACGCCACACGCTGAAGTATTTACATTGTATATAACTTACTGGTAATACATAGTGGAACCATCATCATGTACATGTTGTTGTTTATTTATTAGACATTCTTTCTTTTTCTTTTTCTTTTTATAATCGTATTTTTATTTAATTACTTTGATTGATCGAAGATTACACAATACAACAGCAGTAATGTTGTACCTGAATACATGATTATATGTACTAGTATTATTATCACTACTGAAATGAATTGTTTTTCATTATCCTTATTACATTGTACTGTATTTACTGAAATGCTGTACCACTATACTGCTTTGGTAATATCTACAAATTGTATTTCATGCCGAGTGAGTGAGAGAGAGAGAGAGAGAGAGAGAGATAAAGTTCTTTCATTGCTAAACAGTAAAACAGATATGTATGAAAACACTCTCAAATAAAAGCTGACATTCTGTACCGCCATCTCATGAAAAACATTATATCTCAAATCTAAAATGCTAGCTAAGCATTTCACTGTCCAAATACATATGGAGGGGAGTGTACAAAAAGTAAAGTAACATCAAAGTGTTCCCCACCTGATCTGGCTGGGTGTGACCGTGATGAAGGTGTCAGTTGTAGATGAGCGTTCTCCACTCTGGACAGTGAGCATGAACCTGAACTGGTCAAAGTCCCGTTTCAGGAACCCCACTGGAAACACGATCACAGAGAAGGAGGTGGGCACATATTGGTCGAAACAGGAGCTGTCGATGGTACTGATTGGCTTACAGGTCCAGTTATAGCTGTAAGGGGGAGGGATTTAGTAACAGTAGAAAGGGTCCATTTCATTAAATGGCCAATCCCAAAATAACTCTAAGAGCAGTTGGGCTGGCCAACCTTTCTCCTGGAGAACTGGTGTGTATGTAGGCTTTTGTAGGCTACTGACAGACTGACAGCCAGTGTTACTGCTGTAGTTACCTGAGGTGGTTCATGGGGTAGTCGGGGTCATAGGAGAGTTGTCCGTTTAGGGAGATAATGCTGCTGTTTCTGCTGCTGAGGAACACATTGGTGCCTCCATGGATGAAGGAGACCAGAGGACTGGGCACCACCTCCACACATACACTGTAGTTACTGTACACCACACTGCCCACGATCTGGACCTACACACAACCACAGGACAACGTTATGATAACATAATTATAAAAACTATACTATTTTGCCAGGTTTTCAATGAAAAGGGCTAGCAACATACATATTGACAACATATTGACACTTCTGCGAGCAGGCCTTTCTATACCAAGATGGCGTAGCAGTGTAGACGTCTTTGTCCTGTCGTGTCCCGTGTCCCTTGTATATATCTTTTTACATCTTTTTCTTCGCATATCTTTTAAAAATACTTTCTTAAACCTCAACTTCTAAATACTCTCCTGCAACCCGCCTCACCCAATGTGGCGTGGATCTGCTTTTTTCTAAAGTATTTCTATTTACTTCTGATCTGGAATCCATCTACTGAAGATAGCCAGCTAACTGCCTACCAGCTATCAGTTAGCAAACCATTGCTAGCGGTCATCAGCTAACCTTTAGCTCGGAAAGCTCTCGCTAGTTCGAACAACGTGACTAAAACCAGAGCATAACGGACCTATTTCTCTCCATATCCCCGGATTCCTACCGCAAACTCTGAACATTTTCATCTGGATCTTTGCAACTAGCTAACCACAATCCCGGGTGACCACTCCTGGCTAGCGTTTCCATCCCGGAGCAAGCACCAATTAGCCTGAAGCTAGCCCGGCTAGGGCTCCTGTGCTACCACTGAAGCCCACTCCTGGGCTACAATATCCGGACCCCTTTACTGCCGGTACGGAGCACGGAACCCCGCCGATCCTCTACGACTGGAATACCTACATAATCTGCCCGAGGACTCCAACAGGCCCCTCAGGCGTGACGCCCGCTGAAGGCCCATTCTGCTAACCTACTAGGCCTGTTAGCTACCTAGAGCTACCTGGAACCCTACTAATTCCACGACTGGTCTATCGACGTCACCGCACGAAGAGGCAAAACAGACTCCCCCCCCATCGCGACGTCCCCCAAAGGCTAACTTGCCTGCCCCGGTCTGCCAACTGCTAGCTTATCTTGCAGCTAGCGCAGCCAGGAAGCTAGCACCAGTTAGCAAACACAATTCTACAATTCAAAACCTCTCTTTCGCCATCGCTATCCGGCTTGGATTCTCTGTCGACACGACCATGTCTGGTCTGCAGACGTGCCCTCAACCGGTGCCCTCAACCGGCCTCCGTCTGAGCAGACCCCCTCCGTCTGAGCAGACCACCCCCCGGGCTACTAACTTTAAACGCGTGCTAGCTTAGTGGAGGCCTCACTGCTCCATCTATGGCTGCCCCCTTGACACTATGATCACTTGGCTACATAGCTGATGCCTGCTTGACTGTCCATTAATTAATGGTACTCCATTCTGTTTATTTGTGTTTTTTCTGTCGGCTCTGTGCCTTAACTCAGGATCTGTGTGTAGTTAATCCGACCCTCTCTGCCCAGTCATCGCCATTTTTACCTTCTGTTGCTGTGTTAGCTGACTAGCTGCTGTTACCTCATCTGTTGTTTTAGCTAGCTCTCCCAATCATGACCTGCAATCACTTTATGCCTTATTGTATGTCTCTCTCAAATATCAATATGCCTTGCATACTGTTGTTCAGGCTAGTTATCATTGTTTTGGTTTGCAATGGACCCCGTAGTTCCACTCTCCGTACCTCTGATACCTCCTTTGTCCCACCCCCCACACATGCGGTGACCTCCCCCATTGAGACCAGCTTGTCCAGAGATACAACCTCTCTTATCATCACCCACTGCCTGGGCTTGCCTCCGCTGTACCTGTGCCCCACCATACCCTGGTCTGCACATTATGCCCAGAATCTATTCTACCACGCCCATAAATCTGCTCCTTTTATTCCTTGTCCCCAACGCTCTAGGCGACCAGTTTTGATAGCCTTTAGCCGCACCCTCATCTTACTACTCCTCTGTTCCTCGGGTGATGTGGAGGTAAACCCAGGCCCTGCATGTCCCCAGTCACCCTCATTTGTTGACTTCTGTGATCGAAAAAGCCTTGGCCTCATGCATGTCAACATCAGAAGCCTCCTCCCTAAGTTTGCCTTACTCACCGCTTTAGCACACTCTGCCAACCCTGATGTCCTTGCCGTGTCTGAATCCTGGCTTAGGAAGGCCACCAAAAACTCTGAGATTTCCATACCCAACTATAACACTTTCCGTCAAGATAGAACTGCCAAAGGGGGAGGAGTTGCAATCTACTGCAGAGATAGCCTGCAAAGTTCTGTCATACTTTCCAAGTCTATGCCCAAACAGTTCGAACTTCTAATTTTAAAAATTAATCTCTCCAGAAATAAGTCTCTCACTGTTGCCGCCTGCTACCGACCCCCCTCAGCTCCCAGCTGTGCCCTGGACACCATCTGTGAATTGATCGCTCCCCATCTAGCTTCAGAGTTTGTTCTGTTAGGTGACCTAAACTGGGATATGCTTAACACCCCGGCAGTCCTACAATCTAAGCTTGATGCCCTCAATCTCACACAAATCATCAAGGAACCCACCAGGTACAACCCTAAATCCGTAAACATGGGCACCCTAATAGACATTATCCTGACCAACTTGCCCTCCAAATACACCTCTGCTGTCTTCAATCAAGATCTCAGCGATCACTGCCTCATTGCCTGTATCCGCCACGGGTCCACGGTCAAACGACCACCCCTCATCACTGTCAAACGCTCCCTAAAACAATTCTGCGAGCAGGCCTTTCTAATCGACCTGGCCCGGGTACCCTGGAAGGATATTGACCTCATCCCGTCAGTCGAGGATGCCTGGTCATTCTTTAAAAGTTACTTCCTCACCATATTAGATAAGCATGCTCCGTTCAAAAAATGCAGAACCAAGAACAGATATAGCCCTTGGTTCACTCCAGACCTGACTGCCCTCGACCAGCACAAAAACATCCTGTGGCGAACTGCAATAGCATCGAAGAGCCCCCGCAATATGCAACTGTTCAGGGAAGTCAGGAACCAATACACGCAGTCAGTCAGGAAAGCAAAGGCCAGCTTTTTCAAGCAGAAATTTGCATCCTGTAGCTCTAACTCCAAAAAGTTCTGGGATACTGTAAAGTCCATGGAAAACAAGAGCACCTCCTCCCAGCTGCCCACTGCACTGAGGCTAGATAACACGGTCACCACTGATAAGTCCATGATAATCGAAAACTTCAACAAACATTTCTCAATGGCTGGCCATGCCTTCCACCTGGCGACTCCAACCTTGGCCAACAGCCCCCCGCTGCTACTCGCCCAAGCCTCCCCAGCTTCTCCTTTACCCATATCCAGATAGCAGATGTTCTGAAAGAGCTGGAAAACCTGGACCTATACAAATCAGCTGGGCTTGACAATCTGGACCCCCTATTTCTGAAACTGTCCGCCGCCATTGTCGCACCCCCTATTACCAGCCTGTTCAACCTCTCCTTCGTATCATCTGAGATCCCCAAGGATTGGAAAGCTGCCGCTGTCATCCCCCTCTTCAAAGGGGGAGACACCCTGGACCCAAACTGTTACAGACCTATATCCATCCTGCCCTGCCTAGCTAAGGTCTTCGAAAGCCAAGTCAACAAACAGATCACTGACCATCTCGAATCCCACCGTACCTTCTCCGCTGTGCAATCCGGTTTCCGAGCCGGTCACGGGTGCACCTCAGCCACGCTCAAGGTACTAAACGATATCATAACCGCCATCGATAAAAGACATTACTGTGCAGCCGTCTTCATCGACCTGGCCAAGGCTTTCGACTCTGTCAATCACCATATTCTTATCGGCAGACTCAATAGCCTCGGTTTTTCTAATGACTGCCTTGCCTGGTTCACCAACTACTTTGCAGACAGAGTTCAGTGTGTCAAATCGGAGGGCATGTTGTCCGGTCCTCTGGCAGTCTCTATGGGGGTACCACAGGGTTCAATTCTCGGGCCGACTCTTTTCTCTGTATACATCAATGATGTTGCTCTTGCTGCGGGCGATTCCCTGATCCACCTCTACGCAGACGACACCATTCTGTATACTTCCGGCCCTTCCCTGGACACTGTGCTATCTAACCTCCAAACGAGCTTCAATGCCATACAACACTCCTTCCGTGGCCTCCAACTGCTCTTAAACGCTAGTAAAACCAAATGCATGCTTTTCAACCGTTCGCTGCCTGCACCCGCACGCCCGACTAGCATCACCACCCTGGACGGTTCCGACCTAGAATATGTGGACATCTATAAGTACCTAGGTGTCTGGCTAGACTGCAAACTCTCCTTCCAGATTCATATCAAACATCTCCAATCCAAAATCAAATCTAGAGTCGGCTTTCTATTCCGGAACAAAGCCTCCTTCACTCACGCCGCCAAACTTACCCTAGTAAAACTGACTATCCTACCGATCCTCGACTTCGGCGATGTCATCTACAAAATAGCTTCCAATACTCTACTCAGCAAACTGGATGCAGTTTATCACAGTGCCATCCGTTTTGTTACTAAAGCACCTTATACGACCCACCACTGCGACCTGTATGCCCTAGTCGGCTGGCCCTCGCTACATGTTCGTCGTCAGACCTACTGGCTCCAGGTCATCTACAAGGCTATGCTAGGTAAAGTGCCGCTTATCTCAGTTCACTGGTCACGATGGCTACACCCACCCGTAGCACGCGCTCCAGCAGGTGTATCTCACTGATCATCCCTAAAGCCAAAACCTAATTTGGACGCCTTTCCTTCCAGTTCTCTGCTGCCTGCGACTGGAACGAATTGCAAAAATCTCTGAAGTTGGAGACTTTTATCTCCCTCAACAACTTTAAAAATCTGCTATCCCCAGCAGCTAACCGATCGCTGCAGCTGTACATAGTCCATCTGTAAACTACCCACCCAATTTACCTACCTCACCCCCATACTGCTTTTATTTATTTACTTTTCTGCTCTTTTGCACACCAGTATCTCTTCTTGCACATAATCATCTGATGATTTATCACTCCAGTGTTAATCTGCTAAATTGTAATTATTCGATTTATTGCCTACCTCATGCCTTTTGCACACATTGTATATAGATTCTCTTTTTTCTACCATGTTATTGACTTGTTTATTGTTTACTCCATGTGTAACTCTGTGTTGTTGTCTGTTCACACTGCTATGCTTTATCTTGGCCAGGTCGCAGTTGCAAATGAGAACTTGTTCTCAACTAGCCTACCTGGTTAAATAAAGGTGAAATAAAAAAAAATAAAAAAAATATAGTATTACAGAATGCGTGAATTCTGTTTTGATTCCACTCACCTTGGCTATAGCGGTGTAGATACCATAGTGTAGGAAGTGGCTGGGTAGGGTGATGCTCTGTCTGTCTGTGTGAACAGGAGGTAGAGGTACAGGCAGGCCTGTAGAGTTATACAGAGACCAGTTGTACTCCAGACCCTGGAACACATCACACTGCACCTCTGCCTCATACGTCACCCCCAGACCCACTGGCTCATACCTCCGTACCTGGAGAGGAGAGGAGAGGGAATTTGGGGTCAGTCTGAATATGACCCTGTGTCTGTCAGTCCAAATCCTTATGCCAACAGGTCCAAACCTTCAGCCTCTCAGTAACACTCTTACCTGTATCTTGAGCGGTCCCATGTTTTTAACAGCTGGAGGTTTACAGGGGCGGTCGACCACAAACATCTGTGCGGTCAGGGAGGCAGAGCTGACCAGGTTAGACACGGTCACCTCAACCGTGAACTCTCCTGTCCTGCATGGGGAACAGTCACACACTATGCCATGTTATGTCACCATCTGTCACATTCACCAAGACTGCAATCAGTTCACAATCAAGTGCAGGAGCAACACCATTGATTGGGTAGGACAATTATAGATTGCACCTTTAATAGAAGTTTCTAGAAGATTCAGTCTGACCTGTGGAACACATGCTGTTCTGTGTTCCCTCCCGTCCTGGAGGTTCCGTCTCCAAAGCTCCAGGAGTAGGAAAGGTTGGTTCCAGAGTTGACCCTACAGGTGAAGCTGGCGGTGTGGTTCAGTACCACAGACGTCTGGAGGAGCAATCTGTTAGGACGCACAGCTCTCTGGACCAAGACAGGATGCACCTCGGAGGTGAAGGAGCTCAGCCCGTTGGAGGCTACCACCACCACACTGTACCTGGGAGGACAGGAAGGAGTAGACTAGATTTGTAAATCTGACAACTTTATAGGGTGTATTTGTTCTGGAAATATCAAACATGTGTGTGACCATGTGCCTACTGATTATGACTAATCACTGATTAATTGTGTTCATCAAAGACATGAGTGAGAACCTGTCAGGTGTGTGGTATGTCTTTTTTAAGGAGCGTGATGTGGTTCGAAGTGGTCCGGAATCTCCAAAGTGCCAGAGGAATTCCACAGGGTCCGGTTCTTCTGTCCGGGCCCGGAATGTTATATCAGTGTTTGTGGCATACGCCTGCTTCTCTGTGTGGATACTCACAGCTGGGAAAGACAAATGACGTACAGGAAATAAATATTACATTTCATGAATGAATGATTTCAGAACTTACAGTACCTGTTTCTGACATAGATAGGACGTCATATGTCATACGCACATTGCATCCGGTGCAGCACAGAGACGGGGACACAGTGGCTCACACTCCCCACTTTGTTCTCAGCCAACACACACACCTCAAACGCACCCACAGACAGGAACACGTGGGACACTACAGCACCTGGAGACACACACACACAGATAAAGCACACATAATTATATTCACACACACACATATAAAGCACACATAATTATATTCACACACACAGATAAAGCACACAGAATTATGTTCACACACACAGATAAAGCATACATAATTATATTCACACACACAGATAAAGCACACAGAATTATATTCACACACACAGATAAAGCATACAGAATTATATTCACACAAAAGACTATAGATTCCAAAATGATTTGAGACACATTTGGAAATTAATGAATTGTGATGTAATTCAGTATATTCCATAATCCATTTTGTCTGGTCTGTAAGTATGAGAACCTGTTATCACATCCAGTCCTGGTTAATACCTGCATTGACATAGGTGGTCTGGTCTCCCATACTCCAGGTGTAGGAGACGTTAGTTCCCTGTTCTAACAGAGCCTCAAAGAGAACCACCTGGTTCTTATGGACCACACTTGAGTTGGCAGAGAGTTCTAGACCCGCTGGAACCTTCTCTACATAGAACACACGTTCCGTAGCCATACTTCTGTAGAACTCATTATAGGCCCACACTCTGATCTGGAACACTCCCTCTGGGGATGCAATAAAGATTCAACAGTTTGACAAATATCAACTATTACAGTGTGTCCAAAATGTCTTCATGCCTGAATTTCAGGAGAATGTAAGGTATTGTTTTTATTTTTATTTCAATTTGCAAACATAATTACTTGTTAACCTTTAGTGAACTGGTGATAGGTAGATGCACTCTTTCCCAGCGAATGAGAGACACCGTTCACATATGAAGTTGGCAACCCGTCTCCGAAGTCAAAAACAAAATGGGCGCTGTGGGAGAAGGAGTGTCCTCTGAACAGGAGGAGGGACGTGGCGTAGGTCCCAACAGCCTGCAGGTGGAGCGCTGCCCGATCCGACCCAAATGGGTACTGGACCTGAACGTGACCCACGGGGCCATGAACCCTGACCTTTAGGTGTCGGCTGACTGAGGTGTGGCCCAGGGGACAGTAGGTTGTCACGGTAATGTTATACATCCCTGGAACAACTGCCTGGAGATGAAGGGAGCTCACACTGGTGTTCCTGGGACAGAGGGAGAGATGGAGGGATGATGAATAGATTGAGGGAGTGGTGTGGAGCGAGAGAGAGAGAGAAACAGAAAAGGGACATAAAACCAAAGAAGAGAGAAACAGAAAAGGGAAAACATAAAACCAAAGAAGAGAGAGAGAAACAGTAGGGAGAAAACAAGGTAAAAAAAATGTACTTTCTGTGACAGTAAATATCTTCAGGGGATAGACTTACCTGTCTGTGTGACTGTGAGTGGTGAGTTCTGGGAGAGACACCTGCCACTCAAACACCAAGGCCCCGCCTCTGACCACTATCGCTGTTGCTTTGATGAAGTCAGCTAATCGGATCACAGCAGGTGTGGCCAACACTAAGAGGACGTCACAAATTGGCTCCTCCGTGGTTACCTCATGTGCTAATATCAAAGCTGCTGATTTAGAGGAAGAAAAAGTCAGCTGGAGGGTAGTTACTAGATTACCATGCAAGAGAGGACAGGGTAGTTACTAGATGACCATGTTAGAGAGGACAGGGTAGTTACTAGATTACCATGCAAGAGAGGACAGGGTAGTTACTAGATGACCATGTTAGAGAGGACAGGGTAGTTACTAGATGACCATGTTAGAGAGGACAGGGTAGTTACTAGATGACCATGTTAGAGAGGACAGGGTAGTTACTAGATGACCATGCAAGAGAGGACAGGGTAGTTACTAGATGGCCATGATAGAGAGGACAGGGTAGTTACTAGATTACCATGCAAGAGAGGACAGGGTAGTTACTAGATGACCATGTTAGAGAGGACAGGGTAGTTACTAGATTACCATGCAAGAGAGGACAGGGTAGTTACTAGATGACCATGTTAGAGAGGACAGGGTAGTTACTAGATGACCATGTTAGAGAGGACAGGGTAGTTACTAGATGACCATGTTAGAGAGGACAGGGTAGTTACTAGATGACCATGCAAGAGAGGACAGGGTAGTTACTAGATGGCCATGATAGAGAGGACAGGGTAGTTACTAGATTACCATGTTAGAGAGGAAAGGGTAGTTACTAGATGACCATGTTAGAGAGGACACGGTAGTTACTAGATGACCATGTTAGAGAGGACAGGGTAGTTACTAGAATACCATGCAAGAGAGGACAGGGTAGTTACTAGATGACCATGTTAGAGAGGACAGGGTAGTTACTAGATGACCATGTTAGAGAGGACAGGGTAGTTACTAGATTACCATGATAGAGAGGACAGGGTAGTTACTAGATTACCATGATAGAGAGGACAGGGTAGTTACTAGATTACCATGATAGAGAGGACAGGGTAGTTACTAGATTACCATGTTAGAGAGGACAGGGTAGTTACTAGATGACCATGTTAGAGAGGACAGGGTAGTTACTAGATGACCATGCAAGAGAGGACAGGGTAGTTACTAGATGACCATGTTAGAGAGGACACGGTAGTTACTAGATGACCATGTTAGAGAGGACAGGGTAGTTACTAGAATACCATGCAAGAGAGGACAGGGTAGTTACTAGATGACCATGTTAGAGAGGACAGGGTAGTTACTAGATGACCATGTTAGAGAGGACAGGGTAGTTACTAGATTACCATGATAGAGAGGACAGGGTAGTTACTAGATGACCATGATAGAGAGGACAGGGTAGTTACTAGATTACCATGTTAGAGAGGACAGGGTAGTTACTAGATTACCATGATAGAGAGGACAGGGTAGTTACTAGATGACCATGTTAGAGAGGACAGGGTAGTTACTAGATGACCATGTTAGAGAGGACAGGGTAGTTACTAGATGACCATGTTAGAGAGGACAGGGTAGTTACTAGATGACCATGTTAGAGAGGACAGGGTAGTTACTAGATGACCATGTTAGAGAGGACAGGGTAGTTACTAGATGACCATGTTAGAGAGGACAGGGTAGTTACTAGATGACCATGTTAGAGAGGACAGGGTAGTTACTAGATGACCATGTTAGAGAGGACAGGGAAGTTACTAGATTACCATGTTAGAGAGGACAGGGTAGTTACTAGATGGCCATGTTAGAGAGGACAGGGTAGTTACTAGATGACCATGTTAGAGAGGACAGGGTAGTTACTAGATGACCATGATAGAGAGGACAGGGTAGTTACTAGATTACCATGCAAGAGAGGACAGGGTAGTTACTAGATGACCATGTTAGAGAGGACAGGGTAGTTACTAGATGACCATGTTAGAGAGGACAGGGTAGTTACTAGATGACCATGTTAGAGAGGACAGGGTAGTTACTAGATGACCATGCAAGAGAGGACAGGGTAGTTACTAGATGGCCATGATAGAGAGGACAGGGTAGTTACTAGATTACCATGTTAGAGAGGAAAGGGTAGGTACTAGATGACCATGTTAGAGAGGACACGGTAGTTACTAGATGACCATGTTAGAGAGGACAGGGTAGTTACTAGAATACCATGCAAGAGAGGACAGGGTAGTTACTAGATGACCATGTTAGAGAGGACAGGGTAGTTACTAGATGACCATGTTAGAGAGGACAGGGTAGTTACTAGATTACCATGATAGAGAGGACAGGGTAGTTACTAGATTACCATGATAGAGAGGACAGGGTAGTTACTAGATTACCATGATAGAGAGGACAGGGTAGTTACTAGATTACCATGATAGAGAGGACAGGGTAGTTACTAGATTACCATGTTAGAGAGGACAGGGTAGTTACTAGATGACCATGTTAGAGAGGACAGGGTAGTTACTAGATGACCATGCAAGAGAGGACAGGGTAGTTACTAGATGACCATGTTAGAGAGGACACGGTAGTTACTAGATGACCATGTTAGAGAGGACAGGGTAGTTACTAGAATACCATGCAAGAGAGGACAGGGTAGTTACTAGATGACCATGTTAGAGAGGACAGGGTAGTTACTAGATGACCATGTTAGAGAGGACAGGGTAGTTACTAGATTACCATGATAGAGAGGACAGGGTAGTTACTAGATTACCATGATAGAGAGGACAGGGTAGTTACTAGATGACCATGATAGAGAGGACAGGGTAGTTACTAGATTACCATGTTAGAGAGGACAGGGTAGTTACTAGATTACCATGATAGAGAGGACAGGGTAGTTACTAGATGACCATGTTAGAGAGGACAGGGAAGTTACTAGATGACCATGTTAGAGAGGACAGGGTAGTTACTAGATGACCATGTTAGAGAGGACAGGGTAGTTACTAGATGACCATGATAGAGAGGACAGGGTAGTTACTAGATGACCATGTTAGAGAGGACAGGGTAGTTACTAGATGACCATGTTAGAGAGGACAGGGTAGTTACTAGATGACCATGTTAGAGAGGACAGGGTAGTTACTAGATTACCATGCAAGAGAGGACAGGGTAGTTACTAGATGACCATGCAAGAGAGGACAGGGTAGTTACTAGATGACCATGTTAGAGAGGACAGGGTAGTTACTAGATTACCATGATAGAGAGGACAGGGTAGTTACTAGATTACCATGTTAGAGAGGACAGGGTAGTTACTAGATGACCATGTTAGAGAGGACAGGGTAGTTACTAGATGACCATGCAAGAGAGGACAGGGTAGTTACTAGATGACCATGTTAGAGAGGACACGGTAGTTACTAGATGACCATGTTAGAGAGGACAGGGTAGTTACTAGAATACCATGCAAGAGAGGACAGGGTAGTTACTAGATGACCATGTTAGAGAGGACAGGGTAGTTACTAGATGACCATGTTAGAGAGGACAGGGTAGTTACTAGATTACCATGATAGAGAGGACAGGGTAGTTACTAGATGACCATGATAGAGAGGACAGGGTAGTTACTAGATTACCATGTTAGAGAGGACAGGGTAGTTACTAGATTACCATGATAGAGAGGACAGGGTAGTTACTAGATGACCATGTTAGAGAGGACAGGGTAGTTACTAGATGACCATGTTAGAGAGGACAGGGTAGTTACTAGATGACCATGTTAGAGAGGACAGGGTAGTTACTAGATGACCATGTTAGAGAGGACAGGGTAGTTACTAGATGACCATGATAGAGAGGACAGGGTAGTTACTAGATGACCATGTTAGAGAGGACAGGGTAGTTACTAGATGACCATGTTAGAGAGGACAGGGTAGTTACTAGATGACCATGTTAGAGAGGACAGGGTAGTTACTAGATTACCATGTTAGAGAGGACAGGGTAGTTACTAGATGACCATGATAGAGAGGACAGGGTAGTTACTAGATTACCATGATAGAGAGGACAGGGTAGTTACTAGATTACCATGATAGAGAGGACAGGGTAGTTACTAGATGACCAGGATAGAGAGGACAGGGTAGTTACTAGATTACCATGTTATAGAGGACATGGTAGTTACTAGATGACCATGAAAGAGAGGACAGGGTAGTTACTAGATGACCATGTTAGAGAGGACAGGGTAGTTACTAGATGACCATGTTAGAGAGGACAGGGTAGTTACTAGATGACCATGCAAGAGAGGACAGGGTAGTTACTAGATGACCATGTTAGAGAGGACAGGGTAGTTACTAGATTACCATGCAAGAGAGGACAGGGTAGTTACTAGATTACCATGCAAGAGAGGACAGGGTAGTTACTAGATTACCATGCAAGAGAGGACAGGGTAGTTACTAGATTACCATGCAAGAGAGGACAGGGTAGTTACTAGATTACCATGCAAGAGAGGACAGGGTAGTTACTAGATGACCATGTTAGAGAGGACAGGGTAGTTACTAGATGACCATGTTAGAGAGAACAGGGTAGTTACTAGATGACCATGTTAGAGAGGACAGGGTAGTTACTAGATGACCATGTTAGAGAGGACAGGGTAGTTACTAGATGACCATGTTAGAGAGGACAGGGTAGTTACTAGATGACCATGTTAGAGAGGACAGGGTAGTTACTAGATGACCATGATAGAGAGGACAGGGTAGTTACTAGATGACCATGATAGAGAGGACAGGGTAGTTACTAGATGACCATGTTAGAAAGGACAGGGTAGTTACTAGATGACCATGTTAGAGAGGACAGGGTAGTTACTAGATGACCATTTTAGAGAGGATATGGTAGTTACTAGATGACCATGTTAGAGAGGATATGGTAGTAAAAAGCCCCTGGCTTCCGTCCCTTCTAGTTTCTCCATGTAGTGAGAAGGCGCGAGGATCAGATTATCAGATGTGCTTGAGAGGAATTCCACAAAAGCCTTATACAATTCTGATGTTGAAATACAGGTTTAGTTGGACAGCAATCAAGAATGCAGGAATTATTGGAGGGGGAAAGCCAGGTAAGGAACTTTTCAATGTTACTCTGCCCCAGTCTTGGCAGTTTCTAATGTTACTCTGCCCCAGTCTTAGCAGTTTCTAATGTTACTCTGCCCCAGTCTTAGCAGTTTCTAATGTTATTCTGCCCCAGTCTTGGCAGTGTCTAATGTTACTCTGCCCCAGTCTTAGCAGTTTCTAATTTTACTCTGCCCCAGTCTTATCCGTCTCTAATGTTACTCTGCCCCATTTTTAGCTGTTTCTAATGTTACTCTGCCCCAGTCTTAGCAGTTTCTAATGTTACTCTGCCCCAGTCTTAGCAGTTTCTAATGTTACTCTGCCCCAGTCTTAGCAGTTTCTAATGTTACTCTGCCCCTGTTTTAGCTGTTTCTAATGTTACTCTGCCCTGGTTTTAGCCATTTCTAATCTTACTCTGCCCCAGTCTTGGCAGTTTCTAATGTTACTCTGCCCCAGTCTTAGCAGTTTCTAATGTTACTCTGTCCCAGTCTTGGCAGTTTATAATGTTACTCTGCCCCAGTCTTGGCAGTTTCTAATGTTACTCTGCCGCAGTCTTGGCAGTGTCTAATGTTACTCTGCCCCAGTCTTCGCAGTTTATAATGTTACTCTGCCCCAGTCTTAGCAGTTTATAATGTTACTCTGCCCCAGTCTTGGCAGTTCCTAATGTTACTCTGCCCCAGTCTTGGCAGTTTCTAATGTTACTCTGCCCCAGTCTTAGCAGTTTCTAATGTTACTCTGCCCCAGTCTTAGCAGTTTCTAATGTTACTCTGCCCCAGTCTTGGCCGTTTCTAATGTTACTCTGCCTCGGTCTTGACAGTTTCTAATGTTACTCTGCCCTAGTTTTAGCCGTCTCTAATGTTACTCTGCCCTAGTTTTAGCCGTCTCTAATGTTACTCTGCCTCGGTCTTGACAGTTTCTAATGTTACTCTGCCCTAGTTTTAGCCGTCTCTAATGTTACTCTGCCCTAGTTTTAGCCGTCTCTAATGTTACTCTGCCCCAGTCTTGGCAGTTCCTAATGTTACTCTGCCCCAGTCTTGACAGTTTCTAATGTTACTCTGCCCCAGTCTTAGCCGTTTCTAATGTTACTCTGCCCCAGCCTTAGCAGTTTCTAATGTTACTCTGCCTCAGTCTTGGCAGTTTCTAATGTTAATCTGCCCCAGTCTTGGAAGTTTCTAATGTTACTCTGCCTCAGTATTGGCAGTTTCTAATGTTACTCTGCCCCAGTCTTGGCAGTTTTTAATGTTACTCTGCCCCAGTCTTGGCAGTTTCTAATGTTACTCTGCCTCAGTCTTGGCAGTTTCTAATGTTACTCTGCCCCAGTCTTAGCAGTTTCTAATGTTACTCTGCCCCAGTCTTAGCAGTTTCTAATGTTACTCTGCCCCAGTCTTGGCCGTTTCTAATGTTACTCTGCCTCGGTCTTGACAGTTTCTAATGTTACTCTGCCCTAGTTTTAGCCGTCTCTAATGTTACTCTGCCCTAGTTTTAGCCGTCTCTAATGTTACTCTGCCCCAGTCTTGGCAGTTCCTAATGTTACTCTGCCCCAGTCTTGACAGTTTCTAATGTTACTCTGCCCCAGTCTTAGCCGTTTCTAATGTTACTCTGCCCCAGCCTTAGCAGTTTCTAATGTTACTCTGCCTCAGTCTTGGCAGTTTCTAATGTTAATCTGCCCCAGTCTTGGCAGTTTCTAATGTTACTCTGCCTCAGTATTGGCAGTTTCTAATGTTACTCTGCCCCAGTCTTGGCAGTTTCTAATGTTACTCTGCCTCAGTCTTGGCAGTTTCTAATGTTACTCTGCCTCAGTCTTGGCAGTTTCTAATGTTACTCTGCCCCAGTCTTGGCAGTTTCTAATGTTACTCTGCCGCAGTCTTGACAGTTTCTAATGTTACTCTGCCCCAGTCTTAGCCGTTTCTAATGTTACTCAGCCCCAGTCTGAGCAGTTTCTAATGTTACTCTGCCGCAGTCTTGACAGTTTCTAATGTTACTCTGCCCCAGTCTTAGCCGTTTCTAAAGTTACTCTGCCCCAGCCTTAGCAGTTTCTAATGTTACTCTGCCTCAGTCTTGGCAGTTTCTAATGTTAATCTGCCCCAGTCTTGGCAGTTTCTAATGTTACTCTGCCTCAGTATTGGCAGTTTCTAATGTTACTCTGCCCCAGTCTTGGCAGTTTCTAATGTTACTCTGCCTCAGTCTTGGCAGTTTCTAATGTTACTCTGCCTCAGTCTTGGCAGTTTCTAATGTTAATCTGCCCCAGTCTTGGCAGTTTCTAATGTTACTCTGCCCCAGTCTTGGCAGTTTCTAATGTTACTCTGCCTCAGTCTTGGCAGTTTCTAATGTTACTCTGCCTCATTCTTGGCAGTTTCTAATGTTACTCTGCCTCAGTCTTGGCAGTTTCTAATGTTACTCTGCCTCATTCTTGGCAGTTTCTAATGTTACTCTGCCTCATTCTTGGCAGTTTCTAATGTTACTCTGCCTCATTCTTGGCAGTTTCTAATGTTACTCTGCCTCATTCTTGGCAGTTTCTAATGTTACTCTGCCCCAGTCTTGGCAGTTTCTAATGTTACTCTGCCTCAGTCTTGGCAGTTTCTAATGTTACTCTGCCTCAGTCTTGGCAGTTTCTAATGTTACTCTGCCCCAGTCTTGGCAGTTTCTAATGTTACTCTGCCTCAGTCTTGGCAGTTTATAATGTTACTCTGCCTCAGTCTTGGCAGTTTATAATGTTACTCTGCCCCAGTCTTGGCAGTTTCTAATGTTACTCTGCCTCAGTCTTGGCAGTTTCTAATGCTACTCTGCCTCAGTCTTGGCAGTTTCTAATGTTACTCTGCCTCAGTCTTGGCAGTTTCTAATGCTACTCTGCCTCAGTCTTGGCAGTTTCTAATGTTACTCTGCCTCAGTCTTGGCAGTTTCTAATGTTACTCTGCCCCAGCCTTAGCAGTTTCTAATGTTTCTCTGCCCAAGTCTTGGCAGTGTCCTTCTGTTCAGGCACACCATCTTAAAACAGTTGAAAAGCTTTAAACATTCACACGAACATAGACATATTATGGTGAATCAGAGTAAAGTACTTGAGAATGACATTTTTCCTTACCATTTACCCTGGTACTGAGGGCTAGGCTCGGCCCAATGACCGGTGGTAGAGTTATATCCATGGTGACCGTGTGTAACCACTTTCTGAAGAGCTGAACACACACGTTCACAGACCTGTTCTCAGAGGAGACTAGGTTCTCAGCTCTGACCTCGACCTCAGTGGTCCCAGTACAGTCAAACAACAAACCCACGGTCACCTCCTCCCATGCTGTGTAGCTGTTGTTCTGGTACAGCACGGATGTGTTCGTTAACACCACCACAGACATGTTCGACCCTGTTGTGATGGTGAACAACGCTGCGGTCGGACAGTCGACCGTGACCACTCTTGGAACATTCAACAAAAATTCTCCGACTGGATCTTGGACCAGGAAGTGTGTGTGGAAGCCAACCCAGCTGATTGGGTTGAAGGCTTTGACCGTGACCAGATAGGTCCCTGCGATCGAGAATGTCATGGTCACGGTCCAGGCCTCCGTGATCCTGTTGAACACAGTGGTGTTGCCCCTAGCAACTGTCCAAAGCATCTTAGAACCCATGCGGTCAGCCTGGCTGGTGACCGTGAGGTTGAGTTCTGACCGTGACTGAACCACAGCGCTCCACGTTCCAGCCGGCCAGAGCCGGCGTATGCGGTCGTACACCACCAGGGGGCAAGGGAGACAGGCGGAGAGTAGCGGCACAGCAGGATCAGAGAGGGAGAAGACTGTGGCTGAGAGGGTATACTGTCCCACGGTGGGGGGGAGGGGGTAGTGCAGGCGGAACTGGAGGTGGCAGCTGGTCTGGCCATAGGAAGAGCGGAGGTGCAGGGGGCTGGAGGGCTGGGGGTAAGAGGACAGGGAGAGGGTGTGGGTGAATTGGAGGGACACGGTGTGATCGTCATTGTCATGACCCTGGGTTTGGTTGTGGTTGAGTTCAAGCGCTAGGGTAAAGTTGTAGAAGTGGTCAGGTTCATGACTGTAGGTTTGGTTTTGGTTGAGGTTGTGATCTTCTGTTTGGTCATGGTTTTGATTGTTTTCATGGTCAGCATCGTCATGATTGAAGGTTTGGTTGAGGTTGTGATCTTCTGTTTGGTCATGGTTTTGATTGTTTTCATGGTCAGCATCGTCATGATTGAAGGTTTGGTTGAGGTTGTGGACATGGTCTTGGTTGACGCTGTGTTTTCCCTGGTAGGTCAGTGTGAGGTTGAGCAGTAGGCTCTGTCTCTGCGTGGTGTAGAGCTGCAGGTCCACAGAAATGTTCTGACCAGCAGCCAGATGGTACCCAGACCGACTCTCCAGAATCAAATCACACACAACACGCCTCACCACCGCCTGTACACAGAGAAAGAGCACCCCTATTACAAGTGAAGTCTGAAGAAATCAGGTAGAGCTATCAAACTGAATGTGTTACTCAATCCACCTGTAAAATGTTAACAGACTGTTTATAAATTAGTGCTTGACTGAAAGTAACATAGTGGCAGACTACTCACAATATGGATGGTTTTCTCAGTCCAGCCATATTTATTGGAAGCATTGACCTTGACAGTGTGAATCCCCTCAGTTTTAAACAGTTGCCTCTGAAAATATGGAATAGAGTCCAATTGTCATGATATCATAACAGTGAACGAAAAGTTTTGACCCCTAGAAAAGCCCAAGTCAGATGTGGTGTAAACCTCTCACCACAGTGCTGCTCAGACAATCAGAATCGGGAAGGCAGTCTATCTTTACATCCCTCCTCTTTCCCTCCTCTTCCTCTTCCTTTTCATCATCACTGATGAATCTCCAGTGGAACTGCACCCTGATTCCAGCTCCTACATATGCCTGGAGGGTGAGGGTATCACCCAGGTAGGCCTTCTCCAGAGCCCGGGATTGGGTGTCCTGGGCTGGGTAGGGCAGGCAGGAGGGGGTACCCCCTTGCCCCTGGACCAGGCTGACCTCCAAACCCTCTGGAGAGGGATGCAAGACAGAGAGATAGAGGGAGGAGAAGAGCTGGGAGAGGAGGTTGGAGACTGAGATCTCTAGAGAGAGAGGGAGAGGGGAGAATGTGAGATGTAACATTTCTTATTCCCATTAATAAAAAATAAAACATCTATTTGTTTTTGACATACTAATTTGGTATGTTCCAGGGTTTTCCAGCATCCAATCAGAGGAGAAGGTGAAGAAGCCATCGTCCTGGATGATGACGCTGTGTGAACTTTGACCTTTGTGGCCCTTCCCACTGAATTGAACATCCACAGACGATAGGTTCTCTCCTTCCAGGCCATATATCCCTGACAACCACACAACGGTCCAATCATAACCAACAAACAACACATCAACTAATCAGTCAATGATGAGGTTATTCATATGTAATTACCATTTTACACTGTAACTTCTATAAAACCAGGTAAATAGTGGATTGATAAAAAGTTTAACTAACCTGTTGGCTGAGTGGGAGGAGCCGCCAGGTATCCAGAAACCTCCAAGAGGAAAGGCATCCCAGAATGCACTGTGTCAGTCAGTACTGCCAGGCTGACATTCCGGATGTAAGGCCCCAGTGTTCTGTATACAGCCAACATGTCCTTCCCATCTCCACACGGCAGACAGACAGAGTCACAACACCTGCAGACAGATAGGGTATACATACAGTAGGTGTCAGAGATGTTTGAATTAACATACAGTACCCAGCGGTCTAGTCAATAGTTTTGTATGTAAAAATAGGAGACAATGAATCTAAACTTCTCCTGGGTATATTCAAGTTTCAAATTTCAAGTTTAATTGACATCATGTAATATAAATCTTACTCACTAGGGCTCTCACAATCAAAACTGCATAAAATATATCTCACCACCCTGTAGAGTTGTTTTGTGGGACAGTGTCTGACTCCCCTTTAGTAGAGATGTCTGGACACTCCCTGGCCACCAGCCCCTCCATCCCATAATGACCACAGTAACACGTCTCCCCCGACAACGCTGCCACATCGTACCTGCAACATACAGGAAAAAATCGAATCATCTTCATTACAGATTTAGTTGTCTGATTACTTTTAAATCTATCTAGCTCTCTCACTCTCCCTCGTTCTCTTTCTCTCTCTCCCTCTCTCTGTCTCCCTCTCTCTATCTGAAGAAAGTCTGTGGTTTAGGAATGTGTAGACATGCCTTACAGATTATTTGTCTTCCCTTCATACAGGACACCATGCCTGCTTAGTGAAAATGTAACTCAAAAACATTTTCCACGGCATTGTCAGAAAGGGGCTGATTCTATGTCTCCACATCAAGGATGCATGTCAAGCGCATCACAACAGGTGTTTTTCATTTGTTATGTTTCTATCAAACATTATACAGTTTGTGAATATTGTTTTTTTTTAAGTAAGCTTCTTTTCTGTGGTGATATAAAAGTACAATAACTCCCTCTCTTACCCGCCATCCAGACAGCCCTGTGAGCAGGTGATGGGGTGGAGTCCTCGACAATCCGGGGCTTTAGACAGACCACTGGCTGGTCCAGCAGAACTGTTGTTATAACACCCCACAAACCACTGCAACACTGTGGTACAGAATAACAGGCAAGACACAAAAGGTAAGATTGTTTATTTGATCAAATTGGTTTACTTTAAGTGGTTGGGTAGGCTAGTTAATTATATGAAAATGACTTACATAAATGAATGCAATTTAAAACACTTAGGCCTGTAACAACTACACAAATGGTCATTCTTTGACAAAAATTGTTTAGAAAAACACCAGGCGTTTTATTGCAAAATATTTTAGGTGAATGAATCACTTGTTTTCCGTGTAGTGGCCTGTCGTTTGCATTAATTGTATAGGCGACAGTTGGGCTGTTTGTATTGCCTTAGGCCTGATTGTAAAAGAGTTTAAAAATGCCTACCTTTTCCTGAAATGCTTTCAGTAGCTCCGTTGACAACAAACGCGTAAATGCAAACGATAAACGTTTGTGTGCATAAGAAATGCATTTTCCATTTGTCTGCGTTCGTTGGTGGATCTGCGTCAGATCGGGCGGACTGGCTGCAGTAAAAGAGATGCAGCGAGATGGAGATGAAGGACTGAAGAGGCTGTAGATAAAAGTTATAGGTGGGCGTGTTTTCACGTTAATAAGAAATGAGAACAGGTAACAGCTGCAACCCTGAACCCACTGTATGCGGTGTGAGAAACAGAATATACACTGGTGTGAGGAAATGTATGAAAAACTGAAACAAAACGATTTCACTAAGGAAGAGAGAAAGCATCCCTTTGTACGATAATTTACAATTCTCTTAACCGGGAGCAGATTGCAGAGATTGCGCACGTGCACACACGCACGCACACACACACGCGTAAACACTTTTATAATTAGCATTCCTGCCACTGTCAGTCAACCTTCACACAATCATCTGTAGTCATAATTAGACTACATTGCCCTGCAGTCATTGCGAGTCAATACCTGCCACTACACAGCCTTAGAGACAGGCCTTCATGTACTTGCCACATCTGGTCAGCAGGGTTGTTAGCGTCATTATAGTATTAATAAACCTATGAACGATATTGGCTTACTAAGTTACAGGATATGTGTTCACTGTCAAAAATGGGTCCCTTCATGCACCATGCAAAACACTGTGTAATTGGATTGTAAAAGCCAGTAGTTGTCCTCATGTACTCTAGCTATGTTGCATGGTGGATTGTGCTTGTTGAGTTACAGTAATTTTACAGTAACATGGTGCATCCTTATGCACAGGCCAGAATCTGTATTGCCTTCAGAAAGTATTCACATTCTTTGACCTTTTACATATTTTGTTGTGTAACAAAGCGGGATTCAAATGTATTTAATTGTCGCTTTTGGTCAATGATCTATACAAATACTTGTAAGAATGTAAGAAAAATAAAACTCAAATATATCTTGATTAGATCAGTATTCACCCTCCTGGCCTCCCGAGTGGTGCAGTGGTCTAAGGCACTGCGTTGCAATGCTTGAGGTGACACTACAGACCTGGGTATGATCCCAGGATGTCGACCGGGAGACCCATGAGGCAGCGCACAATAGGCCCAGTGTTGCCCGGGTTAGGGAAGGGTTTGGCCGGCAGGGATTTCCTTATCCCATCGCGCTCTAACGAGTCCTTGTGGCGGGGCGGGCGCCTGCAAGCTGACTTCGGTCACCAGCTGGACGTTGTTTCCTCCGACGCATTGGTGTGGCTGGCTTCCGAGTTAAGCGAGCAGTATGTCAAGAAGCAGTGCGGCTTGGTAGGGTCGTGTTTCAGGGGATGCATGGTTCTCAACCTTCACCTCTCCTGAGTCCGTAGGGGAGTTGCAGGGATGGGACAAGACTATAACTACCAATTGGGGAGAAAAAGTGGTAAAATTACAAAACAATAATGTATTCACTCTCCTGAGACAATACATGTTAGAAACAGATTTGGCAGAATTACAGCTGTGAGTCTTTTTGAGTAAGTCTCTAAGAGCTTTGCACACCTGGATTGTACAATATTTGCCCACTATTCTTTAAAAAATTCTTCAAGCTCTAGCAAGTTGGTTGTTGTTTATTGCTAGAAAGACATGTTCAAGTCTTGCCTGCATCTTGGCCACTCAGAAACATTCAATGTTGTCTTGGTAAGCAACTCCAGTGTAGATTTGGCCTTGTGTTTTAGGTTATTGTCCTGCTGAAAGGTGAATTCGTCTCCTAGTGCCTGTTTTTTTCACCTTTATTTAACCAGGAAGGCCAGTTGAGAACAAGTTCTCATTTACAACTGCATCTGTTGGAAAGAAGACTGAACCAGGTTTTCCTCTAGGATTTTGCCTGTGCTTAGCGCTATTCCTTTTCTTTCTATCCTAAAAAACTCCCTAGTCCTTGCCGATGACAAGCATACCCATAACATGATGCAGCCACTACCGTGCTTGAAAATATGAAGAGTGGTACTCAGTGATGTTTTGCATTGGATTTGCCCCAAACATAACTCTTTGTATTCAGGACAAAAAGTAAATTTCTTTGCAATATTGTTTTGCAGTATTTCTTAAGTGCCTTGGTGCAAACAGGATGCATGTTTTAGAATATTTATATTCTATACAGGCGTCCTTCTTTTCACTCTGTCATTTAGGTTAGTATTGTGGGGTAACTACAATGTTGTTGATCCATCCTCAGTTTTCTCATATTGCAACCATTAAACTCTGTAACTGTTTTAAAATCCCTGTTGGCCTCATGGTGAAATCCCTGAGCAGTTTCCTTCCTCTAAGGCAACTGAGTTAGGAAGGATGCCTGTATCTTTGTAGTGACTGGGTGTATTGATACACCATCCAAAGCCTAATTAATAATTTCACCATGCTCAAAGGGATTTTCAGCATCTGCTTATTTTTTTATATTTATATTTTTTTTTAAGATTCTACCAATTTTTGGGGGTGAGGCATTGAAAAACCTCCCTGGTCCTTTTGGTTAAATCTGTACTTGAATCTGTGCTCAATTGAGGGATCTTACAGATAATTGTATGTGTGAGGTACAGAGATGAGGTAGTCATTCAAAAATTATGTTAAACACTATTATTGAACACAGAATGATTCCATGCAAATTATTATGTGACTTGTTAAGCACATTTTTACTCCTGAACTTATATAGACCTGCCATAACAAAGGGGTTGAATACTTATTGACTCAAGACATTTCAGATTTGAATTATTATTCATTTCAAAAATGTTATACAGACAAAATTCCACTTTGACATTATGGGGTATTGTGTGTAGATCAGTGACACAAAATCTAAATGTAATCCTTTTAAATTCAGGCTGCAACAAAACAAAATGTGGATAAAGTTATAGGGTGTGAATATTTTCTGAAGACACTTTACAGCCTTAAGCATATCTTCTTGCAGCCTTTAACCCTGGTGAGGCTAATAGGCCTGAATAATATAGGTCTTCCTATATCCTATATTATAAGAATAATGACAAAGTGAGGGTGATTATCACACACACTGTGGGGATTCACGCCTGTCCAGGTGCTCTGTGTGTGTGTGTGTGTGTGTGTGTGTGTGTGTGTGTGTGTGTGTGTGTGTGTGTGTGTGTGTGTGTGTGTGTGTGCGTGCGTGCGTGCGTGCGTGCGTGCGTGCGTGCGTGCTTGCTTGCTTGAAATTAAAAGTGCTTCTCGTGTGAACATTAAATCCTTCTTTGTTTATCTGAAATGTTAATTAAGATGACCGGAAATGAATAGATTACCCAATAAAATAAATATATTACTCACACGCCCTATCGAATGTTGCAAGAAATGTATAAACAAATTGTCCGTCCATATGGATGAACGTTCCAACCCCCCTTGAAAATCATAAAACGAAAACTTGTTTTTGTATCTTAAATTAAAGTTAGATTTCTAAAGTAGCAGACAACCTAGGTCTGAATTAGCAGACCGCATTTCAGTCTAAAAAAGAAGATCAATTACATGAGAGCATTGTAGCGTCAGAAGATTTGTAGTCTAACGTAGTTTATATGATTTATTCAGAGTGTGTGAGGGCTTTGGTTCTTTTTGCTTAACTTTTTTCTCTCCCGTTTATGGGCTTTAAAAATACAACCATTATGTTAAGGAAAATGTTCCTATTTATCCTAACAATTAGCCGGTATACTAAGTCTATTATTAATTCATTAAACGATTTACTGAGACAAAAAAGCAATAACACATTTAAATGTACATTTCGACAGACTTTATTCATTCTGAATTGTGCTCCAGAGAACTCGCATTGATTTTCTCCTCTCTCTAGTCTGAGAGGCTGCAGTGAACCTTGAATTCTAAACCATTGATTCGACGGGCCATTTCAATTCAATCCAAATTGACATCTTACCCAACCCAACAGCAACTCTTTTCATTATATTCTAAACCCAAGTTTATTTTTATACAAAATATTCTGGTGGTCCTGTAATAAGGCTCCTCGCCCATATACGTCAATAGCAGACAATTTTTTTATGTTAACTTTATTTAACTAGGCAAGTCAGTTAAGAACAAATTCTTATTTTCAATGACGGCATGGGAAAAGTAGGTTAACTGCCTTGTTCAGGGGTAGAACAACAGAGTTTAACCTTGTCACCTCGGGGATTCGATCTCGCAACCTTTTCGCTTACTAGTCCAAAGCTCTAACCACTAGGCTACCTGCCTCCCCAAATCATTCTGCACATCATGTAGCCCAGTAGTGGTTAGAAAGACTCGCACATACACCAACCATATTTTTACCGTCAGCGCAATCTGGAGTTAACCCATGTCACGGACAGTAAACAAACAGTCGCCATGTGCTGCACAACTGTTGGGAAAATGAAATGTGAGACGGAAGGAGAATGCGGCCGCCAGGGAGCAGCAGAGAGCTGGTTACAACTTGTATGGGTCTGTGCGGTAGCCTACAACAACCGCAAAGGCAGCTGTCAACGACATTCTGTCTGTATGATAAAAAAATGTATCTTATTAATCAGAATTAATTTGTTGACATTCAACTGAGTACTAGTTTATAAGATGAGGTGCAACAAAGGAATCGTTAGGAAGACATTATAAGACGATCCATCTACAGGTCCTAGGAAGTCCTAGAAAACATTATTTTAAGGAGGAAATACTGAATATGGAAAATAACAATGCAGAGTTCGTATCTAAAATTGAGTATATCTTTATTTTCACTGTTCTGTTTTAATTAAAAATATTTATGGTGTTAGGCTTGTTACGTTTCATTTACTATAATGTTTATTTTATTTTTTGAAAGACATGCATGCTGGATGAAAAGCAATAATGCACACAACATTACATTTCTAGTGGAAACAATCATATATCCTATAAATATAAAATAAACCTATGAATATTAGCTGCATATACAATGGTTCAATACTAATAAGTGACTTGTTTAGGCATACAGACTACACTGTTGAGCAAGTTAATAATGCAATTCCTCATTCCTCTTAACAAATGCTAACACAGACCTACACAGCTATGACAATGCATATACAGTCCATATGATAATGTACTGGCCATTGAGACAAAGACAGACAACATAATCACTGCAATAATAAGAGATTGTTTTATATAGGTCTGCTGTCCTCATATTCATGGTCGGGGGTGAAATAGTCAAATCAGTAATAGAGGTATGTGAGCCCGTAACCCCCAGTAAGCTGGGCTAAGACCCTCAGACAGGCTGGTACTTCTCTACCCGCGCCAGCAGAGTCTCTGAGTAGCCAGGGGAGTAGTACCTACAGCAAGAGAACAGAGGACACATTTAGGGTTCACTTGGGGCTGAGGAAATGCCTGGTAGTCGAAACATGCTAGATGAATATGATGTTTTTGTGTGAGATTGTGTGTGTGTGTGTGTGTACCTGACTATCTCCTCAGGGTAACAGTTGTTGATAGAGTTGATGTACTCCTGCAGGGCAGATCCAGGATCAGCCTTAATTTCCTGAACCTTCTTCAGGCCTCCGCTGGTTACAAACAGACGACGAGCCTTGCTGTCATGGGGCAGCACCTGGAGAGGGGGGAGAGAAGGGGAGAGGGGGGAGAGAAGGGAAGAGGGGAGGATACAAGGAATAGAATGCACTGGATTTTGAAACCCTGGGCTGTCTGAACAAAACCTTCAGGGCTGGTTACCCAGACAGAGATTAAATCAAGTCTTGCACTTGTAAACTGGACTGATGAAAATTATGTTTCTCAAACATGTTTTAAAAAATGTCCTAAACTTATATGTATTAAAACATTCTGATTTCCAAGTTGAAAATAGTATTAGGCTGTGTGGGGCCCTTGTAGAATATTTTCTGTGATACCTAGTAGTCTGAAGAGGCCTATGTAAATAAGTGTTGACAAATGCGCCCCCACCTTGCTGAACTGGCAGACGACATGTTTCAGGATGTTGCTCGGAGCTTCGTAGAGCAGGGGCTCCAGAGCAGGCAGGTAGGTGCACTTCTGTAGAATGCTCTTCAGAGCCTTCTTAGCCTGGGGGACAGAAGCAGGGAGGGGAGATGTCAGGACTCAGGATGATAGAGAATACGTTATGGTCTTACTGTCTGCAGCTCTTATGACCCTCAGAATTGTTCAGTAAGATCTTCAGTAGCATCCCTGCCTACTACACAGGTTTTGTGTAACCTGTGACAACATTGACATATGACACCTTACCTTGACCTGCAGGTCCTCTGAGCTGTCCGTGTCCATGTAGAGGGCCAGCAGCTTGGGCAGGACGTTAGCTGTGGACACGGCCCTAGCGTGCTCCGGGGTGTGGCGGCCGATCTGGCCAAACGCCCACGCTGTGGCCGCTTTGATGTGCTCCTCTGGCTCCTCAGACAGACAGATGGCCAGCTGGGGCACCCCCTACAGGGCCGGAGGAGCAACAACAACCAGGGAGGACAGGAGGAGGCGAGAGGTTATGAAGGAGAGGGAAGGAGGGAGGAGGAGAGCGGTTATGAAGGAGAGGGAAGGAGGGAGGAGGAGAGAGGTTATGAAGGAGAGGGAAGGAGGGAGGAGAGAGGTTATGAAGGAGAGGGAAGGAGGGAGGAGGAGAGAGGTTATGAAGGAGAGGGAAGGAGGGAGGAGGAGAGCGGTTAGAAAGGAGAGGGAAGGAGGGAGGAGAGAGGTTATGAAGGAGAGGGAAGGAGGGAGGAGAGAGGTTATGAAGGAGAGGGAAGGAGGGAGGAGGAGAGAGGTTATGAAGAAGAGGGAAGGAGGGAGGAGGAGAGCGGTTAGGAAGGAGAGGGAAGGAGGGAGGAGAGAGGTTATGAAGGAGAGGGAAGGAGGGAGGAGAGAGGTTATGAAGGAGAGGGAAGGAGGGAGGAGGAGAGAGGTTATGAAGGAGAGGGAAGGAGGGAGGAGGAGAGCGGTTAGGAAGGAGAGGGAAGGAGGGAGGAGGAGAGCGGTTATGAAGGAGAGGGAAGGAGGGAGGAGAGAGGTTAGGAAGGAGAGGGAAGGAGGGAGGAGGAGAGCGGTTAGGAAGGAGAGGGAAGGAGGGAGGAGAGAGCGGTTAGGAAGGAGAGGGAAGGAGGGAGGAGGAGAGCGGTTAGGAAGGAGAGGGAAGGAGGGAGGAGGAGAGAGGTTATGAAGGAGAGGGAAGGAGGGAGGAGGAGAGCGGTTAGGAAGGAGAGGGAAGGAGGGAGGAGGAGAGAGGTTAGGAAGGAGAGGGAAGGAGGGAGGAGAGAGGTTATGAAGGAGAGGGAAGGAGGGAGGAGGAGAGCGGTTAGGAAGGAGAGGGAAGGAGGGAGGAGAGAGGTTATGAAGGAGAGGGAAGGAGGGAGGAGGAGAGAAGTTAGGAAGGAGAGGGAAGGAGGGAGGAGAGAGGTTATGAAGGAGAGGGAAGGAGGGAGGAGGAGAGCGGTTAGGAAGGAGAGGGAAGGAGGGAGGAGGAGAGCGGTTAGGAAGGAGAGGGAAGGAGGGAGGAGGAGAGTGGTTAGGAAGGAGAGGGAAGGAGGGAGGAGGAGAGCGGTTAGGAAGGAGAGGGAAGGAGGGAGGAGAGAGGTTATGAAGGAGAGGGAAGGAGGGAGGAGGAGAGAAGTTAGGAAGGAGAGGGAAGGAGGGAGGAGAGAGGTTATGAAGGAGAGGGAAGGAGGGAGGAGGAGAGCGGTTAGGAAGGAGAGGGAAGGAGGGAGGAGGAGAGCGGTTAGGAAGGAGAGGGAAGGAGGGAGGAGGAGAGTGGTTAGGAAGGAGAGGGAAGGAGGGAGGAGGAGAGTGGTTAGGAAGGAGAGGGAAGGAGGGAGGAGGAGAGAGGTTATGAAGGAGAGGGAAGGAGGGAGGAGGAGAGCGGTTAGGAAGGAGAGGGAAGGAGGGAGGAGGAGAGAAGTTAGGAAGGAGAGGGAAGGAGGGAGGAGAGAGGTTATGAAGGAGAGGGAAGGAGGGAGGAGAGAGGTTATGAAGGAGAGGGAAGGAGGGAGGAGAGAGGTTATGAAGGAGAGGGAAGGAGGGAGGAGAGAGGTTATGAAGGAGAGGGAAGGAGGGAGGAGAGAGGTTATGAAGGAGAGGGAAGGAGAAAGAGCTAACACCTTAGAGACATGCACAGTGCACACACACACACACCCCTTGGAGACATGCACAGTGCACACACACACACACCCCTTGGAGACATGCACAGTGCACACACACACACCCCTTGGAGACATGCACAGTGCACACACACACACACACCCCTTGGAGACATGCACAGTGCACACACACACCTTAGAGACATGCACAGTGCACACACACACACACCCCTTGGAGACATCCACAGTGCACACACACACACACCCCTTGGAGACATGCACAGTGCACACACACACCTTAGAGACATCCACAGTGCACACACACACACACCCCTTGGAGACATGCAGTGCACACACACACCTTAGAGACATCCACAGTGCACACACACACACACCCCTTGGAGACATGCACAGTGCACACACACACCTTAGAGACATCCACAGTGCACACACACACACACACCTTGGAGACATGCACAGTGCACACACACACCTTAGAGACATGCACAGTGCACACACCTTGGAGACATGCATAGTGCACACACACACCTTGGAGACATGCACAGTGCACACACACACACCTTAGACACGATGACGGCCATGGCAAGGTTTTCAGAGTGTGCGGCCACATATCCAAGCATCATGATCCCAGGTAACCGCACGTTACCACGGCTATCACCCAGGTAGTCAATTACCGCAGCCACACCACCCGCGTTCACGATCATCAGAGACAGCTATACACACACACACATTCAGGCGAGGGTAGGGATACAGGTGAGAATTTGTTTTGGTACCTCTAGTGTGTGGTGTGTTTGGTGTAGATGAATGTGTGCTTTGAAGTGTGGTGTGTGTATCATCTGTGTACCTCTGATGTTTGGTGTGTGTGTGTGTGTGTGTGTGTGTGTGTGTGTGTGTGTGTGTGTGTGTGTGTGTGTGTGTGTGTGTGTGTGTGTGTGTGTGTGTGTGTGTGTGTGTGTGTGTGTGTGTGTGTGTGTGTGTGTGTGTGTGTACCTCAGGTGTGTGTTTGGTGATCTCTCTCATCAGTGTGGTAACATTCTTCCTGACGTACTCATCTGGGTCTCGGAGGCAGGCCAGGACAGCAGGGAAGATCTCTGCTTCCACCACCATCTCAGCCAGGTCCACCGAGTGCTTACTGATCTGACTCAGGGCAGAGAACACCTGCCTCTGAATGGAGGGGGGGGGGGGGGGGGGGGGGCATGGGGAGGGAGAGGAATTGAAGAAGAGGAGAGGGAGGAAAGAACGAGAGTGGGATGCAGGGTTTTAGAGACGACTGTAACATCTAACCTAATCTCGTTTATGTCTTTCCACATGACATACATTTAATCTGCAAACCTGTCTAGGTAGGCCTTATTTTGTCTCAGTGTTCCTGCCCCTCACCTTCAGTTTGGCATCAGGGTTGAGGATCATCTGGGCCAGGTGTGCGATGGCGCCAGTGTCGACCACAGTCTGAGCTAGCTCAGGGGAGTGCTTGGCGATGTCGCTAAGGGCCGAGGCAGCGATGCGTTTCAGGGCCACCTCTGGTTCCTGGATACACAGCACCAGCAGAGGAACGGCCCCCGCATCCACTACCGCCTGAGACAGGTCTACATACAGAAAGGGGAGGGTTGTTACTGTGTGTGTGTGTGTGTGTGTGTGTGTGTGTGTGTGTGTGTGTGTGTGTGTGTGTGTGTGTGTGTGTGTGCGTGCGTGCGTGTGTGTGCGTGCGTGTGCGTGTACGATATCCTTACGTGCATTGTGGCGTGCAATGTATCCCAAAGCCCAAGCAGCAGCCTCCTTGACCCCAGGGTCAAACTCTTCCAGAGAGATGACCAGAGCGTCCAGCGCTCCACAGTCCACCACGGCCTGGGCCAGAGCAGGGCTGTGCTTGGCCACCGCACGCAGGACAAACGCTGCTGCCTTCTTATAGAACCTCTACACACACACACACACGCACACGCACATACACACGCACACAAACACACCGATGGGAGAATAAAATATTTAATGAACATTTAGCAGATGCTCTTTAGCAAGAGTATACATTCAGAGCAATGGCCAAGCACCCAGATCCCTGTGAGAAGGTAGATACCAGATAGAGAGAGAGGCCCTGCTGTGGTGTGAAAGGTGCTTTAGGCTCTGCAGTGGCCCCCTTCCCAGGGGAGAATGCCAACACACTCTCAGTGTCAGGGACAACATTCAGCATGGTGCATGAGGGAGGGTATGTAGGTGTACACACACACATACACACATACACAGACAGAGACATACGTTCTGCTCGGTCAGGGAGTAGACGAGCTGTGGGAGGATGTCTCCCTTGACGACGGCCTCTGCCAGGTCGTCATTGTAGTTGGCCAGCCGTCCCAGAGCTAGAGCAGTTGTCTGCTGGATGGTAGGAACCACGTCTAGCAGTAAAGGCCTCAGCAGGGACATCACACCTAGAGGAGGGACAGGTAGGTACAGTAGGGAAGGACTTGTGTCTTGTTATAAGAGCTAACTTTAGCTATAGAAATGTGATCAGAAGCACATCAATGAGTCACCTAAAAGAGGATATTGGTTTAGAGAGAAACGGGTACTGTAGGCGACTCAAGTCCCAACTTACCAGCATTTTGTAAAGTTTCAATGTTTTGTGGTCTTGTTGCAAGCTCAGCAATAGTCTGCACAAACTGTGTCCTTGATTTCTGATACTGCTCAAACACTAAAAAATAGATCCATTAATATTTCAACAAATGAGTCATCGTGTTCTTCAAGTTTTGCCTGGCACTGCTTGGGGTTCAATCAAAACTGTCTTGAAAACAGTCGTGAAAACATGCAACTTCGAATGATCTTACCTTGTAAAACCTGTCGTTGACTCATGATTACAATTCGATTTTTTTTTTTAAAGAACTCCACTTTTCTAATAAATTTCTAATAAATATGTGAGTTTTCCCTGAAAAGCAGCAGTAAACAGTGCGATGCAGCATCTAACTCTCGCAGCCTCAAGTTTGGGTTAGCGTGTTACTGTTGCCGTAGCAACAAACCGGAAGCAAAAGCAGGTTGCGTCACTGAGCTGTAACGAGATACACGTCTCTTAGACCTTTTTTTTTTTAAACAACAAATCAATACAGAGAGTACACGAGGGAACACAAGTATATATAGATTATATACAATGGACAATTGAGCTAGATGGTACAGTATTACATTACACAAAGACCTTAAGGGATATACATACACTTATAATTCTAACAGCTTTTTGGTTAGTAGAGTATTTAATGGTCTTAAAATACAGTTCCATTTCTTTTTGTTGGGTAAGAAAATGTGTTTTTGTGTTTGTTAATTTACATTTGTGAATATGAAATTTGGCCAAAAGAATAATTAAACTAATTACATAAAAATGTTTCAGCTTATTCCTATCGTAGGTAAAGAATCCAAGCAGTACATCTCTCCACAATAGTGTAAGACCTTCATAAAAGTGTACGTCTCTTAGCCCTCACAATGGGAGTCGTTGTCCACAAGCTGTCTAGCTCCCGCCTTTCCTTTCTTTGGATGAGTGAATACATCTCATTATTGTAAATCTTGTTTTGAATATTCGATTATATTTGTTGACGTCAACCGCCTGTATTCAATGGAGATAGATGCTATGCTACTAGCCTACATGAATATGCATACTCTAATGGCTGCGTTTCAAACTCATTAAAAGACACATCCTCCTCCACTTACCTTATGGCCTTGGGGGAATCCCCGCGGCCATCTTTGTCGTGGGTCGAAATGATTATCCAAGCAATGGAAGTTGGCAAAGTAAGCCCATCATCCCTCGTTTTTGGTCGAGTTTGTGAGTGTACAATTATGTTCCAGTGAAGGGAAATCTTTAATGTTACAGCATACAATGACATTCTAGATGATTCTGTGCTTCCAAATTTGTGGCAACAGTTTGGGGAAGGCCCTTTCCTGTTTCAGCATGACAATGGCCCCTTGCACAAAGCAAGGTCCATACAGAAATGGTTTGTCGAGATCGGTGTGGAAGAACTTGACTGGCCTGCACAAAGCCCTGATCTCAACTCCATCGAACATCTTTGGGATGAATTGGAACGCTGACTGCGAACCAGGCCTAATCACCCAACATCAGTGCCCAACCTCACTATTGAGGTCCCTGTAGCAACATTCCAAAATCTAGTTGAAAGCATTCACAGAAGAGTGGAGGCTGTTATAGCAGCAAAGGGGGGACCAACTCCATATTAATGCCCATGATTTTGGAATGAGATGTTCCACAAACAGGTGTCCACATACTTTTGGTCATGTAGTGTATATGTACAGTACCAGTCAAAAGTTTGGACACACCTATTCATTCAAGGGTTTTTCTTTATTTGTACTATTTTTCTACATTGTAGAATAATAGTGAAGACATCAAAACTATGAAATAACATATGGAATCATGTAGTAACCAGATAAGTGTTAAACAAATCAAAATATATTTTAGATTCTTCAAAGTAGCCACCCTTTGCCATTATGACAGCTTTGCACACTCTTGGCACATCATTACAACACTGTATATAGACATAATATGACATTTGAAATGTTTTTATTCTTTTGGAACTTTTTTGAGTGCAATGTTTACTGTTAATTTTTATTGTTTATTTAACTTTTGTTTATAATCTATTGCACTTGCTTTGGCAATGTAAACATATGTTTTCCATACCGATAAAGCCCTTAAATTGAAATTGAATTGAGAGAGAGATCTTTTTTTTTAAACCAAAGAGATGTCTGAAATCCATCAGATAAACAGTTTTTTATGAAGCCAGCAACGCAAATAATTAATCTCTGATTGGCAGTATACAGGACCTGTATGTTGTCAATCACTGAGATGAATTATTTGCAGGTAGCCTCTTATTGCATGTTGACTAATCAATCGCAGTGAAATATGTGTAAATCTAATTCTCAGGTAAATATCGCGTATTGGCTTGGTAGCGGCATTGACGTTATTGGTTGGATAGCAGGCAAAAAGTTACCCATGTTACGCTTTTGGGAAAACTGGTCCAGCCACATGGTAGCTAGCTGTCGTTGGTTCAAATCAAGCTAAATGTACTAATATGAAAGTGGAATTGTAAACTATATATATGCTAAACCCACCATATCTTAATTTATGAATGAGGTCCCAGGGTTCTCGGTTGAACGTGGACGCGCATCGGACAGTTCTTGCACTTTGAAGTATAGCATGCCGACCGAGAGAAACAACGTGAAAAGTGTGCCCCTTCTGCTTCTGCTTTCCATTGTCTCGCTCCCGCAAACATATATTGCCCAAGTAAGAGAGAATCAGTATGATTTTTTTCTATGGTGAAATAATCAATTTAGTCGTTGATGACTTGGCTCGCACATTCACGCACATAAAAAAGCTAATTATAGAATAACAACATTGTTACTTTGAAGCTTCAAATGGTTAGCCTACACTGAAACGTTGAAGTAAGAGAGAATCTACACACAAGTTTGCAACAAGTTTGCAACAAGTTTGCAACAATGAGCCACCATGGGGATATCATGTGGTGCATCTCCATTGAACCAATAGGTCTATAGACTTTATATATACGCACTAATAGATATAATAAAAAAATATATATGCTTAGTCTATATGGTGACAGAAAAATGCTATATGCCTAGCTACGGTTGATTGTAAGTACTTTTATTCCGAAATTAAGCTTTATGCTAAGGAAATGAAAGTAATGTAAGATGGTAATTGTTTAGATATATTTTTGTATCTTCAAAAGTCTGACATGAATGACTAGGTTTGATTCCCTCTACTCAAGGCTGCTTTAGGGCATCAGAAGAGCTGAGAACAGCGTGACAAAGGAGAGTGCTGAGGGGGGAGAGTGAAGACTAACTTTCAGGAGATGGTTGTAGCACAGACAGTACGTAATGAAGACAGGCTAAAACTGCTTCTCCAATCGAAAAACGTGTAGGCGATGTCATAGCGACTTTGGCTAGCAAAGCTCATGTGTAGAACAAGTCACCGGGTCTAACGGTCGTCTGGCGCCCTGAAATGCGCGTGCGCAGGCCGTTAAATCAAAGACACTTGATATAAAGTTGTTTTTGACGAAAATTAAAACGTTTCAGTTTGTCACTTTCACGAGGTTGGAGTAGTAACATGTTCAACTACTTAAGACATTGTCTCGAATCTAGCTTGTTCCTTTAGACTTTGAGAAAATTAACAACTAAGGAATAATGCTTAACTTCTGTCATTGACTTTTTTTTTAAAACGGCCTGGTCTGTTTGGTCTGTTTCGCAGGCGTTCCCGGAAGTCTTGCGATGTTGCGCCTCTTAGTTCAGAAACTCTGTGGTAGTAGGCTGGGCCTGTATGCAGCGCACCGGAGTTGGATATGACCTGGACGAGCCAGCCTCTGTTGAAGACCATTGTCCAGCCCAAGAACTACATGTAGCCTGCGTTTGTTTTTTTAATCTGTATAATGAAAAGCGCTATATAAAACGCATATATGATTTGCATTATTTTTATTATTATTATTATTAATCATAAGGGAAATGGGTTGTTCCATGAAATGAGTTCCTTCTGCATCCCTAAGATATTTAAAGTACAAATTGTACACAAATATTGCATTTTAAAAACCTGTTATATTAAATAAAGTGCCCTTTAATATAGACCACATTAAATATTCAATAAATACGATTTTTAATATGAATAAACTTGCTAAAGTGCCAAAGTTCAGCATTTTGACATGTCTGTCTAAGCATCCTCTGACTTCTAGGAAGATTTTAACCCACTTAACCCCATAATTTCTCAAAGTTTTCACCGTCATTGTAAAGCCCTAGTTATTTTGTTACTTCTGAAGATTATGATTTATTCAATGTGATTAGTGATTCATAAAAACAAGCATAATTTTAAGGTCAACCCTGTTACATAAACTGAACTCTTGTTTTTTTATGGTGAAACTATTCCTTTTTAAATATTTTTTTTAAGAAACATTGAACATCTAGTAGTCAAGTCATAGTGTTAAAGCAGGTGAGCTGGTTCTACTCTTTTTGGCCATCTTTTTGTGTTTTGTGGTGGAAAAGTTAGAGGGTCGAGCATAGCAAGTCAACCCTGTTACCCATAGAAAGACAGGATAGAAATGTTTTAACAATGTAATTTTAGGGGTGAAAGCTTGCATTTTATTGCCCCTCCATGGTGCACACAACAAGTTTCTATTCCCTCTGTAACAAGAGGATTTATGGATGGTTTAAGATTAAGTTGTCAACCCTGTTATTGTCAACAATTACCTTATTTGTCACTAAATAGGCACTTACTATAGTACTTTTTTTATTTAACTTCTTGCGATGGGAATTTTTTTAATGTTATTATGTTGAACATAATAACAGCTCTTCATGACAGAATGTAAAAGTTTGGTGAAATAAAACGTTTTTTTTCATTCAAGTTACACTACGCAAAAGGCACCTAACTGGTGGACCACCCAAATACTAACCGATATTGACGTTCTTTCAGACCTGTCAGACCAATATGCACAGCTCCAAAGTTTCTCACATATTAAACAAATTAATGAAACCAAAGTTCTACCATGTCGGCTACAAGGCTACAAAAGAAATCATATATTTGAAACTTTTTAATAAATGTTGTATTTTGTCACGATTAAAAA
Organism: Salvelinus fontinalis; assembly: GCF_029448725.1. Lineage (NCBI taxonomy): Eukaryota > Metazoa > Chordata > Actinopteri > Salmoniformes > Salmonidae > Salvelinus > Salvelinus fontinalis. The sequence continues at coordinate 22,148,010 of NC_074689.1, forward strand.
CATTTATTATTAAATAAAAAGCAAAAAGTTAAAAAGCTAAGTTGTTTCTAGGCGAGATATTTTAGCAGAATGTTAAAATAAACAATATTAGGCTAATGCACGGGCCTAATTTCTGTCCATTTGGGAAATAATCTGTCGAAATTTAGCATGATTCAAATGCATTTACGTATATTTTCAGTAAATCTAATTCTTGGTCAGATAAGGAATGAGTGGGGATAGAGGTTCAAAGAAACAGCCATGCAATAAATTAATGAATAAAAAATAAAAATAAACTTTGAAAATGACCTTTGAATGTCATGAAAATAGTGATCTCAAACATCTGCATTAGTGCAGTCTAATTACTTAAGGGGTTGTTGCCGATTTACTGAGAAACTTATACAACCAATATGGTGTATAGCTTACAGAACTACAAACCAGCAGGCAATTGCAAATACAATTTTCTTGGGATTTTGTGTTTGAGCACTCAAAACCGTCAATCTTCACAGACACCGTTTTAAAATTGTGCAGTGCCTATAAATATACATAATAAAATAAAATAAATGTTTATAAATCATTATAATCAATATCAAAATTGCCCTTTCCATTGTTGCACTGATAAGACACACACCTATTTATATGGAATTTTCATATATTGATGGTAATTACATTAAATTAACACTTAGCATTTAAAAAAAAAAATCTTTCTACAGTAATTATTTCACATGATTGGGAATATAGATATGCATCTGTTGGTCCCAGATACCTTAAGAAAAAAGGTAGGGGCGTGAATCAGAAAACCAGTCAGTATCTGGTGTGACCACCATTTGCCTCATGCAGCAAGATACATCTCCTTCAAAGAGAGTTAATCAGGCTGTTGATTGTGACCTGAAGAATGTTGTCCTACTCCTCTGCAATGTCTGTGCAAAGTTGCTGGATATTGGCGGGAACTGTAACAAGCTGTCGTACACGTTGATCCAGAGCATCCCAAACATGCTCAATGGGTGACATGTCTGGTGAGTATGCAGGCCACGAAAGAACTGGGACATTTTCCGTTTCCAGGAATTGTCTACAGATCCTTGCATCATGGGGCCATGCATTATCATGCTGAAACATGAGGTGATGGTGGGGGGTGAATGGCACGACAATGGGCCTCAGGATCTCTTCAGGGTATATCTCTGTTCACAACGTTGACATAAGCAAACCGCTCTCCCACACAACGCCATACACACTGTCTGCCATCTGGCCTGTACAGTCGAAACCGGTTTTTCATCCGTGGAAAGCACACTTCTCCAGAGTGCCAGTGGCTATCCAAGGTGAGCATTTGCCCACTGAAGTCGGTTATGACGCTGAACTGCAGTCAGGTCAAGACCCTGGTGAGGACGACGAGCATGCGGATGAGCTTCCCTGACACGGTTTCTGACAGTTTGTGCAGAAATTCTTCAGTTGTGCAAACCCACAGTTGTATCAGCTGTCCGGGTGGCTGTCCTCAGACGACCTGCAGGTGAAGAAGTCTGATGTGGAGGTCCTGGGCTGGCGTGGTTACACGTGGCCTGCGGTTGCAAGGCCAGTTGGACCTACTTCAAAATTCTCTAAAACTAATTAGGAGAAGGCTTATTGTAGAGAAATTAACATTACATTTTCTGGCAACAGCTCTGGTGGGTATTCCTGGAGTCTGCATGCCAATTGCACGCTCCCTCAAAACTTGAGACATCTGTGGCATTGTGTTGTGTGACAAAACTGCACATTTTAGAGTGGCCTTTTATTGTCCCCAGCACAAGGTGTACCTGTGTAATGATCATGCTGTTTAATCCACTTCTTGATATGCCACACCTGTCAGGTGGATGGCTTCTCTTAGCAAAGCAGAAATGCTCACTAACAGAGATTTAAACAAATTTGTGCACACAATTTGAGAGAAATAAGCTTTTTGTGTGTATGGAACATTTCTGGGATCTTTTATTTCAGCTCATGAAACAAGGACCAACACTTCACATGTGTTTATTTTTTGTTCAGTGTAATAAAAACATGATCTAACAAAGATGTGTCAAAATGATTGTCACCCCTGTTTCAAATACTTTGTGCACCCCCCCTTGCGAGGATAAAGGCACCTTGGGAGGGATCTTACACCAATCCGTACATAATCAATCCAGATCCTTGATATCCTTCATCTGCGCTTATGGCCTGCTCTCTTCACTTCAAACCACAGGTTTTCAATGGGGTTTAAGTCCGAAGACTGAGATGGCTATTGCAAAATGTTGATTTTGTGGTCAATTAACCATTTCTTTGTGGATTTTGATGTATGCTTGGGGTTATTGTCTTGCTGGAAGATCCACTTGCAGCCAAGTTTCAGCCTCCAGGCAGAGGCAACCAATTTTTGGCTAAAATGTCCTGGTATTTTGTACATTTCATGATGTAGCTTACTTTAACAAGGGCCCCAGGACCAATGGAATAAAAACAGCTCTGTGACATCAAAGATCCACCACCATATTTTACAGTAGGTATGAGGTTCTTTTCTGCATATGCATCCTTCTTGCATGGCCAAACCCACAAGTTGTGTGCTTGGCCAAAGAGCTCTATTTTCATGTCATCTGACCATAGCACCTGGTTCCAGTCCAAGTGCCAATGCCGTTTAGCAAACTCCAGGCATTTACATTAGTTGTTTGCTCTCAATAAAGCTGTTTTATGGCAACCCTTCCAAATAGCCTATTGGCATGGAGGTGCCGTGTAATTGTAGATTTGGAGACTTAATGACCCCAAGATGCGACCAAGTTCTGTAATTCATCTGTGGTTATTGGACTTTTCTTTGCCTCCTGAACCATCTTCCATACTGTGCATGGGGACAAATACACATGCCCTCTACCAGGCAAGTTTACCACTGTTCCAGTGGTTTTAAACTTCTTAATTGTTGCCCTAATAGTGGAAAGTGGTATATTTCGTTTTTCAGTTGTTTTTTATAACCATTGCCTGATTTATGAAAGTCAACAATCATTTGTCTCTTTTCATTTGTGAGTTCTTTACCTTTCCCCATGGGGATGGATGATAAAGGGATTTTACATGCGTGTTACCTAATTGTTATACCCTAGTGAAACAGGAAGCCATGGAAGTCCACAATACAGTTCCTGAAGCTCAGATTAACTTGAATAAACTAGAATGATAATACAGATTTTATTTTGTTTGATTTTATTTAGAATCATTTGAATGAGTGCTAATAATTTTGACATCTATCTTTAAACCTTTTATTTACTTGTTAAACAAAATCTCTTTCTCTGAGTAATTGTAGGCCTATTAGTATAACATAATGTACTTTTTCCAATCCTTTGAGCATACAATTTAGCTCGGCATTTGTATTATACAGTCTTTTTTTATCATCTTTATCAAGGGTGCCAATCATTTAGGAGTTGACTGAACATACATACATTACATACAGTAGCCTGAAGATTTATAAAATAGGTTAACATCTTTAAGCATATTTCAAATGTTTTATAATGCGCTATATTAATAGAGATTTTGTCTGATTTAAATTGAGTGTTGTCGCATGGAAGACCAGACAGTTGATGAGATACTACCTTACAGTATCTGAACCCTGTAGTCTTATTTCATTGAGTTCATCTCAAAGTAAAATCAAAGAATATGAGCTTATTTTATTTCTTATAACAATGTCCATATTATCTGTTCTGCTGCCACAACCAATATGTGTTCGCCATAAAGGATAAAGCTTGAAACCACTCAATGCCTCTTCAAATGTCATTTACCTTTGATAAAATCAACGGCCTTGAAAAACATGTAGAGTAACATATCATCACCATGGCACACATGATGTTTGATGTGCACTGGTCACATTTTAAAGGCTAGACCTTGGCCTCTCCAGTGAAGGATTGTTGGGTGACCCATGCATTAATGCAATCCACTTGCCTACAGTGCACCTGCCCGTCATGCCAGTAGACCTATAGGCTACGTAAAACAAAACAAAACCACTTGAGAACCCGATGAAGTCCCAATCAGCTCTGTCCCAGTTAGGTGTGGAGTGCCTTGAAGTAGAAGGAAGGAGTAGCGATTGCATATATATACATATAGATATATACACAGCACCAGTCAAAAGATTTGACACACCTACTCATTCAAGGGTTTTTCTTATTTTTTTACTATTTTCTACATTGTAGAATAATAGTGAAGATATCAAAACTACGACATAACACATATGGAATCAGGTAGTAACCAAAAAAGTGTTAAACAAATTTAAATAGATTTTAAATGTTAGATTCTTCAAAGTAGCCACCCTTTGCCTTGATGACAGCTTTGCACACTCTTGGCATTCTCTCAACCAGCTTCACCTGGAATGCTTTTCCAACAGTCTTGAATGAGTCCCCACATATGCTGAGCACTTGTTGGCTGCTTTTCCTTCACTCTGCGGTTCAACTCATCCCAAACCATCTCAATTGGGTTGAGGTCAGTGATTGTGGAGGCAAGGTCATCTGATGCAGCACTCCATCACTCTCATTCTTGGTTAAATATCCCTTATACAGCCTGGAGGTGTGTTGGGTCATTGTCCGTTTGAAAAACAAATGATAGTCATACTAAGCGCAAACCAGATGAGATGGCATATCGCTGCAGAATGCTGTGGTAGCCATGCTGGTTCAGTGTGCCTTGAATTCTAAATAAATCACTGACAGTGTCACCAGCAAAGCACCCCCACACCATCACACCTCCTCCTCCATGCTTCACGGTGTGAACCACACATGCGGAGATCATACGTTCACCTACTTGATGTTGAGATGTGTCTGTTACTTGAACTCTGTGAAGCATTTATTTGGGCTGGTAACTCCAATGAACTTATCCACTGCAGCAGAGGTAACACTTGATGGTTTTGCGACTGCATTTGAAGAAATGATCCACATTGACTGACCTTCATGTCTTAAGGTAATGATAGACTGTCGTTTCTCTTTTCTTATTTGAGCTGTTCTTGCCATAATATGGATTTGGTCTTTAACCAAATAGCACTATCTTCTGTATACCACCCCTACCTTGTCACAACAACAGATTGGCTCTAACACATTAAGAAGGAAATAAATTCCACAAATGTACTTTTAACAAGGCACACCTGTTAATTGAAATGCATTCCAGGTAACTACCTCATGAAGCTGGTTGAGAGAATGCCAAGAGTGTGCAAAGCTGTCATCAAGGCAAAGGGTGGCTACTTGGAAGAATCTCAAATATAAAATATATTTTGATTTTTGTAACACTTTTTTGTACTTTTTTTTTTACAAAAACGTGTTACAAAAATACATGTGTGGAGCCAATCTGTTGTGTTATGACAAGGTAGGGGTGGTATACAGAAGATAGCGCTATTTGGTTAAAGACCAAATCCATATTATGGCACTTATGCATTTAGTGTACCTATGCATCATGCCAGCAGGCCTATAGGCTACGTAAAACAAAACACCAGTTACTTAATATAGGCTACATAAAAAATGTAAACCAGCACACACACCCAAATGTTTTCTATTGCACGAAATTGTGTAAAATTAAGTCACATCATGCCATCTGCAAGTCAACATCAACGTCCCAATCTGAATACAATACCTTTAACTCACCACCATAAACCGAGGACTAATACTGCGTTCATATGCTAGTTGGAACTAGGAAACTCGGACATGTCCGACTTCCTAACTGATTGAAGTCGCACCTTTAGGCTATACATAACCAGTTAGCAAGTCGGAAATGTCCGAGTTTCCTATAGTTCCGACTAGCACGTGAACGCAGCAAGATTTCCCAATATCTCTCAGCTCAGTAAGAATATGGGATGATAACAAGGGCTACATGTAGGTTATATGGAAATGTAAAACTACTCACATTTACCAAGACTATAAACCCATCACAAATGAGTTTGTAAAATTATTGAATGACATTTGGAAAATCTTTGGATTGTGGCTTTAGGCTACGTTAACCACTTTCTGGTTCTTTTGACCAGTGTTACCACTTTGTTGTCTCTCCTCCACGAGCAAAATTGGCTTTATAAAACCTGATAGTTTCTAGGTTAATATTTATATTTTAATCCATATTTTTAATGTATTAAATGTAAACAAATAAAAACCTGTTTATTTTTGTGGGGGAGACGAATCTCGCTTGAAGCGACATCAGTGTACTGTAGTTAATGACACGTCTTTTATAGCATCTATTTGCAGCCAACGGAAAATTACCTCAACAATTAAATCCTTAGCTATTGAGAAATGTTCACTTCGATGGCAGACGAAGAAAGATATGAAAATAGTGGAATATTTAAATATTTCATGTTAGTCCACAAGCAATTGACAAAATGTTCTCGATCTGAAATGCACCTAAATAATTGTGTCTGTAGAAAACCTGTTTTGTCATTTGAAGAAAAGCTGTGTTCTTTCAATTTGTTAGCAGCAATTTATTTCACCCATTAAAAGTATAATCCTTGCTACAGATATTGAGCGCGACGGAAAATATCTAAGTCAAGGATGTTCTAGGCCTATTCAAAACACAAAATATATTTGCGACTAGTGGTCTCTGGTGAATTAAATTAAATCAATCCTGCGCCAGCACAAGACATCTTTTCAAAATGTCCTTGGAGGTCTGCTTTGTCTGCGATTTTTTCTTATTCGAAAACAAAAAAAACGGATATTTAACTTAACAATTCATGAATGAAACTAAAATAGATTATATGTAGGAAAATTTGTACAAATGACAGACATTTTCAAAATGCCTACAAAGAGGGGACAATACCAGATTTATGAATCACAAAATTAAAAAAACACACCCAACGTCTTTAAGTGTAAAATGTTTTATTTAGATGTTATACTGTGCAACAGTAACAATACAATAGTTGTCCATACAATCGAGCGATACAAATACGCAGAACATGGGAGACATCAAAAAACATTTGTCATCTAGCATGAAGGGGGGGGGGGGGGTTTGTTCAGGACAGTATTTGACATAATTACTGCTTAAATATGCATATATTTCGCTATATACATGGGTGTGTGTGTGGACTTTCTGAACTGCTTGGCTGCTTCAAGGGTTCAGGGATGTCGAGACTATAAGCAATTCGATTCCACAGCAGCTAAAAAATTATTTCCCCCCCGAGTAGCCTACAGCCTAATAAAAGCTCTGTACATTTAGCAGATCTTTCATATGTTTTCTCATAAAATCGTGGGCCCAATACTACAATAGTTGACTCCACATAATATATTGATTATTATATTTCTCTGTGAAACGCTTTCCAAAAGCCAATCGAAAGAACAATAGATACGTTTCAAATATTAGTAAAGCCTATCGGTTTCTACCATGCTTTTATCTGACAACAACAGGCTGAAATACACACTTACAAGAGTCAACACATGTATATTTTGATATGAAAAAAATAAAAAATAAAATAAAGGAAATAATATAAAGGCCATCTTCAGTCACATTTGTAAAATAAAACGCAGCTTTTTGGGGGCTTTCATTTTCGACCATTCATCTATCACCAACATCCCTTTCACCAACTTAATGTCCCATCCCTGCTATGTTCCTATTGAAATGCTTCACTTCCACTACTTAAACAGATATCATATATTTATAACAACAACGATAACAAAAAGAGAGCGTCTACAACAATGGAACTACATTGGCATGAAGATATTAGCTGAGCGGTCTGGCGTTGGCTGTCGGCCCGGATTTCAGGCCAGTCATCCCGAGGATGCAGAAGAACCATTCAGCGAGGCCTTCCGTGGTTTTTTTCCAAAGGGGAAGGGTCTGGTAGGGGCTGGGGCTGGGGCCGAGGTGGAGGCTCCATTGACAGGCTTGGAGATGTGGGGGAAGTGTGGGTGTGGCGATTGCACCGGGGTGCCAGGGCTGGGCAAGGAGGAGGAGGTGGAGGGGACAGCGGCAGGGCTACAGGCTTTGTCGCTGGCTGAGTCGCTCTCAGCGGACCGACCAGTGCTGTTCTGGCCCTCCTGCTGCAGATGACTCATCTTCATCTTCTTACAGCTAGGTCTGACGCGGTACTTCAATGGCAAAGGGCCATTCTGAAAAATATTTGTAATACTTAGAGCTACTTTGTCTCAACTTGCAGGGCAATCATGATTTTTTCCTTCATGGATAATAAAGCTTTTGAACTGTGAACTTTCATGCATTCCACACTCTAAAGTAGGCCTATGAAACATCAGAGCCAAAGGTTGAAATAAAGTCATGCAATCATTTACAAAAAAAACATTACTTTCAACTTGTTAAAAACGTTTACATTGCCTTTAATTGCATGTTTTTACAAACTTCCCCTTTAATATCATGTTCCTTACCCTTCTCCAGGTGTAGATGTAGGCTATGTCCATTAATGTGTAGTAATCTTTCAGTGGCTCGTCTTCATACATCACTTCAACCTACATTGTAGAAATTACAAAATGAGTTATAAAAATAGGCCAACAAGTACTTATTCTACTGAACTTCCATGGTCCTTCAAGAATTGCTGAATATCTTTGATCTTTTTTATTGGTTCAAGAGAAGCATATGAGAGAATGATCTTGCAGTGATATGTACTAATGTCGTTAAATTCATCTTAATTAAAAAATATATATATAATAATAAAAAATGGTGATGCAAGCGTTATGGCTGCCCTTGTGTCATTTCATATAACCAAACAAATTTTTACCTGATAGGTACAGGGGATGTCCATCTTACTGCGGAGGAACTTCCTCAGGTGCATGATGGTCATGGCTGCTGGACACTGCAGATACCTCTTATTGTTCACCTGGAGGAGGACAGAGCCATTTAGATCAGCTCAAATCTCCATTTTACTACAGACCAAACTCGAACAGGAAACTGAAGCTGTCTGCAGCAAATACACAATAAAATAGCAAGAGAAAAGAATGTAGCTACAGTTCCTAAAGACAATTTAATTTGAGGGACTTTATATGCGGGTTGATGTTTATTTTCAAGAGTCTTGTCCTGGAGGCAGAACTGAGCAATTTGGCTATATTGTAAAAATGTATGCAAAGAAAAATTAGCTTTTTGGTTAAGGTTAGGTTTAAAATCAGATGGGACTTTGTGCCTATGCCAGCTAGCGACCACTCTGCAGAGCTGCCTCCAGAACAAGATTCATGCCGAAAAAAGGCTAACATGCACTTTATACAGTACCCTTATTTACAATAAAGTATAAAAGAACATGGAAAATGGAGATGAGACATGCAGTGAGATTTGAAGACAAGCTCTTTAAGGGTCCAGAATAAAGAACAATCTTATATCAGAAACCAAGCAATAGGCTCTGTGCAGCAACAGAGTGTTAGAACTATCTGATATGGAATGCTTCTGAGCTTCAGCCGTAGCGGCCTACCTGTTCTTTAGTCAGCTGGTCCTCAGCCACGCCGGTCTGTTCAGCCCTGAGAAAAACAATGTTACACTTGTTTTACAAAATGTGTTAGAAAACATCTTGATAATGCACTCAAGGTTTTCATGGTTGGCAATTCATGTACAAAAAGCAGAAACTAGTAAAACCAAAGTCTCAAAATGAAAATGACTATAGAAAGGAAAACATATACTGTAATGTATTGTAATGAAACAGGCAGGGAATGGTGCTCAAACCATCAACCTTCTGGCCCCAAGCCCAGTGCACAAAAGCATGGTCAAGTGGCAACGTCGATATACACGCTTATATACCAGGGTCACTACAGAATAATAAATAATAAACACTAACACACAACTGACCTAAACGGTTTTTGAACACACTGAATTAATAAATATAAGTATACATCTATAAATGTTCTAACATAATTGTCTTCCTTAGACCTTATGATGAATCCATAGCGAACTAGATTTAATCATTTTTAAAAAGCCTGGCTGTAACAGACTTGTTGAAGTACTTGTTGTGATCGAAGAACTCAATGGAGAGGCTGATGATCTCATCGTCTGTGATGATTCTCTTGTCCTCGTCCGCCACCTCCCCTCGATCCTCATTAGACCTTGTCGTAGCTACAGACACAAATGAACAAGTTGCATGAGATTTCCCAAAAACTTGTAAAACCGTGAAAGTGAGAGCTTAGAAATCCTATCATTATAGGAGAATACCATCAGCTAATATTGAAGTTACTTTAGTGGGTTTGTAGAGGGAAAACCAATAGAATCTTACTGGAGCAGGAAAAAAATAGACCATTATTTTTGTTGTTAGAAATAAAACTACTTAATGACAATTCACTTTTTACATCTTCAGTAGACTTACACCCTATCTGACCTAGGAAAGAAAGGTCATGAACCGTTTTCTTAACATTTACATTTGAGTCATTTAGCATATGCTCTTATAGGGTAGCTAGGTGACACAACCATATATCACAGTCATACAAGTTTTAAAAAATCTGAAATAAAGCAACTATCAACAAAGAGTGCTGAGACTCACCATCTACAGAAGGGTGATCCGCGTAAAAGTCTCTCCTTCTCTTCATCTCATCTAATGGGAGAGAAAAAAACTGTCACAAATGTTTATTTGAATAGGGATAGAGATACAATTGAAAAATTGAATTATCAATCGGCTGATGCATTGCACCCTCATGCTTTAACTATATAGCACCCATTTCCAGAATCAGTCCACGGGTGGGTTTTAAACCATTTTCCAGGGGAGACAAGCCAGCAGCTCCGATTTGAAACAGGATAATCAACCATTCAGGATTAACAATTTAGTAGATACAGAATACATATGTCACAGAGAACAAGACAATGACATGACTGATAAGAGGGATTTAACACATTCCACTTACTTTTGAAGAGACCAGGGACCAGCTTGTAGACAATGTCTTGTAGGGTTTTGTCAGACCTTGAAGAATGTTCATAATCAGTCATATTTACCCAGAACTCATTGCATGCTATGAGGTTTTAATAAATTGACGGATGTTGAGAAAGTAGCAAAATGTTTATGAAACTAGACCAATCCTTTGATGACATCTAACTGCATTGGGTGGATTGGATAATAGCGAGAAACAGCAGAAATGCAACAAAACAATGTAAGGCTATAGAACAAATGTAAAAGAAACAAAGTGATTAATTACCTTATATTGAGCAGAGGCTTGGTTTTGTGTACTGGCACGTCACAGATGGGGCAATACTTGCTGGTCTCCAGATAGCGCACAATGCACATCTTGCAGACTGAAACCCAAGGGGAAAAACTGGATCAGTTTCTCAGTGGATAACAATACCCTACAGTCCAACGATGAAAAATGCCTTTTGTAGCATCTAGTGAATTAGACATAAATAGTGTAGCCAATGCAATTATGTGAGAAGAGAATGTGAGAGTGAAATTGGTAAAAAAAAAAAATGAGTAATTAACTAGCTACCTATTAGTGTGAATTTGCAACAGTCATATTTATCATGATTGGTCCAATTCCCATGTCTGCATTCAGCCAAGTGTCACTCACATGAATGGAGACATTCTATAATGGTTGTGGCATCGATGAAGTATCCACCACACAGCACACACATGAGGTGGGGGTTCAGCTCAGTTATCTTAATTCTGGTCGTTCGATGCATCGTCATGGAAGGAAGATCCCTGCGAGGGAGAAAGGAGCACAGAGTCACAATCTGACAGGAAGGTAGTCTATATCGTGTTAATACAAATATAATTTAGACTTTATAAGTTGAGGATACTTTTGAGAAGAAAAAACAGACAGCAAAAAAACAGAGATGAAAGCCTATCATTGGATCGGGACTACAGATCTTTCACAGCTTGATAAAGTGGTCGTTCATTAAACCACTTTAAACCCATTTGTAAGGATGTTTTGTTGTTCTACTGTTAGAGAAACACCCATACTTTATGATAATAGTATAATAACCAGGGAAGGGGTTGGTCGTTTTTCAGAAGCTGACCCAGAGGTTGATTGATAGCTAACAATTGGTGGGAGTCGATCCGTGTGGATTTGTCGAGGGCACAGCTACAGCCGAAAGAGCTGCGTTGTCATAAATCAATCCTTTCATTGGGATGGTTCATATAGCCTACCTCCCAGCGCCTCTCTATAGATAGATATGGGAGAACGGAGGTCGTTGGTCGCTCAGGAAATGTGATAGTACCCTAGTCCTATAAAACGAAGAAACGCTGTAGACCTATCCAACCTACATCAGAGTATCTATTCTAAAGCGATTCAGCGTAGAAGTGTCAAAACACAGAGGGGTTCTTACTTTCTAATATTGGAACCTGATGATTAGCAACATCATTCCGGCCAGTTGCAACATTTCATATCACATTCTTCAATGAATTAATCTTTCAACTCTCGGGGATGCGGGAGACCGTAAGCTATTTGACTCGGCGTCAGGTGTAACCACACACACTTGGAAAGTCTTACCGTTTCTATGGCAACTTAGGTTCCACTACTTGGCATCTCGCCAGGAACCAATACGGAGAGATTTGCTTCGCCCAAGACCAGATCACCGCTCGCGTTGATGATGTGACTGCGAATAATATGAAAATAAATATATGTCCTTCCCTCGCGAAGCGAATAGACTACAGTCCGTCCCCGCACCATGGCTGCCATTTTGTAAAGAACGTCTCGCTCGAAAATCATAGTGCAATTCCCGACAGGGTTTAACATATTTTCACACCGAAGCCTGTTTACGTTCAGTTCCTATGTCGCCAACCGTATAGGCTACCCATGCTTTGTGCATTAGTTTGGATAAATCTAATCGTTTTCCGTTGCTTGTGTCGTTTCCGTCTGCACAAAGCATGTGTGCGTGCACAGCACAGTAGAATAACAACATCACTCGACCAAGTATGTTCTCTGGCCGTATGAAGTTGAAGCCCGAGAGAAACCTCGCCACTGCTCAGCCAACGCGACATGGATCACTAATGAAGTGCCACATAACAGTTCGATTCAAATAGCCAGCAGGCAACAGCAATGTGGAGTAGAAAGAGGTTTAACAACGACTGTCTGGAGGGAAATTATGAAATAAGTTGCACAATATTCGTCTAGTTGTGACGCCTTTTTGTAGCCTAGACATCTTTCTTCTTCCAAATGGCTTTTTGTATTTCTGCCACACATAGGATACGATCACATGAGCCGTCAGTTAAAACATGGGGAGAAATGACTGATTCTGCGTGTCAGATGCTTTTGGCTTCCTAGCACTAGGAATAAAACTCATGACAAAACAAGAAACATAGTGAGATTGGCACTGGGTCATGCCTGCATCAAAGGTGACCCGCGCAATATGTTTCATGGTGGCGCTATATACATTTAAACGGATTCTGCGTGTAGCCTATGGTGAAAAAAACCTACGGGGCTTGCAAACAGAACCATCGTCATTTTATAAGGATGCACCTTAGTTCAAATATATATATAGAAACACCGATATTGGCTCTGCCAATAGGCCACTGGTGTGGAATATCCCAGCTCTTCCTGTCAGTAAAAAAAATATCTTAAAAATGTGTATTTGAATGTAACGCAGTGGAGGACCCCACAATGCCATTACAGTGGCTGTCACGCATCGTGTTTGCAATGCAAACAGATAGCCTGTTACGCCACCAATCGATTAACTACTGATGTTTGCACAACTGTTACCACTGGTAATATAGCAGAGCCTTTGTAGAGTAAATGATACCAGGCTTTAACATGCATATTGCAACTTCATCTGCAAGTATCATCATGGAACACATGTATCCGTACAGGACACAGCCAAACAACAAATAAAGCACTGAATAAAAAAGTAGTTGAGAGACTCATAGAACAGGGTATTATCAATAACGATGTTGGCCAGATTTGCTCCCAATTGCATTCTATCTAGCCTACTGTACTCAGCACAACCTTCTGGGCCATGAACTGTGTGCTGCATGGTGCAACCCAGGGTTTCTCCATCTAGCTATAATGAATGGCTGAAAATGGGAAGTAGAATAGGCGACTCCTTCCTCAAAAAATGTGGGGAATCGTCTGTGTATAATCTACATACAATTAACAACATTTTCATGTAGTATGGATAAAGATGCATGTGATTTTTCTCCAGAAAGACAGGCTAGCCTTTGAGGGCTGTGGTTGTTTTGGTCTATATATGCTGCCCCAGTCTCTCTATTTTTGGATGGAACCTTAATCTATTCATCAAAGCTAGATTTCCATCACCATTTTCAGAAGACTTCGTTACATGGGAAAGAGGAGGCCTCACTTTATATAATTCATCAAGAAGTCAGCAGTCAATGTCGAAATCTCTATTTACCTGGCTGTGTGTTAAAATTGCATTCCAACAAGTATCACAAACAGAAACCTTATATCAACACAAATCAGGCTACACCAGAATTTCAACTAGCACCGACATTGGCAACTTTAATCTCACAGAAATCCTCTGTGGGTAGGTTATCAACTGTCAAACAACGTTAGGCTATTTATCTTTCCCACCAAACAGTTCCCTTCCACATGACATAATCTCACACTTGATAACCTGGTGATAACGAGATTATTAAGAGGGTAAGCATAAAAATATCAGACACCATGGATCCAGGCAAACACATTTCAAACCAATCAAGCAACAGAATATTCCACCACCGTGCAAACCGTCTGACATGTTTGATCTTTGCATGGTTGGTTTTTACGCATATTCCTGCTTTATAAACTTGTTATGCGCCATTGTGAGTTAACAATCTGCGGTCAGATTGTTGGTTCCAAAAGTGGGGGAAAAATTACAAATCCTCAAAAAACTAATGTTGGCAGATGGAGGCACATAGCCTCCGCAATAAAGTCGTGACGAAACTCAATAGTAAATATATGCCTTTTACAGAGAATTCAAAGATGGTTGGGTAATTGAGAGGACCCTTGTTCTGAATCAGTCAATGGACCTTTGTACCATCTTGACATCATGGTAACAAAAATCTGAAAATTGGTTTTATGCATGATTAATGTGCGCCAATATCGTTACTTTGTCAACTTGCGTGTAGACCTATACATTCAAATCCTTCTTTAACAACTAACTGGTCGTGATGATATTTCAGTAAATCATTGAAATGGTTTACCCTCCACCAGGCTACAGAGGACCGGTTCAACAAGAGGGAAGTTAAGTTCAGAAAAACAACACTTGATGACATGTGCGTAATGCAACCACGCTGATCTGTCCCCAACATCCAAAAGATCATATTTCTATAAAATGGGGACAGTATATGGAACCAAACCAACCAGGAGAACCCATTGGACTGTGTGCTGCCGTAAACACCTCAACAATCTCGGTCCTGTTCGATTGAGATCACTGGCTTTGTGGAAATCTAACCAATGTCCCAGAAACACTCTCAATGGACACTCATAACAGATAATTACATTAAATACTAAAGAATTCAATGCGCTGGTCTGTTGAGCGCAAAACCAAGGCTTGCGCAAGAAGGGAACACAATTTTAGAAGCCGTGAGAGGACAGAGCTCCACGTCCGTGAGTGCGAGACACCGTCAAAGCCCCATCCACCACGGGCTGGAAACCCATTTAAACCCGCAGAAAAATACATATACGCGGCGAAAACGTAATCATTATTCATCCGTTGGTAAGAAAATATATCGAATAATACATACCTAGAGACTCGGCTGGCGATCTGCGATATTGGAGACGGAGAGACAATGAAAGTTAGGAGGCGATCAGCAGAAAATGAATACGAGCTCAGCCGCCATCTTGAAACAAGCTGCAGACGCTGTCAATTGCATAGAGCGCCAGGCAACTAGGGGCTCATTTCAGATGCGTAAAAATCGTATTGTTCTCCTTCTATGCACTTTGGGCGCGTAGTGTCCTCTGTTGTCTAATATTTCAGCTTTTTGGCTGTGCGTTCCGAACGGTGTGTTTGTGTTCCCAATGAGTCTCTTCGAAAAATGCAGCAGTGTGGCTCAGTGGAAACTGACACCGTCCCCAAAATGGCTTGTAGTTCGACCGCCCCGCTTTGGTCACGTGGTATCATTCCTTAAGGGTGGCCTGGAAATTAGTGTCGGTGTATTCGGGGGGCTCGCCAATTCACGATGCTTCGTAAAATGACACAAAGAATATGTTATCCAAAGCCCATCATGATCTCGTAATTTGCTTCAAACGTTGTAGTTGTGTCACTCAAGACATCACTGATGTTTCTAAACAATAGCCAGTGTGCGTTTTTCCAACCACGTTTCTATTATGTGCCTCTGCTATGTCCCTTCCAAAGACATGAGCTTGGCAAAATGCATCTTTGTCATACATGCGTTGGTTAGGATACACTTTCCAAAGACGATAGAAAGCTGGGGCTACTGTGTTGATATTCCATGGCCAACGACCACATACAATACTAATTCATGATCGTCCTGAAAACGGGGGCATTTAGGAAATTAAAGCATCGCTAATAGGTCGGCTACTATAGGAGGCTCTGTACGTAAACTATATGCGGTTCAGTTCCCTCTGGTGAGCCGCAATATGATTTACCCAATGCATTGCCACCAGTTTGTAAACTAGATATGACACATTCTCATCTTCGGCACGATATTCTCTCCAATGTGGATAATTTATTTGACACAAACACACCCATTCACCGTCATGTTGCAGTGGAAAATCTATTTCCACAAGACAAAAACTCAGTCGGAGACTGCATAGACTACACATCTAGAGTTGATATGAACTATGCATTGGACTATGGAGACACAAGTATGCTATATAGCTTTAATATCATTTGGCTCTTATTTTATGCCTGCAAATTACCATGCATGCATTGAACTGTTTTATTGAAAAAAAAATAGGCCTACATCATTGAACGGATACAAATATATTTAATGACGAATTACATGAGTATAAAATACAAAGCGGATATCAACGCCGCTTGAAATCGCTGAACTTCAGTGCTTTCAGGAGATGAAGGAAGCAGACGAGATCACGTGAGAAACCGGATTCCACCGTTCGAGTAGGCTAAGGTCACAACTGCATAGCCTTTTCAAGACTCTTGGTAGCGTCTATCATCTTTCCCACCAAATCCTGAAAACAAAGTCACATACACAGTCGGTACTCTTCCAAACAGAGAATGACGGAGAGTTTGAATCACACAGCATTTAATGGTTTCCCTCAAGTACTGGAGGAGTTTGGAGCACTGTTGAGTGTAAATGATAACCTTGCCTCAGTCTGAATCCTGTCAATCAGATTACCAGGATATTTTACACGGAAACCTGCCAGCGTGAGAGTCAATTCCATTTAAAGTCATCATAATAGGCCTGAGTACAATTCGTTCATTTGTGAATATATTTGATTAATTATAAGGATGTTCAGGTCAACTGAAATGTAATGCAACAGTTCTGGTTCACCTCATACCCAAAAGAAGGATAGACAGAGTGTTCCCGAACATACACATTACCAAACTTCCTCCCTCAGAACTGTATCTTGGCAACAGGGTAAAAACTTTTCTAAATATATTTTTTTCTGCCCCCTATTTCAATACTCATAAACTAGCCATGAAGCGATAGCTACTGCAGGAGATGACACGTTAAAGCAGACAACCTCAGGTCGCAGTGAAGATAGGCCTACAAAACATACGGGATTTTGTTTACGTCGAACTCAATTGAGGAAAAGTAAAAATAACATGTAACAAATCGAGACTTTTTTAGGATAAGTTCATAGGCTACACTTAGATCCCGAGACATCACTGCCTGCCCTGTCACTCAGCGGTTATGCTTATTTCTTGCATCAGTATTCACACAGAAAGTAATGGATGATTTGGAAATACACAATTCGAGTGAATATTGAAAAAAAAAAACGAAATACCCTATTGTTTTTCTGTTAAATATGACTTTTTAAAATAAATTAACAAATGTGTAAAAAAAAAAAATAATATTAAACAAATAGTCTGCAGAACACTATTGAATGAGATTACTACACATCGATTAAAATACACTGGAGCTATTTGCAAATTCAGGTTTTAATCTCTGCTCAGTGGCAGAAGTACATCTATCTAAACACAGAACACTGTTGAAAGAAATGCTATTCAAGAAAAGTTTAATAATCATTTAACAAACATCAAATAGAACTAACATGACTTTATTTGTACTCATTCACGTGGACCTAACAGCTAGCCAATAATTATATACAGATCTGTAAAGTGTGCTGATTTAAAAAAAAACAGTGTAGGCTGTTTAAATCAATTGCCACGTTCAAGAGTGCATGTAAAACATTATCACAGACTTTTTTTGAAATGACCTTATTCAACTAATGGTGAACCCCACATTCTATATAGGCTGCAAACAAACATTAGCTACCTGAAGTTGTTCCATAGTGCAGCTAAAATTGACTTCTTCCGTCGATCCTCCGTTGTTGGTATTCTGTAAAAGTATAGGCTTACGTTTGTAAGGATGACACATTTAACAGACTCAAAACAGTTTTAGATCATTGGGTTCTGGAAAGGGACATACCTCAACGTTTAATGAAATCAGATAGGACGGCTCGTTGACCTTATGCACATGCCCGTTCTGTCATGGAAACAAAATCTGTTAGGGCTACGGAGTAACCATAATACCTCTAAACCATCATTATCTGAATCTATTGTAGTTTATTATTACCAACCAATACCTTGATAAGGTACTCCAGACGCGTCGTTGATAGGAGGGCATCTCCCTATACTAAAAGGACAACCAAAATACAGAATTACCAATGTGCTACAGAGGCACACAATAGGCCTATATTAAACAAATATATTTACAAGGCAAGAAGCATGCATACAGGATCCCATGAATATCGATTTATATAGGCTGTTCAACGGTAACCGTATGCATTAAAAACCTTTGTTTATTTAACCCAGAGTCCTTCCACATATTAGGCTATGTGATCATATTACGTGTGTTAAAATCAAACAGCAAAACGTCTTGTCGCGGCTGGAGCCCTATGGGGAACAAGGCAACACTTTTCAGCATTCTGAAGTTTGGTTGTCAGGAGGAAGACAAAAGGGGACAATCGTGGTGATTAATTACAATGTAAAAGAAACTATCAATGCGCTACAAACAAACGCTCATCGTGAAAGAACTGCGCTTTCTCCAAGGAAAATAAACCGATTCAAAGTTGTGAAACAAATTGTCATGTCACATTTGCAGGTTAATTCACTAATCTTAAAACGGTTAAGAGTTCATACATGGTCAAAATACGTCACAAATAAATGTGACCCGATTTAGGCTAGGTCCATTCCCTAGTGTGCTGTACTCTATGAAAGTGAAGCATAAAACAATTGAAGAGATATTGTCAGCACATTGATAATTTCTATAAACTTTTTGTAGCTCAGCTGGTTGAGCATGATGCTTGTAAAGCCAGGGTAGTGGGTTTGATTCCCGGGACCACCCATATGTAACATTTATGCACACATGACTAAGTGGCTTTGGATAAAAGCATCTGCTAAATAATATATACATAAATACACACACAGAACAAAAATATAAAAGCAACATGCAACAATATCTAAGATTTTACTGAATTACAGTTCAAATGAGTGAATCAGTAAATTGAAATAAATTCATTAGGCCCTAATCTATGATTTCACCTGACTGGGAATACAGACATGCATCCGTTGGTCACAGATACCTTAAAAAAAATTGCCATCGATAAAATACAATTGTGTTCGTTGTCAGTAGTGCCCATACCATTACCCAACCATGGGGCACTCTGTTCACAGCATTGACATCAGCAAACCGCTCTCCCCACACAACAGCATACACGTGGTCCACGATTGTGAGGCCAGTTGGATGTACTGCCAAATTCTCTAAAAACATTGGAGGCGGCTTATGGTAGAAAAATTAACATTCAATAATCTGGCAACAGCTCTGGTGGCCCTTCCTGCAGTCAGCATGTCATTTGCACACTCCCTCAAAATTGAGACATCTGTGGCATTGTGTTGTGTGATAAAACTGCATATTTTAGAGTGGACATTTATTGTAAACTAATTTATGCACAACATTTGAGAGAAAAGCTTTTTGTGCATATGGAAAATGTCTGGGATCTTTTATTTCAGCTCATGAAACATGGGACCAACACTTTACATGTTGCGTTTATATTTTTGTTCAGTGAGCTAAATGTGTCAAATAACTGCAAATAATGCAAAGCAAGATTATTAAATTGACTCATCTGAGTTTATGAAAATATAGTATCTATATTTCCTGATGACACACCAAAAGCTTTCAAACAAAAAGCTTTCAAACAAAAATCGGTGGTTCATTTAAATGTAACAGTTAAATACATTTGAAATAAAAACCATAAACTGTTATTGCCCAACTTCAAACAAACTTTAATTATATATAATGAACACCCCCTATATTGTTTTATTGTTCACTATTTTTTTAGGCTGTACTTGATGTGTCAATGGGAATGGATGTGTGTATCGGGGAAGATATATAATATTACTGGAAAAGTTCAATAGCGTGGATTTATAACATTTGTAGATCTACAGATGTTAATGAAGTGTAAACTACATGGTCAAAGTGATGTTCCATGAGCCATATAGAGAACCCATAACAAAAATGTAGGGCTCCGATAAGGTCTTGTCTGTATTGTTGGCATGTGTTAGAATGTGACTATGTTCTCACAGTTTACAAACTACTATCTCTGTACTGTGGTGACCCAGAAGACTTTCTGTACAAACAGACAATGTAGTATTTTATATTTAAATCTAATAGTTTAAAATCAAGTATATTTGTCCAGTCAACGCTTCAGCCACAATAACCCCATAGTCATGAATTGTTATGGCATTTCAAATAGGCCGACTGGAAATGAAAACATCAGGAAAAGTTACCTTGACAATAGAATTTCCACATCACTTTTATATTTCTGGAGAACAAAGAGTCAGTTTGGGGTTGAGATCTGGTATGGATTTGCATTTCTTTGCAATAAGGTCATTAAGGTGTTATAAACATAATAAGGTAGTCATCACCTGGTATGTGATGTGGAATACATCTGTTCTCTCTGCATCAAACCTAACATCCTCCAGGCACAAGCTGTAATGACAAAATTAGCTCAATCATTTATCAATACATTAATCATAATGAAGTCACTTTCGCCTCATGTAGGCCTACGGATTTTATTTAGCAGGTGATGTGTAATGCTCTTGATAACAGAGTGCTCCACACTCACACTTTACTTTTTCTACTAGGACTAACTTTGCTGATAGCTACTAAATTGAATAAAAATGTACTTACTATGACAGAGATATGTAGTTGTCCCAACTAGCTGTCTTAAATGGGCAATTCCACTGCTTTTCAAACTAATTTTCATTATCTCCAGCACAATACCACTGTGTACATATACATGAGAAAATTGTGTATTTAGACATTTTGTAGAAAACAATAAAGTTAAAAAGTTCAACTCGATGAAATGATCAAAAGTTATAACAGTGATTGTCAAACAGATTTACAGTGATGTTGGGAGCAAGTATACTGCAATGAGTTTCTAATCAGAGGGAGTTTTCCCCCCACTTTTAATCATACCTTGTGATAACACAAGCTAGGTTTCAATTGGCGACAGATTGTCATGCAAATAATTTAAAATCCGCATAAAGAAAATATGCAAATTTTCCCACCACAAAAACGGTTGCGTTAAATAGCAAACGTGCCTACTCTATAGTCTTGGCACCTGCGCTCTAGCCAACAGCTCGCAGATACTGTGTGGTTAGGCTAGTCTACATGATAAATTATTATGGTTAAGAGCAAGAATGTTTATTTGTCAAAACAGCAGTCAAGCATCCATCATCTTGTCACCAGAATAAGACCATCCATATTTATTGGAAAGGAGGATCAAGATCACCATGCACTTTCACCACTCTGAAGTCTCCCATAACATATTTCATCTGTAGCCTAATAAACTGCATGCTTTCCTGAGTTACAGTGAGAGGACCACTTAACTTAGATATGATTGTTATTTCAATATTTACGCATAAAAATGTTTCCATCTCTCACATAATTAACAAAAATATCCCACAATGTCAAAGGAACAAGTTATCTGTCTGCATTTATGAAATTGTAAAAAACTTCCCAGTTTCCATCACAGCTGTCCTAATCTTTTGGGGTATAAAGTATGACTTTACTCACATAAAAGTGTAGATGGAAACATTCTTCTCTTTAACAATTTTTTAGGGCCCTTATCTTTTTAACCACAGATCATAGAAACGTGCTGTTTTCACATATGTAGACACTGGTATGGTGCTGAGATAATAAATAGGGGCTTGAAACGTGGCAGAATTGCCCTTTAAGATGAATGCACTACCTGTAAGTCACTCTGGTAAGAGCGTCTGTTAAATGACTAAAATGTAAATGTATTATTTTCTAAACTCAACCCTAGTCTTTGGGGGACGAGATTAATGATTTATTAACTTCAGAGAGGTCAACCTCCATTAGCAATAATATAGCAGGACAAACCAAGCGTTACCTTATAGTGGATTTGTCCACATTTTGTTTGACCCCCTCTAGTATGCAGGTGGTGGCAGCTGTGTGACAATGTTTCAGCAACTTCTGGTCAATATGTTTCAATTCAGGTTGATCTATGATCAGGAAAAAAAAACATTGACCAGTTATTTATTCATCACACATATCATAAAGGAAAAAATCCACTCAAAAACGAAATATATATTTATTTATGTCCGCTGTTAACACCTATCAAGTGGACAAATGAAAAAAAAAAAATCTAAATATTTTGAGAGGATTTTTCCTTTAACTGTAGCCAAATGTCTTTGAAAGCCTTTATAGTGGGTCTAATTAAACAATAAGGCACGAGCAGTTTATAAGATTAGCAGTTTATAATAGCAATAAGGCACCTTGGAGGTTCGTGGTATATGGTCATTATACCACGGCTAAGGGCTGTATACAGGTACTCCGCATTACGTCCTACATAAGAACAGCCCTTCGCCGTGATATATTGGCCATATACCACACCCCCTCGTGCCTTATTGCTTAGTTAAAGTGTATCATCCAGTTCCAATCACCTAAACGTTTATACATACAAAGGGACGCAAATTACAAACAGCAAGGTGCGCACACACACAATTAATTAAACAATTTAGGCTACGACTGGAAATATATTATTAAAATCACATTTAGTCACTAGGGAGCACCTTTTTAGTCCTAGATTGCTTCCTACATTTTCTAACCTATATTTTTTAACTGTAGCCTAGCCTGCATTCTCAGTTATTTTTATTTAATTTAACTAGGTATGTCAGTTAAGAACAAATTCATATTTACAATGACGGCCTACCGGGGAACAGTTCAGGGGCAGAACGACAGATCTTTACCTTGTTAGTTCGGGGATTTGATCTAGCAACCTTTCGGTTACTGGCCCAACGTTCTAACCACTAACTTAGGCTACCTGCCGCCCCAAAATTGCTACTACTTGGTGAGCAAACTCACTGTTCGCCTGGGTACACGTTGTTGTAGCCTGATAAAAAGTCATATTTCCTATAACTACCACTTGAAACATAGAAGATGCAAACACTGTTACATTTGATTCATTTCAGATCCACGGGTGTTAAAAAAATCTATCGTGCATTCCACATTTTTCAAAACGAGCCTTCAAGTCAAACTGGGTAGAAACCGGAAGCTGTGAAAGAAGCAGAAATAAAAGGCGACGGTGGAGAGAGCGGGCTTACCGAGAACACTACGGTCGGCATGGGCGGTTAGCAAGCTGCGAAAGGCTAATTCTATCAACACGGAGAAGGTCTTCAAGTCAAAAAGCGTCGGGTCTGCTAGAGACTACAGCCCTTTCCGCACCGACTCAGACAACTCCATTTTGAAACAGAAACAACCCACGAAACCGGATCACGTGACGTAATCAGCTGACACTGCATGCAGAGGAGAGGGCAAAGCTCACACAGCGTTCATTCACCGCTCGTGGTGGAGTGAAAAAATTTGCAGCTCCACAATGTATTACGTCTGTTTGTTTAATTTAGGCTAGAGTATCTTTCATTGAGAACAAAAAAAAAAATATATATAGGCATAGTTTATTCTCAAGTAGGTCTAAATAATTTGCAGGATTGGGCATGTGAGGCTACAGGATGCATATTTTGTTGCATCATCAAATCAAATGTTATTTGTCACATGCTTCGTAAACAACAGGTGTAGACTAACAGTGAAATGCTTACTTACGGCCCTTCCCAACAATGTAGAGAGAAAATATATATAAATAATAGAAAAAAATAGCACGAGGAATAAATACACAATGAGTAACGATAACCTGTCTATATACACGGGGTACCAGTACCGAGTCAATGTGTAGGGAGGGATACGAGGTAATTGAGGTAGATATGTACACATAGCAGTGGAGGCTGCTGAGGGGAGGACGGCTCATAATAATGTCTGGAACGGAATGACCAACCTCCTGTGACATATAGGTAGCGATAAAGTGACTAGGCAAATGAATAGCTAATAAACAGTAACAGCATGTATGTAACAAGTCAAAAAAGTTAGTGCAAAAAGGGTCAATGCAGATTGTTAAATAGTTAACCAATAGCTACCCAGACGAACTATTTAGCAGTCTTATGACTTGAGGGTATAAACGGTTCATGATCCTGTCATTTCCAAAGGTCTTAGATGGTGTCCTGATAGGAGTCACATTATTTCATTCAGAAAAGCTTTGAGGGTAGAATAATAAAGTAGGCATACTCTAACTTTGGTCTGGACCTTAAGTGTAGCATGCTTTTGAAGACAGGGCAGGGATTCCCCAAACTCTATTGGATCCTTACAGGGATTTTGTTTCCCTTCATTGAAAATCTGTTTTTTAACCCAGAAGAAGGCCCATCATGTTTAGACTGATTAGGCTATCTGAATAGATATTTTAAGGAGTGAGTTGCATTGATTGAAGGTAGTCTGGTGGTAAAACAATATTCAGAAAACCACCCCAAAGACAATATAGATATTTTAAATTCTCTCTGAAAAACCTTGTTTCTGATGCAGACGGGGAGAATAGGTTGTCCAGGACTGGACTGACATCAGACAGACACCTATACCAGAGCAGTGTGTCTAGGGTTTAGAAAGACAACATGGAGCTGATCAAGGTCAAAGTTCATGACCTCTCATCTGGCTGGCTCTCAGGTGTCATCCCAGACAGTGCAAAGGCCCCCCAACTTTTTTTTTACATTAATTTTTTATTTGCCAATATCCAAATATAGGATAAACATTTAGTATTGCAAATTGTATTGTTGTTCTTTTCAGGTAAATAGGCTATAACTGAAGTATTTATGTCTTCATGAGAACTAGTTTTATTTTTGTTTTACTCGGTAACAACCTGAGTTGTTAACCCTTGTCTTTTTTTGTCTCCGGGGCTATAGGCACAAATCTCAGCAAAACCCGTTTTTGACGCTGGACTTCTTATTTAGCTTTTTACATTTTTTTTTACTTGTCTCTGGCTCCGTCCCAGCGCTTTATATCCTCTCTAACTTGCCCACTTTTGTCCTCGGGATTCCTGCTGACCATTAATCAACCGCGAGCATAATTATTAATCTAAATTTGGCCCCTCTCCCAGTCACGCCTCGAGCAGAAGGTCAATAATCGAATCTGCATACATCTCCATTATACCACTGACCGATTTACAATTATCAGCACCAGTCAGAATAGCATAGACTATATAGCCAAGATTACATAATAATAACTTTCAAAGAAAGAAAAAAAATGCGTTGGGTGTAGGCCTACAGCCTAATCAATAGACTATGCTCTCCACATCCAAACAGCGGTAAAGTCAAAACAATTCATTCACATCCGTTTACTTCATATATTACTTTTTGCTGTTAGATGTTTGGTAAAATATTGCATGATAAAGTTTCCAGGTGATTCCCCAAACAGAAGAGGCCTTTATAGCCTATTCTAACGGCTCCTATTTCTGGACAAACCAACAGAAGAATATCGATTGGTTTGATAAAGCAAGGTAGACATATAGTGTTAATATCAAAATTGAAAGCTGTTTTTTAGTAGAAGTTCTCGTTTAAAAAGTTAATTCATTTCAATTGGTGCCCCAAGTCATCGTAATTTAACGTTGGATATCACTGATGAAATGTGTTTTGTCTAAATCTGGATTTATCAAAACCACAGCTCATTCTTTTATAGGATGCCGTTGTCAGTTTAGCCACACAGACCTTTCCAACCCGTTAATTTAGTATTTTTTCAGTCGCCTAGTCATGATTGGGAGAGGCTAGGACTCGGGAGAACAGCTGCTAATGCGAAAGTAGAGATCAACAAGTTGTATGAAGGTTTTTTATGTCTTTTGTTTAACTTTTTATAACTTTTACTCTAACTTTTATACTCTTAAATCAAGAAACAAACATAGGGCTTTGGAACCCTGAACATGTCTGGAACAGAGAGAGAGATGTTGTTTGTCCATATTGCCTTTATCAAACCAAGAAGCAAAATATTTTATATTCTTTTAAACAAAATATTATACGAATGTTTTTCTCAAGTCGATGACTAATAATCATCTCGTCGTTTAATGGATGGTTTATTTCGCTTTCAATTCATCAGCTAAAAAATATTAAGGGGTCATCGAATAGTTTTGACAACCCAAACTAACCTCACTCACATTAATCAGAATAAAAATATCCTACACACTGCGGGTCCAGAGAGTATTAACTCGACAACATGTGAAATATATATTAAATAGGTCAAGAAGCAAACGAGTGTAGAAAAATAAACTAGTGGAAACGTACAAGGGGTCCTACTGTGCTAAATATAAGATTCTTTCATTTGCTCCTTTAGTTTTCAAAGATGTTGTTATATTTTAATGATGATGTATCGTAAATTGTAACTATTATCCTATAATCAGTGAAGGACAAAAGCTCTGTGGCATAAATTGAGACGTGTCGGGTTGGTCAATAACGGCAGGTATCACGGACCCAGAATAAATACATGCATTTGGGCCTAATATGGTTCAACGTAATCTAAGTAATATGATTAAATGAAAAGTAATGAAAGTTCAATTAGACTACTGATCTAAAGACAGCCCATGCGTTTCAATCAACTCAAAACGTTTTAATTGAAGATAGGTCTAAACAGTATATGGTCTTGGAATACTTTAACCAATGCTCTAAAGTGTTGATTAAATCATGGCATGTGACATTGGTGGATGGCTTTATAAATAAATCAACGATTATTTATTCACATTAATATAAATTGTCTTTATTAACCACCTAGCCGACACATAGGTATGTGTTAATTATCTGTTAATGATCAAATTGATTAATTATGACTTAATGTGAATATCTTTACTAAGTTTAGTTTTGGATGAAAGTGAAAAGTTCTGAGGGGAGACTTCATGTTGTTATTTTCTGTTTTAAACGTCCACACCAGTAGAAATCTACTTTTTCGATCTGAAAGACGATGGCCAGAACTTACCTATGATGTTGCACAAGGATTTAGGTCAATAAGTCATCGTCTTAGTCAAAGTATGATATATTTGAGTTTGAAGTGACAACTGCCCACTTCATGCAAATTCACATAGTAACATTCACATGGTATTTTACTATGATATGATGTACACATTAATTTCAGCCTATATTTCGTTTCAGGGTCGGGTTTTATTTGAATGTTACCACCCACCAGTATCACATTGTTTACTAATCAGAAACAGCTGCTAAGTTATTCCTGATTGCGACTGAGGTGAGCCTTTTGTCCACTTGACCGCTTGAGCCATGGAGCAAATGAAAGTAGGGTGTGCAAATTTATGTTTCTGCACTCCACTATTTTTTTCCAGAAAAGTATCATAATTCATTGGATAATTTGTAAATGTTCACCTATTTTGGAGCTACTCTGTATAAAATATACAGTACCAGTCAAAGGTTTGCAGCCCAAATAAATGCTTCACAGAGTTCAAGTTACAGACACATCTCAACATCAACTGTTCAGAGGAGACTGCATGAATCAGGCCTTCATGGTCGAATTTCTGCAAAGAAACCACTAATAAAGGACACCAATAATGAGAAGAGACTTGCTTCGGCCAAGAAAGACAAGCAATAGTTATTAGACCGATGGAAATCTGTCCTTTGGTCTGATGAGTCCAAATGTGAGATTTGTGGTTCCAACTGCAGTGTCTTTGTGAGATGTAGAGTAGTGGAACGGATGATCTCCACATGTGTGGTTCACAACGTGAAGCATGGAGGAGGAGGTGTGATGGTGTGGGAGTGCTTTGCTGGTGACACTGTCTGTGATTTATTTAAAATTCAAGGCACACGTAACCAGCATGGCTACCACAGCATTCTGCAGTGATATGCCATCCCATCTTGTTTGCGCTTAGTGTGACTATCATTTGTTTTTCAACAGGACACTGACACAAAACACACCTCAAGGCTGTGTAAGGGCTATTTGACCAAGAAGGAGAGTGATGGAGTGCTGCATCAGATGACCTGGCCTCCACATTCACCCAAACTCAACCCAATTGAGATGGTTTGGGATGAGTTGGACCGCAGAGTGAAGGAAAAGCAGCCAACAAGTGCTCAGCATATGTGGGAACTCCTTCAAGACTGTTGGAAAAGCATTCCAGGTGACTACCTCATGAAGCTGGTTGAGAGAATGACAAGAGTGTGCAAAGCTGTCATCAAGGCAAAGGGTGGCTACTTTGAAGAATCTAATATCTAAAATCTATTTTGATTTGTTTAACACTTTTTTTGGTTACTACATGATTCCATATGTGTTATTTCATTGTTTGATGTCTTCACTATTATTCTATATATATATATATATATATATATATATATATATATATATATATATATATATATATATATATATATATATATATATATTACCATTTTATAAATAGCATAATTGCGTGATATGATGAATGGTTTTGACCACGAAAGCTTTGCTTCCCCTCAAGCTTCTCTGCTTTGATTGGTGTAAAGTTAACTCTTTGGGTATCCTGAGTGGCGTAGCGGTTAAAGGCATTGCATCGCAGTGCTAGAAGCGTCACTACAGACCCGTGTTCGAACCAGGGCTGTATCACAACAGGCCATGATCGCGAGTCCTATAGGGTGGCACACAATTGGCCCAACGTCGTTGTTGGCCGGGGTAGGCCGTCATTGTAAATATGAATTTGTTCTTACCTGACTTTCCTAGTTAAATAAAGGTTAAAAAAAATACAAAATAAATACAAGAATATAAACCACAAGTGTCTTTCCAGATAATGAAAAGGCACACAAAAGAAGATTCAAGGAACTTATAGCTAGCTACCTGTCATTTGCAGCATGCATGATGATGAGCAAAGTGATTGTAGCCTATAATTTCAATTCCCCTGTGAGAACCATGGGCACAGGCAGACTTGGCTTTGCTGTACCGCAGCCAAAGCCTGCCAGCAGCCTATGCCTACCAAAGGGTGCACCGTGTCCATTAAAATGTAGAAAAACACATATGAGCTATCTTTCAATAGTTATCCATATTACCAGAGCTTCATCTAATTCTTTCTAACTATTTCTATGGCAGATTTGCAGATACAATTTATGGAATATGCCCAAACTTTGGAAATAACAAGAGTAGGTGGCGAAGTCAAAGAAAGGCCAGTGGTTTCCATCTGTGGCTAAGTTTTCCCTAAATCAATCTTTATAATAACAATAATGGATTGGATTTAAATAGCGCCTTTCTACTAACTGAGGTATTCAAAGCACATTACATAGTAAGGGGGGAACTCACCTCATCCATCAGCAATGTGTGGCACCCACCTGGGTGATGCATGCCAGAACACTCACCACACATCAGCTAGCATTGTGGAGAGGAGTGATACTGTATATGCTAATTAGGAATGACGGGGGTGATTAGGTGGTTATGATGGAAATGAGCTAGGTTGGGAATTTAGCCAGGACACTGGCGCAACACTCCTACCCTTTCAATTATTGCCTTGGGATTTTTAATGACCACAGAGAGTCAGGACACCCATTTAACATCCAAGCCAGCAGTGGGATGCAGGGCAGTATGCTGCTGGTTTATGACAAATCCAGCTCCAGAACCAGCCACAGAGCCAGCTAGCTAATCTTTTGAATATGGTGTAGTTAAAAAGAACTGAGCAACAACAGCTAACATTAGCTAGCTAGCTAGATAAGACTAGCAAGATAGATAGCTAGCACACATAAACTAGAAGTCATGAGTAACTAAAGGTGGCGCTGTTATAAGCATTCTCACTTAAACCCTCATATCCGTCTCCCCATTTGGCGTAGAGACTTGAAACTTTGTATGTAGGAGTCTTTCCTCATGCTGAACAAATTTGTATCAAGGACCCATTAGGTCCATCAGGATAGATTCTCCTCCATCTTGGAAAATCTTTGAAAAACCTACACTCGTGAACCATAATCCAAATAACACCAAATTAGTTTGGTTAAAAGATTGTTTAAGAAATGGTTCAGTTATTGGTAAATCAGGAAATTTGATTTTACATGTCAATTTAAATCCTTTGTAAATCTACTCCAAATGAAAAGTTTTACATTTTTAGGGTCCTCAAAGACATCCTCACAGTGAACCATATTAAGTTTGGCATTGCTATCTTAAAAAATAAGGAAACTGTTGTAACGTTCGCCTTGTGGTGATTGAACGGACCAAGGCGCAGCGGGTGATGAATACATACTGAATTTATTTAACAGACGAAACACGTACAAAACACTAGAACAAACTACAAAACAATAAACGAAGGCAACAGACCTGAAACAAACGAACTTACATATAGACGAAGAACGCACGAACAGGAACAGACTACCTAAAACGAACGAACAAACGAACGAAACAGTCCCATGTGGATTACACAGACACAGGAACAATCACCCACAAACAAACAGTGAGAACAACCTACCTTAATATGGCTCTCAATCAGAGGAAACGTCAAACACCTGACCTCTAATTGAGAACCATACCAGGCAAACCATTAACCCAACATAGAAAACACATAACATAGACTACCCACCCCAACTCACGCCCTGACCAACTAAACACATACAAAACAACAGAAAACAGGTCAGGAACGTGACAACTGTTAACAATTCACTTTTGACAATGTAATGCTAATGCTTTAAATAATCATAAAAAATCTTCTTCTCACTCCAAATGTGGTCTTTGAACTCATCAAAATAGTCCCTAAAGAGTTTGAGAAAATAATATTGATGCATTCAAAGATGGCCACACTATACCAATGGATGCTGGTATGCTAATGTACTAAAATATGCAAAAGATACTTTAAAAATGTTTTTCTCATGAACCATAGGACCAAATTTCTCAAAATTTTGAATATAGGACCATGGCATGTCTTCTCTTAGTTTGAGAAGCTAAGGGAATAGTAAAAAGAAGATAGCCGAGTTATTGACAAGTAAAAAATCTGATTTTACATGTCCATTTAAACCACTGTAAATCCACACCACAGTGTCCTATCAACTTGAAACTTATCATTGCTAGTATGGACCTCCCTAAGATGAACTACACTGAGTTGGCATTGATATACATATAAAAAAGTAATTATTAATAACTCATTTACATATGTAATGGTAATGCTCAAAATCATCTGCAATCATCTTCTCCTCATGAACCATACATCATATTCACTCCAGATTTGGTATTTAGATTTAGTCTTTAGTCTTTAATAGTTTGGAGAAAAATTGTTGCTACGTTCAAATATGGCAACAGTGTAGATGCACGTTAGCACATATGCTAATGCTAAAAAAAAAATTATCTTCTCATGAACCATAAGTTAGATTGACTCCAAATTTGACATATGTACTCAATGAATTAGACTCCAATAAATTTGAGAACGATTAGTTGCAAATTTGTAAAACCAAAGTCAGACATGCTACACCCCTAGATGGCACCATATCACACCAGGGCTATATTACCTGAACCAATGGACATTTTATTTACTTAACCAGGCAAGTCAGTTAAGAACAAATTCTTATTTACAATGACGGCCTATCCCAGCCAAACCCAGACAATGCTGGGCCAATTGTGCACCACCCTATGGGATTCTCAGTCACTGCCAGTTGTGATACAGCCTGGAATCGAACCAGGGTCTATAGTGACACCTCTTGCACTGAGATGCAGTGCCTTAGACCACTGGGCCACTTGGGCCATGGAATGTTATGAGTAACCTTATGCATACACTGAGTGTACAAAACATTAGGAGCACCTTCCTAATATTGAGTTGCATGCCCTTTTGCCCTCAGAACAACCTCAATTCATTGGGGCATGGACTACAAGGTGTTGAAAGCGTTCCACGGTGATGCTGGCCCATGTTGACGCCAATGCTTCTCACAGTTGTGTCTTGTTGGCTGGATGTGCTTTGGGTGGTGGACCATTCTTGATACACACTGGAAACTGTTTAGTACACTCAGTGTATGTCCTTGGAAGTTGTGTGAATATGGTCACTGCAACCTTAGATGGCTGCCCCAGACTAGTTGGTGGCACTGAGATGTCGTTGGCACCAGAGGCACCATAGGATACTAGAAGAATAACTACTGATTGAGTGGATTTTGTCTCATGCAAATGAAAATGTTATTTCAATTATGTGGACAAACAATGTGATTTGTAGAGCTGTATAATCACATATTGTTGTCCTATTATGTGGTCTGAACACAAATATGTGTTAATAAAATATATTTGTTCAACAATGAAGTACAGATTCAGAGTTGTTCTAATTTCTGAGTGCACTGTGCGTTCTGTGAGGCACAAGGCAGCAAACAAAGTGAAGGGATGCGTCGTGCCTCCAGGTTGGCGACCTGCTCTCGATCATACTCTCATGGAGTTTAAGCTATAACGTGGCCTACATACACACTACCGTTTAAAAGTTTGGGGTCACTTAGAATTTTCCTTGTTTTTGAAAGAAAAGCACATTTTTTTGTCCATTAAAATAACATAAAAATGATCAGAATTACAGTGTAGACATTGTTAATGTTGTAAATGAATATTGTAGCTGGAAATGCCTTTCTAAGTGACCCCACACTTTTCAACGGTAGTGTATATACTGTAGTTTGATAACTGCTGAGCACTGTAAAATTCTATATTTTTACGTCATCATCAATTCAAATCAAATGTTATTGGTCACAAACATATTTAGCAGATGTTATTGTGGGTGTAGCGAAATGTAGTGAAATGCATGTAAATGTGTAACGACTCCCACCGAAGGTGGCTCCCCTTCCTGTTCGGGTGGCGCTCGGCGGTCGTCGTCACCGGCCTACTAGCTGCTACTGACTTTTCCTCCCCCTCCCTTTTTGTTGATTATTGACACCTGTTTGTGGTTAGGGTGATTTGTGGGGCTTTATTACCCAGCAGCCCGGCCTGCTGGGTGTGCGGGATTGTTGTGTGTACAGTCTGTACATTCTTGTGTGTCAGGATACGTGTTCGTTGGTTTATGTTTATTCGTGTTTCTCACACTGTTTTGTGGTGAAGCATTTGTTTTAGAGTAGCGTCGTGTTTTCACCCGTGTGGGGAATTAAATTTGGAACGCTACTCTGAACTCTCTGTCCCGTTGTTTTGACACGGAGGATCGGCCCACCGAACCTACCCACATCCTTCCCGCCTCAAGGCTTATAGCACCAGTGGTGTGGGAAGTGGACTCGGACATCGAGCGGGCATTAAGGGCGGAACCCGCTCCTCCTCAGTGTCCGGCGGGGCGGAAGTACGTGACGCTTGGTGTTCGGGACAAATTGATTCGGTGGGCTCACATTCTACCCTCCTCGGGTCACCCTGGGGTGAAGAGGACAGTGGGGAGCCTTCGGGGGAGGTATTGGTGGCCTACGTTGGCTAAGGACGTTGGGTTTTATGTCTCCTCCTGTTCGGTATGCGCTCAGAGTAAGGCTCCTAGGCACCTTCCTAGAGGGAAGTTACAAGCCCTCCCCGTTCCACAACGGCCTTGGTCACATCTATCCGTAGATTTCCTGACCGACCTTCCCCCGTCTCAAGGGAATACTACGGTGCTGGTGATTGTGGATCGGTTTTCTAAGTCCTGCCGTCTCCTCCCGTTGCCCGGTATCCCTACAGCCTTGCAGACTGCGGAGGCATTATTCACCCACGTCTTCCGGCACTACGGGGTGCTGGAGGACATCGTTTCTGATCGGGGCCCCCAGTTCACGTCCAGAGTCTGGAGGGCGTTTATGGAGCATTTGGGGGTCTCGGTCAGCCTTACCTCCGGTTATCACCCTGAGAGTAATGGGCAGGTGGAGAGAGTGAACCAGGAGGTGGGTAGGTTTCTGCGGTCGTATTGCCAGGACCGGCCAGGGGAGTGGGCGAGATACATCCCTTGGGCCGAAATGGCCCAGAACTCTCTACGCCACTCCTCTACTAACATGTCCCCCTTTCAGTGTGTATTGGGGTACCAGCTGGTCCTGGCACCATGGCATCCGAGCCAGACCGAGGCTCCTGCAGTGGAGGAATGGGTGCAGCGCTCCAAGGAGACATGGAGGGCCGTCCAGGAATCACTTCACCAAGCTAGTGGACGGCAGAAGAGGAGTTCTGACCGCCACCGCAGTGAGGCCCCCGTGTTTGTACCGGGGGACAGGGTCTGGCTCTCGACCCGAAACCTGCCCCTCCGCTTGCCCTGCCGGAAGCTGGGTCCGCAGTGTGTAGGGCCCTTCAAAGTCCTGAGGAGAATAAACGAGGTGTGTTATCGATTACAACTCCCTTCCTATTATCGTATTAACCCCTCGTTTCATGTGTCTCTCCTCAGGCCGGTGATAGCTGGTCCCCTGCAGGACGGTGAGGTACCGGAGGTCCCTCCCCCTCTCGACATCGAGGGGTCCCCGGCGTATAGGATACGAGCCATTCTGGACTCAAGACGCCGGGTGAGGGGCCTGCAGTACCTCGTGGACTGGGAGGGGTACGGTCCGGAGGAGAGGTGCTGGGTACAGGTGGGGGACATTCTGGATCCATCGATGTTGAGGGATTTCCATCGCCTCCATCCGGATCGCCCTGCGCCTCGCCCTCCGGGTCGACCTCGAGGCCGGTGTCGGCGCACTGCGGGAGCCGCGCGTCAGGGGGGGAGGGTACTGTAACGACTCCCACCGAAGGTGGCTCCCCTTCCTGTTCGCGTGGCGCTCGGCGGTCGTCGTCACCGGCCTACTAGCTGCTACTGACTTTTCCTCCCCCTCCCTTTTTGTTGATTATTGACACCTGTTTGTGGTTAGGGTGATTTGTGGGGCTTTGTGGTTAGGGTGATTTGTGGGGCAGCCCGGCCTGCTGGGTGTGCGGGATTGTTGTGTGTACAGTCTGTACATTCTTGTGTGTCAGGATACGTGTTCGTTGGTTTATGTTTATTCGTGTTTCTCACACTTTTTTGTGGGGTAGCATTTGTTTTAGAGTAGCGTCGTGTTTTCACCCGTGTGGGGAATTAAATTTGGAACGCTACTCTGATCTCTCTGTCTCCTGCGTTTGACTCCTTTCATCCACGACATCCCGGGCATTACAAAATGTGTCAATTTATGTTGGAAGGTAAAACCAAATCATATATGGATGTGGCTGTAAATACTCTACAAGCTCTCACAGTCTCATGTCAAATAAGATATTCATCCATGTTCCTCACACCTCAAATTTCAAAGTTGTTCCAAATGTCAAATTTCAAAGGGTTTAAGTTTAAGTTTAGACAGTAGTTCCAAATTTGTAAGGTTAGGGTTAAGTTTAGGCACTAACTCCAAATTCTTAAGGTTAGGTATGAACCCTCTAGGTTCTAAACTGGGGGAGGGGGGATTCTAAGCTAACGTATGGATTTGTTTTAAGATGGTCATATCAAAAAATGATTTAGTTATTTGATTTTGAATTTTTATAACACCCCTTAAGGTATTAAAAAAGTACATATAAGAAATTATTGGATGAAACACTGAATTTGGCATTACTGCTATTAGCCAATAGAAATGCACTGAATACCAGATTCACTACATGGAACAACAGATAGCCCCCCCAAAAAAATATAAAGGAAGTTTGTTCTGAAGTGTCTGTCCTATATCTGAGAGATATAAGAAAGATCAGGAAACATATTTTTTTTTTTTTACATGTAATTGTCCCCTTATTTTAGGCAATAAACAATCTCCATATGTGACTCGTTTGAGGAAACCAGGTGTATGTGCATGTCACTACTTGCGCCATCTGAACATAAACTTATTTTTTTCATCAAAATGCTTTTTTTTGCAGAAATGCCTTCTGGAACTTGGAAACTTTCATGTGCCTTAATAACAAACTTGCATGCCATCTATAAATACGATTACAGTTGTTAAATTACGAGCCTAGTTGGTTTAGCCATGGAAAAAGTCAGCAACCTTCCCGCTAGCCATGATTGGCTGAGATAATGAGTGAGCTGGACATGTCGAGAGATGAGTTCGGATTGGTCTGCCATGTAGCGCGCTTCAGTCTATAATATGAGCTGGACAGTATGTGTAGGTAATCCTTTCTAACGTGGCTTTTTTGAACGATATCACGTAGTAGAACTGCATAAGTGTGGCTTTCCACTTTCTGGAGAACCAAGTTTTGAAATCAGTGGAATTAGAGTATGATAGCTAAGGAAATTGAGAAAATTCTGGCGTTTGATTGCAAATGTGCAGAGTCGAAAAGAGAACACAGAAGGCTCTGGATTACATCTTCAAACTAAGGGCAACCATGGCATCCGTGACAGAGAGGGAGAAGCGTCCGTCTATGTATACGGGTAAGCGAGTCTAGCTAGCTACATTTTCAGATATTACACGTTTCTAATTTTGTTAGAAAATCATTTTCATTTCAAGTTAAAGTGAACTGTTAGCTAGCTAGCTAATGATAGCTGGCTGGATAGCTAGCTAACATTACGTGTATGATCTGTGTAGTAATATTATTCTTATCTCAGAGCCATTGCATTGCTAGTTATAGCCTAATGTTAGCTAGCTAACATTGAACCTGGTTGGTTAGCTACCTGCAGATTCATGCAGGGTAGTAACGTTATGAGTTGGGATTATGATTCATTGTTTAGCTACCTAGCTACATGTCTAAACAAAAGACTCCACTATGCAAGTAACTATTTCAGTAGAATGTTTATTATGTCACTGCGACAACTGTCGATAGATGTAGCTGGTAAATTCGCTCTGGCTATCTACTCCCGGGCCCGTGTGGCTCAATTGGTAGAGCATGGCACTTGTAACGCCAGGGTTGTGGGTTCGATTCCCACGGGGGGCCAGTACAAAAAAAGTATGAATGTATGTACTTGTAAGTCGCTCTGTATAAGAGCGTCTGCTAAATGACTTAAAATGTAAAATGTACTCCGATTTCAGAGAACTCTCGTCTGAGTGTGCCAGAGTGCAGAATAACTGACGAATTTACGAACGCTCAACATCCATTGAATATGGCCGGTGTCAGTAAACGTTGGCAAAGAAATAGTTATAAAATTGTTGCCAGTAGCACAGTTGCAGTCACCAATGCTCTGGATAACCAGCTCTGCTAGGGCGAGTAAAATGGTCAGTGAGCTGTTCTCTCATTTGTGTCTGGAAGTAGCTGGCAAGCTAGCCAATGTTAGCCAGTTAGCTTGGGTGCTTGACTGCTGTTGTTAGGCCAGGATGCTTGGATCAACCCTACTTTTCGACCAGAGTGTGCTCTGAGAGCGAAAAGTTCAGAATTTACGAACGGCCAATCTGACAACCCTCTGAGTTTACGAACGCCCAGAGCACACTCTGCCACTCCAGATTAAATTTACAAATTCGTGGTATAAACCAGCCTTTAGTCTTGAAATCTTTAGTTGTTTAGTACATAGCCTCACATGTGAATCCTGAAAGAGATGGGTGGGGCTAAAGCTTAAAAGGGTGTGAACGATGCTGAATGGGTGTGGACAAAGAAGAGCTTTCCAGTAGGTACCAAAACATTCAAGGACCATTTTCTCAAAAGTGAGGTTACAAGTTTATCAACTTTCAAAGCAGAATTACTTTCCCATTGTTCCTTAACTTTAGTGTATGCTATACCATTTTCTAGTCTCTACTTTTATCCAATGTAAAAAATCACAATTTTGCTACATTAGACTGAATCGAGCCAGTCGGTCACATATATACTTTCATTCATTTTTTAAACTGGTACTGGGACCTTCAGAAGATAAATTTATCCCCTTATTTTAGTCAATAAACTATCAGAAAAAAGAAGAAACCTACACACTGCTCTTAAGCTTTATCTATCGGCCTCACGACCTTTGTCAGGGCAATAAACTATCTCCGTATATACTTCAGAAGAGTCTTGTGAGAATTGTGGGCAAAACGGAGAACACCATCGTGGTCGTGAGAGTCTCATCTTTCAATAGAGTGGTCATAAAAGTTGATAGGTCAAACCGTTCAGACGCTACATACGATTTTGTGAGAAGACCGATTTTCGGGACGTCTCATGATCTGACAAACACCACCCTAGCTCTGCCACTATACATATCTCAGCCTAAACATCAGCGGCACAGGTAACTTCCACAAAGCTGTGAACGATCTGAGAGACAAAGCAAGAAGGGCCTTCTATGCCAACAAAAGGAACATAAAATTCGACATACCAATTAAAAATACTCAAATCAGTTATAGAACCCATTGCCCTTTATGGTTGTGAGGTCTGGGGTCTGCTCACCAACCAAGAATTCACAAAATGCGACAAAAACCAAATTGAGACTCTGCATGCAGAATTCTGCAAAAATATCCTCAGTGTTCAACGTAAAACACCAAATAATGCATGCAGATCAGTATTAGGCCGATACCCGCTTTTATCAAAATCCAGAAAAGAGACCTTAAATTCTACAACCTAAAAGGAAGCGATTCTCAAACCTTCCATAACAAAGCAATCACCTACAGAGAGATGAACCTGGAGAAGAGTCCCCTAAGCAAGCTTGGAGAAGAGTCCCCTGTTCACAAACACAACCACAGAGCCCCAGGACAGCAACACAATCAGACCCAACCAAATCATGAGAAAACAAAAAGACCACTGTGACTGACGCTAAATTAAGAAAAGCTTTGACTATGTACAGACTCAGTGCGGTTGGCCTTGCTATTGAGAAAGGCCGCCGTAGGAATACCTGGCTCTCAAGAGAAGACAGGCTATGTGCACACTGCCCACAAAGCGAGGTGGAAACTGAGCTGCTCTTCCTAACCTCCTGCCAAATGTACAACCATATTAGAGACACATATTTCCCTCAGAACACACAGATCCACAAAGAATTTGAAAACAAATCCAATGTTGATAAACTCCTATATCTACTGGGTGAAATACCACAGTGTGGAATCCCAGCAGCAAGATTTGTGACCTGTTGCCGCAAGAAAAGGGAAACCAGTGAAGAACAAACACCATTGTAAATACAACCCATATTTATTTATTTTCCCTTTCATAGTTTAACTGTTTGCACATCGTTACAACACTGTATATAGATATAATATGACATTTGAAATGTCTTTTCTTTTGGAACTTTTGTGTAATGTTTACTGTTAATTTTTTATTGTTTATTTCACTTTTGTTTATTATCTATTTCACTTGCTTTGGAAATGTAAACATATGTTTCCCATGCCAATAAATCCCCTTGAATTGAATTGAGAGAGAATCAGAGAGAGAGAGAGGTTTTTGTGCAGTGATTCTGCCCCCTACGGGTTCTGAGTGTTGCTCTCTCTTTCTCTCTCCAAATCATTTCATATAAATAAAAGTAATTTATTCTAGCAGGGTATATTAGTTGTTTGTCTATTAAAGTCTGTATAGGCCTAATTAAAGTTATACTTTTTAATTTCTTGATGTTTTCTTGCCCCTAATGGTTTAATTTGTCTATAGCCTTTGTGTTTAATTTGTCACTGTAATGCCAACGACTCATTTCCACAGTTCTGTTGTAGGCCTAGTTCCACAAAACCTTGAAATGGATAGTCTGGTCATATCCTATATTATCCTTTATATTGATCCTTGTGAATGAAACGTCAAGTCATACGATATAAATATCGTTGTCATCCAAGCAGCCATTAGATATCTGGGGACAGACAGGCAGAGAGGGATTTATATTTATTACATTTAGGGGGACATTTAGATGGATGATTATGGCTAATCATGTTAAATGACACACTAATTTTATGTATCTGATGAAAAACTGCAATGAGAGAGAGGGAGAGAGAGCGACATTGTAAATATACATAATATGACATTTGTAATGTCTTTATTATTTTGGAACTTCTGTGAGTGTAATGTTTACTGTTCATTTTTATTGTTTATTTCACTTTTGTATATTATCTATATTATCTACTTCACTTGTTTTGGCAATGTTAATTCCCATGTCAATAAAGCCCCTTGAATTGAATTGAGAGAGATGTAGGAACGGTAATTACCGTTTCCTCGTCAAATATCTCATTAACATATCTAAGCCTAATTAAATTATATAAATTACACCAGAAGCCTTTAGTATTAAAGTTGCTTCCGCCTTCATTGTTCTGGTGAAAACCACAAAGAGACGCATGCGTGGTGAGAACAAGGGATACGCACGGCTGAATCCGGCACTCTTTGTCTTCAAATTTAGTCGATTTGTATGCATTTTCATTAGGCTACAGTAGCCGATAGGCTATATATCTGTAAATACTCGTTTACAGTAGGATGTGATCATGTGTATACCACTTGCCCGAGTGAACAAAGAACGCACATGCAACACACACACACGCACTACACGCACGCGCTAGTGGCCGCTGGGTGGCAGTGGTGTGGTTTGGGTGATGAGCGAGAGCCAGCCACCCCCTCCCCCTTACCTCTCTCTCTTTTCGGCTTGTATAGAGAATCAATGGAGGGGAACAAAGAGCGGAGAGAAGAGGGGGAGGGGGAGCAGGGACTTGATCGACAGGAATTTGAATATGTTTCCAAAGTTCTCATCATTGATCGAACTGGTGCACTGTCTAGATTGCTCTCCACACACACTAAGACCGTCATTTCCACAAGGGGTGCATTGCCAGTAGGCCTGTAGACTACAATAGTTCAATGGTTTGACAGACAAACATAGTTGTGGACTGGTGATTAGCGACGAACAGTTCTTGCTTGCACTTATTTATGGCCCAATTTGTGTTAGCCTATACAGCATATAGAGATCAAGGACTTTGAAAGGGCAGGTTTCAATGTTTAGACCTAGGCCTATAATGTTAATGATTTAGGCCCTATACAACCATCTCTTTAGATTAGCTAAAGATGAAAATCCCATCAGTGTATGAATCAGTAAACAAGGAGCCCATGATGTTATCATTTGACTGTGCATAGACAACTAGCCTACTGTAGGACACAACAACAAGCCAGTGTTCACCGTGAAGTCTTGGTCAAGGAGGACACGAGCTGCACTGGCCGGGTCATAGGCATGGATTTTGTGAAACCCCTAGTGCAGAATATAATATCTCATTTAATGCACCTAAATATCCAACCAGTGCACACAATATTTGACCTGTATTTTTTTTAAATGTAGTCTAAATGTTTTGAAATAATGGTTACATTATTATTTTTAT
This sequence comes from Salvelinus fontinalis, assembly GCF_029448725.1. Classification (NCBI taxonomy): domain Eukaryota; kingdom Metazoa; phylum Chordata; class Actinopteri; order Salmoniformes; family Salmonidae; genus Salvelinus; species Salvelinus fontinalis. The sequence goes on from NC_074689.1 coordinate 22,189,296, forward strand.
TAGGTTATTGTCATTATTATTATTATCATGAGGACTATTATCAGTATATGAATAATAATATAATAGGCACTATAAAGTTACCGATAGGCTATTGCTATTACGGCCTATTGTTGTTTTATTATTATGCTTTAGCATATTGTTTATCTGATTTATTTAAGACCGTCATGACATTGTATCATATCCATTAGGTCATACATTTTTTTCACAGAGTAAAACTTGTTTCCCCCCTCTTTTCCGCAGCGGGTTTTCCTCTCTCGATCTAGCTGGGGAAAAGCAGCTTTCTTCCCGGCTCTAGCTTCTCGCAGCAGCCTCCCTTGCACGCACAGATCTCGGTGTGAAATCCTATATAGCTTTACCGCTTTACGGAACATTCCACTGTGTAATAGTCTAAATACACGGCCGTCAGTGATATAGGCCTGTGTCAAGCCTGCAGGAATAGTTTTAGTTGCCTACATGTTGTCAGATTTGAGACATATCCCTCGATCCACCGCTATACTTTCTCAATTCACAGTCGCATAATTTCTGTCGCACGTGCAGCCGATTCTCCCGGGTGCACACCGGGCTGCATGGGCCGCTCATGCAGATGGGCTAACACAAGGTCAGGACCATGATTGTTTTATCTACTGAAGAAAATGTTGGACAAAAGTATAAAAAAAATGTGCGCAAAAAGGAAATAAATAAATAAAGAATATATAGGGCCTAGGCCAAAATAACTCAAATAAGTCACGTTTTACATAGGCCTATATTTTTGTAGTGTGAAACATTTTTTGTGTGAAAATGAAGCCTATTGCCTATATTTTATATTAGATTTGCGTTAATTTAAAGTATTTTCCAAAAGCAACAGTTGCCTTCCTTTGCATTGTCTGTGAGTCCTAAAATACTTTGGAAATTAACAAAATTTGGTATGCTATAGGCTATCTGAAATCTCATTCATTCATTCAATGTGTGTGAGTGTGTGTGTCAGTCATTACCTCCGCCCTCGGGCGATACTTGCCCCCGGCGTTGTGCATGTTCCCCGGGTGAAGGTTAGCCAACTACTTGCTCTGTGGGTGTCGGTCTGACTGGGGCTGTTGGACAAAATGGAAGCCGGGTGTGATGTGTAGGCTGTACGCCTACCTCTTTATAGAGGCTAGGTAGGCTACGTCTGCACCTTTCGGCTCTCCCTCCTCAAACAGTGAACTCACATCTCTAGAGTAATCATTTTTATATTATTAAGCAAGTCAGTTAAGAACAAACCCTAACCCGGATGATGCTGGGCCAATTGTGCGAGCCCCTATAGGACTTCCAATCACAGCCAGTTGTGATACAGCCTGGAATCAAACCATGGTCTGTAGTGACACCTCTAGCACTGAGATGCAGTGCCTTAGACCACTGCGCCACTCGGGAGCTAATGATAGGCCTCAATGCGATTCCGACCAAATTAAACAATGGCTGAGGCATCAATTGCGCACCCCCAACCTTCTTCTGTAGAGCTAAAGGTCTGATTTACGTTCTGCGCATGTGTTTCTTTACATCTACTATATGCACACATTTGTGGTCACTATCCACAACAAGCTCTCACAGTCTCACTGCAGAATTAAACGTTTAACCACGTGTCTCCAAACATTACATTACAAAGTTGCTTCAAAGGTCAAATTTCAAAGTGTTTTTTACATCCTGTAGGGCTTTCACTCACTGCTAGAATGTAGTGAAATACGGATAAATTCAAGAGGGTGCAACTAAATGAATGTCTAAACATCGTTTTCTTTGCCCTATATCATCATGAATCACATTCAACTATTCATTCCATTTTTCTCTACACTATTATAACCTTAATGTGCTTAACAGTGTTGGTTAAATAATAAAGTCAGTTTGTTGTGACCATTGCTAGTTAAACCACCCAGCTCTTGGTTGTATCTCTACCATTTTCCTGCCTTGGGAGGTTGTAACATTTGAGGTATTTCTGCGGTTTGGACCAATCAAAATCAACTTGATACCCTTCTCATTTTCATCACCAGATGTGTGGCTTTCTATTCCTCTAACCCTGTCAATCAATGTTGAGAGGGGCCATTTCATTTTAAAGGGAAAGACTCAAAAATACACCATGAAAACTGGAACAGATTGTCTTCTGGGAGGTTAGATATTGAAATTCAGTCTGTTAGCTTTGTAAAATGTATAATTATATACACCCAATTTTGTTTCGTATTCTGCGGATTTCATTTAGGAAAAAAAAAACATGTTATCGCACAGGAACCTGTAGCCACTACCTAGCTTGTCAGTTGTCTTTGGAAGTTAGCACCATTCTGCCCTCGTAGAAGTGACAGAGTTCTATTGAGCAGTGACCACTTTTTGACCATGGCCATGATGACATTCTATTGACTCTAATCATGCTAAATTCTCTGAGTAAATCATCTCTACCATGGATGAGACATAGGATTTGGACTATTTAAAAAAAAAAAAAATCTATTGAATTAGTATATATATTTTTTATAAACATTGAATAAAATAATAATTTTATGGGTTGACATGGATAGACATCCAATTTCGAAGTCACTCTTGAGCGATCTGCCTGCACCATCACCATACCTTCACATTTCCCACTGTCAATCATTAATGATATTTCTTCAAATTTTACAGGTGAAATGTCCATGCAGCATCTGCATGCCACCATTTGATCTCAATCAGTTTTAAGGAAATATGCATTTAGATCTTCTTGGGTTATGTACAGTGTTGTTTTGAAGTACGTTGCATTAACAAACTGTAGCATAGCCTACCTGTGTTTCCCCAACCAAAGTGCATACTACGGATTCAAAGCAATACCACTATTATAGTTTTAATGTCATTTATTTGTAGGCAAAAACTGCATCTAAAGTCCCACATATTATACCTATAAATGTTACGATTATTGATATATTTTCCCTGTGGGAACATTGTGAATAATAATTTATATGGAGGTGTTTATATTCTCTTCTTCTTCTTCTTGTTATTATTATTTTGCTGCAAACCCATCCATTCTCTCTTTCTCTGGCTCTGGTTCAGTCTCTCTCTTTCTCTCTCTCGGAGGTAGTAGAGAGAGAGAGAGAAAGAGAAAAAGAAAGCATGCTTTTCCCATGCTCTCCCTCATAGGCAGGCGTCCACTGCTGCCCAAATTAAAGTGCTTTTACAATCAGGCAGGGTGAAGGACGCCCGGGCCTCTCAGGTTCCTTGTGCAGGGGGATCAACTTTCATACATGTGCTCTGAAAGAAGGATGTTTCTTTGTTCTGTTTCCCCAATAATCTCTGCTGCCTGTGTGTGTGTGTGTGTGTGTGTGTGTGTGTGTGTGTGTGTGTGTGTGTGTGTGTGTGTGTGTGTGTGTGTGTGTGTGTGTGTGTGTGTGTGTGTGTGTGGGGGGGGTGTTGTTTGTGTGTGTGTGTGTAATGGTGTTTCTATTTTTAATTGTAGAATTTATTATCCTTTTACAACATTTTGTGAATTGAAATACAAGTTTGCCGTTTAAAGATGAAGATGACTAGATAGCTTGTAAATTGTGCAGAGGAAGAAAACTTACAATACAACACTTATTATCAGGGTATTGGACTGGTATTATGTTTCACTAAATGGCATTATGTTTCACTACCTGGCATTATGTTTCACTAACTGGCATTATGTTTCACTAACTGGTATTATGTTTCACTAACTGGCATTATGTTTCACTAACTGGTATTATGTTTCACTAACTGGTATTATGTTTCACTAACTGGCATTATGTTTCACTAACTGGCATTATGTTTCACTAACTGGCATTATGTTTCACTAACTGGCATTATGTTTCACTAACTGGTATTATGTGTATTATGTTTCACTAACTGGCATTATGTTTCACGAACTGGTATTATGTGTATTATGTTTCACTAACTGGTATTATGTTTCACTAACTGGTATTATGTGTATTATGTTTCACTAACTGGTATTATGTGTATTATGTTCTTTCACTAACTGGTATTATGTGTATTATGTTTCACTAACTGGCATTATGTTTCACTAACTGGTATTATGTTTCACTAACTGGCATTATGTTTCACTAACTGGTATTATGTTTCACTAACTGGTATTATGTTTCACTAACTGGTATTATGTGTATTATGTTTCACTAACTGGTATTATGTTTCACTAACTGGTATTATGTTTCACTAACTGGTATTATGTTTCACTAACTGGCATTATGTTTCACTAACTGGCATTATGTTTCACTAACTGGCATTATGTTTCACTAACTGGTATTATGTGTATTATGTTTCACTAACTGGCATTATGTTTCACTAACTGGTATTATGTTTCACTAACTGGTATTATGTGCATTATGTTTCACTAACTGGTATTATGTGTATTATGTTTCACTAACTGGTATTATGTTTCACTAACTGGTATTATGTTTCACTAACTGGTATTATGTTTCACTAACTGGTATTATGTGCATTATGTTTCACTAACTGGTATTATGTGTATTATGTTTCACTAACTGGTATTATGTTTCACTAACTGGTATTATGTTTCACTAACTGGTATTATGTGCATTATGTTTCACTAACTGGTATTATGTGTATTATGTTTCACTAACTGGTATTATGTTTCACTAACTGGTATTATGTTTCACTAACTGGTATTATGTTTCACTAACTGGTATTATGTTTCACTAACTGGTATTATGTTTCACTAACTGGTATTATGTTTCACTAACTGGTATTATGTTTCACTAACTGGTATTATGTTTCACTAACTGGTATTATGTTTCATTAACTGGTATTATGTTTCACTAACTGGCATTATGTTTCACTAACTGGCATTATGTTTCACTAACTGGCATTATGTTTCACTAACTGGCATTATGTTTCACTAACTGGTATTATGTTTCACTAACTGGTATTATGTTTCACTAACTGGCATTATGTTTCACTAACTGGTATTATGTTTCACTAACTGGTATTATGTGTATTATGTTTCACTAACTGGTATTATGTTTCACTAACTGGTATTATGTTTCACTAACTGGTATTATGTTTCACTAACTGGCATTATGTTTCACTAACTGGTATTATGTTTCACTAACTGGTATTATGTTTCCCTAACTGGTATTATGTGTATTATGTTTCAATAACTGGCATTATGTTTCACTAACTGGTATTATGTTTCACTAACTGGTATTATGTGCATTATGTTTCACTAACTGGTATTATGTGTATTATGTTTCACTAACTGGTATTATGTTTCACTAACTGGTATTATGTGTATTATGTTTCACTAACTGGTATTATGTTTCACTAACTGGCATTATGTTTCACTAACTGGTATTATGTTTCACTAACTGGTATTATGTTTCACTAACTGGTATTATGTTTCACTAACTGGTATTATGTTTCACTAACTGGTATTATGTTTCATTAACTGGTATTATGTTTCACTAACTGGTATTATGTTTCATTAACTGGTATTATGTTTCACTAACTGGTATTATGTTTCACTAACTGGTATTATGTTTCACTAACTGGTATTATGTTTCACTAACTGGTATTATGTTTCACTAACTGGTATTATGTTTCATTAACTGGTATTATGTTTCATTAACTGGTATTATGTTTCACTAACTGGTATTATGTTTCACTAACTGGTATTATGTTTCACTAACTGGTATTATGTTTCACTAACTGGTATTATGTTTCACTAACTGGTATTATGTTTCACTAACTGGTATTATGTTTCATTAACTGGTATTATGTTTCATTAACTGGTATTATGTTTCACTAACTGGTATTATGTTTCACTAACTGGTATTATGTTTCACTAACTGGTATTATGTTTCATTAACTGGTATTATGTTTCACTAACTGGTATTATGTTTCACTAACTGGTATTATGTTTATTATGTTTCACTAACTGGTATTATGTTTCACTAACTGGTATTATGTTTCACTAACTGGTATTATGTTTCACTAACTGGTATTATGTTTCATTAACTGGTATTATGTTTCACTAACTGGTATTATGTTTCACTAACTGGTATTATGTTTCACTAACTGGCATTATGTTTCACTAACTGGCATTATGTTTCACTAACTGGCATTATGTTTCACTAACTGGTATTATGTTTCACTAACTGGCATTATGTTTCACTAACTGGTATTATGTTTCACTAACTGGTATTATGTTTCACTAACTGGTATTATGTTTATTATGTTTCACTAACTGGTATTATGTTTCACTAACTGGTATTATGTTTCATTAACTGGTATTATGTTTCATTAACTGGTATTATGTTTCACTAACTGGTATTATGTTTCACTAACTGGTATTATGTTTCACTAACTGGTATTATGTTTCACTAACTGGTATTATGTTTCACTAACTGGTATTATGTTTCATTAACTGGTATTATGTTTCACTAACTGGTATTATGTTTCACTAACTGGTATTATGTTTCACTAACTGGTATTATGTTTCACTAACTGGTATTATGTTTCACTAACTGGTATTATGTTTCACTAACTGGTATTATGTTTCACTAACTGGCATTATGTTTCACTAACTGGCATTATGTTTCACTAACTGGCATTATGTTTCACTAACTGGCATTATGTTTCATTAACTGGTATTATGTTTCACTAACTGGTATTATGTTTCACTAACTGGTATTATGTTTCACTAACTGGTATTATGTTTATTATGTTTCACTAACTGGCATTATGTTTCACTAACTGGCATTATGTTTCACTAACTGGTATTATGTTTCACTAACTGGTATTATGTTTCACTAACTGGTATTATGTTTCACTAACTGGCATTATGTTTCACTAACTGGCATTATGTTTCACTAACTGGCATTATGTTTCACTAACTGGCATTATGTTTCATTAACTGGTATTATGTTTCACTAACTGGTATTATGTTTCACTAACTGGTATTATGTTTCACTAACTGGTATTATGTTTCACTAACTGGTATTATGTTTATTATGTTTCACTAACTGGTATTATGTTTCACTTACATTTTTGTTGTTTTGTTCAGAAAATGAATGTGACTACCCACTAGTCCTGACAGGCTTGGAAACAATACGTTGAATTTATGATGTGAAAGAGGAACATTCGAAATGCTTCTTCCTCTACACAGTAGTCTGGGCTGAACCAGAAATAACAATAGTTACAAATGGAAATATTTTATGTCATTGTTGAATTGCTAAAGGAAGATGACTTTGTAAACTATGTTAATATGGTCGATATGAGGAGAAACAATATCCCCCAGATTCTAGCAGTAGATTTTAGAGTGAATATGGTCCCAGTCACAAACCCCCACAGATTCTACTAGTAGATTGCATAGTGAATAGAGCCACAGGAGAGGATGAAGTGTGTGTGTGTGCGTGGGGGGGTTTAGGATAAAGCAACAATATGTTTCTTTCTGATGGAAACAAACAAAATCTATTTTCTGTCATTCTATTTTCTCCTGTTTCTTTCACTGTCTGTTCATCGATCTCTCCGTGTCTCCTTGCCTCAACCCCTCTTCCATCAATCTATCCATCCTTTATGTCTCACTCCATCCTCCCCCCTCTCTCTCTTGCTGTTTTGCTTTTGTCCATATCACTCTGTCCATCCGTCCATCCCCGGCCTCCATCCACAATGAAGGAGGGATGTGTGTGTGTGTGTGTGTAAAGCAGGGCAGTGCGACAGAGGTCTGATCCATACTAATGTCCATTGATAGGAAAATCAATGCTGCATTGATCCAAGGGAGAGAGAAAGAGGGAGAGAGGGAGGGAGAGAAAGAGAGAGAGGGACAGAAAGGATTAGATGAGTTTTGGAGGGAAGAAGGCCAGAGGAAGGAAGAAGACAGGGAGAGCCAAAAGACAGCGAAAATTGGAGAGAGTGAATGAGAGAATGAGAAAGGAAAGGAAGGATTAGGCAGGTGGGAGGGATGGAATGGGAGAGAGGGATGAAGAGCAGGAATAAGAGAGGTGGAGAAGATTTGAGAGAAAGATCTTCAGATGATTAGGCCTCTGTAGCTCAGCAAATACCCTCCCTCTCTCTCTCTTCTCCCTCCCTCTCCCTCGTCCTCCCTCTCCCTTTCCTTTACCCTCTCCCTCTCTCTCTCTGACTAGAGAAGTTGATCAGCCTACACCTAGAACCTGAGAAGAGAAAAATAAGTGGAGAAAGAGAAATGAGGAGAAGAGTAAAAGAAAGGGAAGGGAAAATCAATGTTTCCCAGACAGACAGCGGCTAATGGGGCTCTGAGGTAGAGGACATTTTTTACCCTGTGGTCCCTGAGAACCCACAGTTCTAGAATGACTAGAATGGAAATGAACAGTTCTATTCATGATATTCTATCAATTGTAATTCTATAGTGAAACAAAGCTCAACTGAAGGATCACAGACTGACCCGAGCCAACCCAGAGAGCACAGTGTTGTTTACTACTGCATTTGATTGAGGAAATTGGACAACCCAAAGAGTAGAGTGTCAGCAAGGTTACACAACCCACTCCTGTCCTGGGGGGTCTCAGAGAGAACATCAGGTAGATAAACCTTTTCATTGGACAACATGATTCATTTATTATCATTACAGAGAAATATGTGTCTGACATTGCAGGTAAAGGTTTTTAGACATCCAACAGTATGATGCATGATGACAATGTACCCCTGAATTACTGTACATATACTATTCTATCCACATATTCTTCAGATATACTATATATTATATCCACATACTGTCCATAATGTCTACACGTCCCATCATATATATATATTTATACTCCAGTCTCCGACATTGCTCGTCCTAATACTTCTATATTTCTTAATTCCATTCTTTTACTTTTTTAGATGTGTGTGTATTGTTGTGTATTGTTAGATATTACTGCACTGTTGGAGCTAGGAACACAAGCATTTCGCTCCATGTTTCTGTTGCTTGGAAAACGGTTTAGACTTTCGCTCACCAGGCCTTGGTGTGTTCTGTTTCCCATAAGGGCAAGGCGAATGCTGGCTACTAACTTACTTTTTATTTAGCTATGTCATGTGTACAGCAATGTTATGTCATGTGTATGACAGTGTTATGTTAACATTTGGGTAAGCTTCTCATATCAGTCTTGTCTGGTGTGAATATGCATGGAGAGAGTGACTGGAGTCTGGAGACTTTCATAAAGTTCTATCTGACTTGTTACAATGATATACATAGCTGATTTCTGTTGTCACTGTTAAACATATAATTCTTTTTCTCTTTGTCTCTCTCTCTCTGAGGTGACATTGGGTACCATGGTAACGGCACACTCTGTTTACGCAATGTCTCACTTCATCACAAGCTGTTGATGGGTTTGATTTGCATGTGTGTGCTCTCCTGGTTACACACACACACACACACACACACAACTTTAAGGTCTAATCTTATTTTTTCTCTTTATTGTTTTTATTATTTAATTTTTTAGGAACACAGCTGGTGCAGACTTTGCACTAGACAAAACGCTTAGTAAAAACTTTAAACAATTAGACGTTATATTGATTATTCTACCACCTGGAGAATCTACGCTAACATCACTGGAAGATGCACTGGTGATGCTTCATTGTCAAACTCATAAACATTTCAGAAAGAAAATAAATGAGTACTTTGACACTTAACGAAACAATTTATCAGAATCATTTTTTTGTCAGAGATCTGACCTCATACACTTCACCGCTTAAGCCAGTGAAATTAGTGAAGAGGGAGGGGGGAGATGGAGAGAGGGAGGGAAAGAGAGAGAAATAGAGAGAAGGGGATGGATGGAGAGAATAGAGAGAGAGGGAAAGGGAGAGAGGTAGGGAGGGAATAGATAGAGGAGGGGAGGGGGGTAGCCAGTTGAACCCCCTGCCGAGCACAATGAGGGAAGAATAGATTCCATACCAGGAAATCCATTAGAGCTGGGAACGCTACGGAGCACGGAATACAGACGGCTGCCATGTTTTCAAAAATCCCTCATTAACTGTAATTTATAAATTACAATCAGCAGCATGGCCAGAATGACAAGCAGAATATCAGACTCACTGAATAACTGGGAGTATAGTTAGATATAGGATGGAAGAAGAGAGAGAAAGAGAAAGGAAAGCGCAAGGAGTGAGAGAAGGGAGCGAGCAAGGCCTCTGGAAGTACAGAGGAGTTGTATGAAGTCCCCAGACACTGAGCTAAGGTCAGTATTGAGTTGTCCCACTCTATTGGGTACATTACGGTTTGGTGGAGAATAAGCTGATCTTAGATCTGTGAATAAGGGTAACTTCTACACTCAGAAAAAGGTGCTATCTAGAACCTAAAAGGGTTCTTCAGCTGTCCCCATAGGAGAACCATTTGAAGAGCCATTTTTGGTTTGAGGAAAAAACCTTTTGGTTCCAGGTAGAAACCTTTTGGGTTCCATGCAGAGACCTTTTTTACAGACGGTTCTACATGGAACCAAAAATGATTCTACCTGGAACCAAAATCTGCCGTTCTGCCCTTGAGCAAGGCAGTTAACCACCCACCACAACAACTGCTTCCCAGGCGCTGATGACGTGGATATTGATTATTAAGGCAGCCCCCGCACCTCTCTGATTCAGAGGGGTTGGGTTAAATGCGGAAGACACATTTCGGTTGAATGCATTCAGTTGTGAAACTGACTAGGTAGCCCCTTTCCCTTTCAAAAAATGGTTCTTTCTTTCTGTCTCTCTCTCTTTCTCTCGCTCTCTCTCTCTCTCTCGCTCTCATTTAAATTCAAAGGGGCTTTAATGGCATGGAAAACATATGCTTACATTGCCAAAGCAAGTGAAATAAAACATTGCCAAAGCAAGTGACAAAGCAAAAGTGAAATAAACAATCAGAAATTAAAAGTAAAAATTACAATCACAAAAGCTTTAAAAGAGAAACATTTTAAAATGTTACATGTTATATACATTTGCACATTGGCTATGCACAATGCTCTCTCTCTCTCCTCCCTCTTTCCTCTTAAAAGTCCTGGTTTCCAATCTTCACCCCTCTGTCAATCTCTCTACTCTCCACCCCTGAATGAGAGACAGCAAGTGGAGAGAAAGTGGAGAATGAGAGAGAGGGAGATGGATTATGGAGTGGGGGTGGGGGGTGGGGGTGGGGTGAGAGAGACAGAATTAGGGGGGAACTAGTGAGAGAGAGAAAAAAAAGAGAGAAAGGGTGGGACAGTGGAAGAGGAAAAAAAGAAAGGAGAGGGTGAAGGGGCCTCTGAGAGGAGGGAGGAGAGGAGGTTAATTTGCACATATTAGAGAGGGCAGGATTTTTCATTAAAAAGAGATTGAAGTTGATATATGCCTGTGTGCTCCTGACACACTGTACACTCTGATTGGGTAAGTCCTTCACAGAACAAAGGAACCCCCCCCATCTCTCTCTCTCTGCCTCACACACACACACGCTCTACGGCTGCTAAAGACAGCTGTAGCTCCAGCAGCTCAAAGCCTACGAAGCCTTTATGAAGCCTTATAACTGTGAATAGAAGCATTACTATTAAGCCCTCGATCTCTGTCTCTCGCTGGCTCTATATCTGAGGTGATAGAGACTCCCCTCGTTGCCATTCCACGCCTCTACTCCCTGCTTAACCAGCTGTTGGGTGTGTGTGTGTGTGTGTGTGTGTGTGTGTGTGTGTGTGTGTGTGTGTGTGTGTGTGTGTGTGTGTGTGTGTGTGTGTGTGTGTGTGTGTGTGTGTGTGTGTGTGTGTGTGTGTGTGTGTGTGTGTGTGTCTGTGTGTGTGTGTGTGCGCAAATAATGTTAAATCACAATAAGAAACAGCTCTGTCCTTGACGGACTGACTTACTGACTAACCAACTGACTGCGGGTGCAACTAGCTCTCACAGTTTCATGTCAGAATTAGACGTTCATCCATGTTTCTCAAACGTCAAATTTCAAAGTTGTTGCAAACATCAGATATTGACGTGTATAAGTTTAACTTTAGGCATTTACTCTTAATTTTGAAGGTTAGGGTTAAGTTTAGGCATTAACTAAGGAATCTTAAGGTTAGGCATTACCTCCAAATGGTTCAGGTAAGGGTTAAGATTTTGGGATAGGTTTAAAACATTGTTTTTGCTAAAACAACTTGCTATCACTGCTTGTTATTCGAACGAGCAACCTTTGAATCGTACATTTTTTGCAACCTTTGGAATCAGAAGCAGACGCTTACACCTATGCACCATCCCTGTCCACAACACTCACTGTTGCCCCTGGTGGCCGGTTTCCACATAACCTCCCAATGTCCTCAGACATGGATAGACGTCGAATACTGACTGGTATCACGGTTGACCTGGCTGGTGGGTGTGGGGGTGCAGAAGTGGCGTCTTTAAAATAATGAATAAGACACCGAATTCAGAATCATCTGAAAGATTCAACTGTAACTCTCAATTCTCTCTCTCTCGCTCCTCTCTCTCTCTCTCTCTATCTGATGATCTCTCATTAGTAGACTGTTCTCCTTGAAGTGCCGTTTTGTTTAATAAGTTATGCAATCACATCCCCACAGCAGCACGCCCCCTCCCCTCCACCCCTCTGGTACCCCCTACTCCCATCTCCCTTTGTCTGGCCATTGAAAGGCCACTACTCTCTCTCTCTCTCTTTCCCTCTCTCCCCATCTCTCACTCTGCTCTCCTCTCCTCCTCAGGTTTGCCCTGCACTCTCCCACATAATACAAATAATACATGGTATACATCTCCCCCCCCCCCCCCCCCCCCACACACACACACACACACACACACACACACACACACACACACACACACACACACACACACACACACACACACACACACACACACACACACACACACACTACAATATCAAACTTCTAATTTGAGTAATGCACTTTCCAGCTCTCATTGAATCTTCCTAATAGGAGGGTGAGTCTTCAGGATCTGTGGTTTGGTTCAATTCTTTAACTCCCAGGTTCTCTACTGATTAGTGTCCATGGTTGTCTGAGAGATCCACTGGTCTTAGTCCAGTTGAAGTGTATGTGTGTATGTCCTTGCATGCTTGTGTGGTCTCAAGGGCTTGTAGATTATGTTGACAAAAGGTCCACCTGGTGCCCTTAGATTACTTTTCTCCCCCTCGTCCTCCATTAACCCCCTTGTTGAATTGGGAATATTTAGAGATTAGACACAAGCTTAATGATACGATTTTACCGTTAATGTCTGTTGAGAGGCTTGGGGGAGGCTGTGGTAGTGAAGTGACACAGGGAGGCAACAGTATAATTTTTTTGTATTTTATTTAACCTTTATTTAACTAGGCAAGTCAGTTAAGAACAAATTCTTATTTACAATGACAGCCTACCCCGGCCAAACCCGGACGACGCTGGGACAATTGTGAGCCTCCCTATGGGCCTCCCAATCACGGTCGGATGTGATACAGAATCTCAGTTGGGCTGAAGGTCATCTTAATCCAGCTAACCTGACCTAAACACACTGCTGCCTTTCAGAGAGTCAAAGAAGAACAAATATCAACACTAACCTCTAGAAGCCTGCATGGCCTGGTGTGTTCTTTCTTCCTTATGGCATTTATTCTCTCTTTCTCTCTCTCGCTCTCTCTCACACGCTCTCTCTCTTTCTCTGTTTCTCCAACCCTAACTCTCACTCTATCTCCATCATCTGTGTGTGTCCTTGGAGGGAGAACATGATTAGGATGTGAGTGTTTCTCTACCATAGCGCTTGTCTTCTGTATGCTAACAGATGTCAAGGTCCAACGTGACACAACCATACTGTTGGAAGGGCTGACTCATCAAGGACAGCGATATACTGGAATACAGAAAGGGCAGCCTGAGTTCCTGAATATGGAAGTTACAAAGAGTTAATTAGAATAACTAATGACTTTAAAGACACACACACCTGCTCTCTCTCTCCCTCCTCTCTCTCTCTCCCTCATGTCCTTTCTTTACTGATCCTCCCCCGTTTTTGACAACATTCCACTCTCAGCGCTGTGCTCTCAGTATCTATCTCTCTCTTTCTGTGCATTTGTGTGTATGTGTTGGGGTCACTGGACCTCGTGTAGTGCTGCCTTTCCCCACCCTTGAGGTGGAACAGAGTCGGGTGACAGGTGGAGGGTATGGGGGAGGGGTCAGAGAGAAGAGAGGGGGTGTTACAAGGCCTAGATTGTAGGCTGCAAAATAAACATGGAAAATTGCATTTATGCACAAAATCTATTCACACAGCAGTACTCCCTCTCTCTCACACACACACATATGTTTTACTATCCTTGTGGGGACCAAACAATTGATTCCTATTGAAAATACTATTTTTCCTAACCCTAAACCTAACCACTAACCCTAACCCTAAAATGACATTTTCTCATTGTGGGGACCGGCAAAATGTATTTTCCTTGTTTTACTATCCTTGTGAGGAATTCAGGTCCCCATAAGGACAGTAAAACCCAAAACATACACACAGGGCCTCCCTGCATCTCCATAATAAATGAACTCCCACGCTTTTGCAGGTGAATGGGTCTCTGTGTGCTTGGTGCAGCCTGCGGGTGCCTGACTAAAATGGATGGCCCTCCTCGTGTCTGGAGATTACAGCCAATTTAAATCCTATCCCCCTGACATCCGTTACAGCTGGAATTATTTAACATAGCCTTATAGGAACGACTCAGGCCCTTCCTGGACTAGGCTATATTATTCATTATTATGAGTCCAGTAATGAGCCAATGACGTGTCTATTTTTACCTGATGATCTCAGATCTATATCCTGTCACATTCATCATAACCATGCGGGATTACATTAATATCTGCCATCCTAGGGTGTCTGGGTCATGAAAGTCCATCTTTCATCCTGATCCTGAACCGAGAAATACACAGCCCGACCAGACCCAGTAAACAGACCCATTCACCCATGCAGCCTACACTGACTTCATAATGTGATACGTTCTATTTATCCACCAAACACAGTAATCAATTGATTCATCAATTAATGTTGATCCTCACAGGGGAGAATTTAAAAGCATGCTATTGCTAACATTTACTTGCATTAGTTTTTGGTTAGGAAACACTATGGTAGGGCCTACAAAACCAAAGCATGGATTTCAGTCTTGCGTTGTCCATAGACTGATTTCAAGGTAAGGAAAGAAATATGTACATTTGTAATTCAGCTGAACCATCCCTTCGAATATTATTTGAAATCTTCATCAGTTGATAGACTACAGTAGAGCCTTCTACAATAAAGGGCTCTGGACTGCATTAGACCCTAACTAAACGTAAAAGCATTACAAAAAAAGTAGCCTAATATAATCTCGTCAGAGTGCTCAGAGTCAAAGTAGATACAGTTAATGAAAATGCCTATAAATAGATGCGTGTAGCGTTGGCTAACTCAGTCTAGAGACGTACCTAACCTGCTTCTACAGTGCGTTGTCTCACGTTTGTGTTTACCGCGTTGCCTGTATTTCCCCATTGCGATGGGGAATAGCAGAAATAAAACAAACATTGTGTTTTTAGAATATATGTTCCTTGTTTAAAGTGCAACTCTGTTATAAACTGTGAGACAATTTAGACACGGACTGACTAACGGTGATCGGTCTTCAGTGTCTCGTTTTCCATGTTGGACCCGAAGTCAACGGTTCGGCTGTGGGCTATAACCAGTCTGCTGCACCTCGCTCGGTTTATAGACCAACTCCACCCCGCTGACAAATGGAAAAACACACCACTAAACTGTGATTTAAAGTAGCCCACAGAGCCTTACAATTAACCAGAAATTTTGTTCTGAAATGTATGTGTTTATTTTACGTTAAATTTAGACGTTGCACTCTGAAAATATCCTATTTAGAAATCCAACTAATACAGCCTAAATGCATACTTTACCGTGAATGTGTTTTAGACTTTTGCCAGGAAAAATATCAAAGTTAAAATATTTGTTTTCACTAAAATATTTAAAATAGGCCTATTATAATTGAGTTTACATCATTAGATTTAGTGTTTGTAAAATGTATTTGTCCAATAACAAAGCTTAATAATTGAAGGCACATCCTCAAGGTTTTGAGTGATAATTTCCTAAATATTTCAACAAATTCTAAAAATTACAAGTATTGACAACCCTTACAATTTATGTTTCTTGTTGCTAGATGTTATAGAATGAGAGAGTAGGGATAGAGGCCTTCTCCCCTCTCACTCTCTCTTCCCACTCTGTGAGCCCTGAGCAGGCAGAGTGGGTGGGAAATCCCCCAGCTCTGGAAGAGGCCTGCTGGGGTTCAGGAGTGGACTACTGACAGATGAAGATTAAGAAAAGAGAGGAGAGATAGATGAGTGTCAGATGGAAGCATCACATACTGTTTGTACTGTACATACACACCAAGATCCTTCACTCAGTCGTATAGGTAAATAGCTAGAAATGACAGAAGTCTGTGTGTGTATGGAGGGGAAGAAGTACAGGACACATACACTAGGAGTAGTAGTTACAGTTGAAGTCGGACGTTTACATACACCTGAGCCAAATACATTTAACTTCAGTTTTTCACAATTCCTGACATTTAATCCAGGGACAGTAAACTTTCCCTGTCTTAGGTCAGTTAGGATCACCACTTTATTTTAAGAATGTGAAATGTCAGAATAATAGTAGAGAATTATTGATTTCAGCTTTTATTTCTTTCATCATATTCCCAGTGGGTCAGAAGTTTACATACACTCAATTAGTGTTTGGTAGCATTGCATTTAAATTGTTTAACTTCGGTCAAACGTTTCAGGTAGCCTTCCACAAGCTTCCCACAATAAAAGTTGGGTGAATTTTGTCCCATTCCTCCTGACAGAGCTGGTGTAACTGAGCCAGGTTTGTAGGCCTCCTTGCTCGCACACATTTTTTCAGTTCTGCCCACAAATTTTCTATAGGATGAGGTCAGGGCTTTGTGATGGCAACTCCAATACCTTGACTTTGTTGTCCTTAAGCCATTTTGCCACAACTTTGGAAGTATGCTTGGGGTCCTTGTCCATTTGGAAGACCTATTTGCGACCAAGCTTTAACTTCCTGACTGATGTTTTGAGATGTTGCTTCAATATATCCACATAATTTTCCTGCCTCATGATGCCATCTATTTTGTGAAATGCACTAGTCCCTCCTGCAGAAAAGCACCCCACAACATGATGCTGTTACCCACGTTCTTCACGGTTGGGATGGTGTTCTTCGGCTTGCAAGCCTCCCCCTTTTTCCTCCAAACATAACGATGGTCATTATGGCCAAACAGTTCTATTTTTGTTTCATCAGACAAGAGGACATTTCTCCAAAAAGTATGATCTTTGTCCCCATATGCAGTTGCGAAACGTAGTCTGGCTTTTTATATGGCGGTTTTGGAGCGTCTCCTTCCTGAGCGGTAGGACTGCTGCTTGGTCCCATGGTGTTTATACTTGCGTACTATTGTTTGTACAGATGAACGTGGTACCTTCAGACGTTTGGAAACTGCTCCCAAGGATGAACCAGACTTGTGGAGGTCTGCATTTTTTTCCTGAGGTCTTTGCTGATTTCTTTTGATTTTCCCATCATGTCAAGCAAAGAGGCACTGAGTTTGAAGGTAGGCCTTGAAATACATCCACAGGTACACCTCCAATTGACTCAAATGATGTCAATCAACTTATCAGAAGCTTCTAAAGCCAAGACATCATTTTATGGAATTTCCCAAGCTGTTTAAAGGCACAGTCAACTTAGTGTATGTAAACTTCTGACCCACTGGAATTGTGATACAGTGAAATTATAAGTGAAATAATCTGTCTGTAAACAATTGTTGGAAAAATTACTTGTTTCATGCACAAAGTAGATGCCCTAACCAACTTGCCAAAACTATAGTTTGTTAACAAGAAATTTGTGGACTGGTTGAAAAACTAGTTTTAATGACTCCAACCTGAAACCTGAGTGTATGTAAACTTCCGACTTCAACTGTATAGGAAGAGAGGAGTATGGAGAGGGGTAGGATGGGGGGATAGACAAAGGAGTGTCAGTCAGCAGAAGAATACAGACTGTCTGTGTGTGAAGAGGGATGAGGGAGAATCCTGCTGCTTCTCCTCAGGGCCATTATCCTACAGGAGAGGAACCTGTGGGGGGTAGCCTATACACATACACACGTCTGATGCCGGCAACATTCCATGGGAATCCCGTCAGCTGCTCCCGAAGACTTCAGTGCGTTCCTCTCTTCAACTCTCCTTTTTCCCTCTATCACCTCCTCCTCCCCTTCCCCTCTCCTTTCCTCCATCTCTCTGTTCCTGGCCCTAAACACCTCTGTCAGAGTGATCTGGTTCTATTCTGAACAGGAATCTTGGCCAGGCAGTTTTCAGTGGATCATCCCCCTCTCGACTCCCATCCTATAATGATTTAAACCAAACTGCAGCTGCTAATGGTTTTCCGCCGCACTCAAGTTATTCTAACTGGTAATTACATGATTAATTTGAATGGCTAAATTAATGTTTCATTTGAATAACTGTTGTTTAAATGAATTACTAAATGCATGTTTAATTATATTACTTAGGACTTCTTTTAAGCTCTTCATCTGGACATTTGGGGAGTTCCCTGGGCCCAGATGAGCCTCCTCCTGGACTAAAAAGCTCAATTGTGTGTGAAGCCGCACCCCTGATGTTCTGGAGCTTAGTGTTTGACTTTTGATCAGGCATCTCTTTGGCCAGCATGGTTGTCTTCCCTCAGCTGTTACACCCCCCCCCCCCTGGGAAGCAGTGGCTGCTGGGAGGTTATCAATGATGGACGCCAGCTCTGCTCCCACTCCTGAACGGGAATGCTGTGAATGGATTGAATGAGAGGGAGGAGAGGAGAGGAGAAAGGGGTGATGTCGAGAAGAAAGACAGGGGAGGAGAGAATGAAAGTGGTAGACAAGGAGGTAGGGAGGGGGCATGTTTAAACAGCCTGGACTTGAGTGACAGGGCTGATAGAGGGTGTGCGGAAGAGGGGGGTTTAAGAGTTGCTGGGGGGCTGAGATGAGGGGAAAGTGAGCTTTTAATTTCCCCGAGCAGAAGCAGATGTAGGAGAATTGTACACACACCCACACGCTGCTAGGCAGCAGGAAGTCATCAGGGACAGGGGAGCAGTGTGTGTGCTGGGGCAAGGGACCCTGGACCACTATAAAATGAGCATGCAGAAACTGTTAAACACTAGAGCGAGAGAAGACAGCTAACGATATAGTGAGAGAGTCAGTGTGTCATCTTTTCATCCGTCCAGAGATGGAGGTAAAGAGGTTAAACTAAGAGAAACACGCTATTAGACAGCAGGCTTAGAGGAGGTAGATCTGTTCTTTATTCAACCAAAGTGTAAAAATGCTGTTGACAAAAAGCACTTAAACAGAGCTGTTAATCAAGCTTTAACCATCTTCCCACTCCAGTAACGTTGTCCCACTGGCTACGCTGACTCCTCGTCTTTTTACCATCAGTCGGTCTCTTTCTTTATCCAGAACATTGAATTATTTTGGTGTTTTGAAATACAAACATTTGAGGAGGTTATGATTTTTCAGTTGTACAAAATTGATCTAAACAAAAGTGAACACAGATGGAAATGTGGTGCCCAGAGGTGGAGTATAAAATGACGGTGCAAAACAAATAAAAAAAACCAACAAAACAATGTCCCTGCACATATAAAAATAAATTAATACTTTGTGTCCAGTCACCATCGCCTGTAGTCTGGTCCTAAGATTTACACACACAAAATTAGGCTTCATTGGCTATCCTTTACACCAACACGGCCAATCACAATCACTTATTTACACCCCACAGCCAATGAAAAATATATATTTATTTACACAAACGAAGTCAAAACTGTGGCATTGCACCCACACCTCTTCTGACAATAACAGCTATGTACACCATCACAAACCACCTCCATTCGCCAGTAGTTCAATCTTTCTCAATACACAACTTTTTTTCCCATCACAAATGTTTACAGCAAGATGTGTGAAAAACTTTAAACAGCAGTATAAAACAAATTCTTGAAGAACAGTGGGTACTTTTAAAATATAGCATCCTGCACCCCACCCATTATTACATAAAGAAATGCTAAATAAATAAAAACAGAATTCATAAAGTTGGTTTGGGTATTTTGTGAACCCAGCAAAATACATTTCCTGGCTTCCAGCATTTCAGAACGTGTTGCATGATCGTTTGCCTGGTCAACACAGCTTGACAGCCAGTAATATGTTGAGAATGGATGACTGACAGGTCGAGTAGCATGAGTAACCCGCCCCCTCAGCCTTAGGCACTTGGGGAATGGACCCTGACTTGCCATTCCTGACTGTTGTGGATTCCTATTGGCCGACGCTGAAGGTTGTGGGCCCTGATAGGCTGGTGTGTGAAGTAGGTAGAGCAGAAAGAGACAGTCATAGCAAGGCTTCCATAGCTGAGCGGTTAGTCAGTCTTACATTAGAGTGGTCTCTGGTTAGGTCTTATGCTGGTTAGGTCTTATGCTCAGACAGACAGAGGTAACAGCAGTTACATGTCCAGTGCAGGACTCCTGCCTCTCCTAAAACTGTACAATGGCATAGTTCCCAGACCTCATCTCTCCAGCAGAGCTATGAGTCATCAGTCAGCTGTGTTAGTGTCCTGATATTTTTGTAGTTTGTAGTAATTGTAGTTCTATGTGGGCTAGCTTGTGTGCTGAAAGCCCAGCACTGATCAGAGTTCATATGATGGTGGAGACCCCTGAGAGATAGAGAGAGAGAGATGGATAGAGAAAGATGGATAGAGAGAGATGGATAGAAGAGAGAAAAAGAGAATGCGCGACAGAAAAAGCAAGAGAGCTGTTTTGTGGGTCAGGTCTTCTCCTGTCCAGTGAGGCCCACGGCCTTTTCAGCCAGCCGGGGTTTCTGTGCAGTGGCGTGTGTGTGTGTATCGGGGTGTGAGTGTGTGTGCAGTGCCAGGAAGGGGTTGGCGGTGATGGTGCCCTGGCCGTGGACGTGGGAGGAGGAAAGGAGGGAGGTGATGGGCAGCTGAGCAGAAGAGAGAGGGATGGAGGGAAGCTGGGAGGAGGTGGAGAGAGAATGAAGTTGGTGGAGGTCCTGTTGTTGCTGCATCAACTGGTACAACAACACCTGCTGCTGTTCCTAGAGGGAGGGAGGGGAAGAGGGAGGAGGGGAGAGAGTGAGGGATGAGGGGAGAGAGGGAGGGATGAGGGGAGAGAGGGAGGAGGGGAGAGAGGGAGGGAGGAGGGGAGAGAGGGGGAGGAGGGAGGGAGGATGGGAGAGAGGGAGGGAGGGGAGAGAGGGAGGGAGGATGGGAGAGGGAGGGAGGAGGGGAGAGAGTGAGGGAGGAGGGGAGAGAGTGAGGGATGAGGGGAGAGAGGGAGGAGGGGAGAGAGGGAGGAGGGGAGAGAGGGAGGGAGGAGGGGAGAGAGGGGGAGGAGGGGAGAGAGGAGGGGAGAGAGGGGGAGGAGGGGAAAGAGGGAGAGTTAATTAATCATGTGATCTTGAAACGCTGATAAATAAGCCTGTTGTGTTTAGTACAGTGGTGCTAGGTGTGTGTGTTTACCGCAGAGGGCTGTGAAGACAGTAGCTGCTGTAGTTGGTGCTGGTGCAGTAAGAGCCTCTGCTGTTCAGACAAGGCACCCAACCTGAAAACACACAAAGACATACACACACACAGTTAGAAAACCACGCACACATACACACGCACACACACACTCACCTGCTTTTAGCAGTAACTGAGCTGCAGTAATCCAATAGGAAAGCAGGGAGGGAGAAAATATAAGGGAATCAATTTCAAAGCCAAAAACAGACAGACATTTCAATGAATGGAAGGACAGGTAGCCAGGCAGGCTGACTACCAGGTAGCCAGGCAGGCAGACTACCAGGTAGCCAGGCAGGCAGACTACCAGGTAGCCAGGCAGGCAGACTACCAGGCAGCCAGACTACCAGGCAGCCAGACTACCAGGCAGCCAGACTACCAGGCAGCCAGACTACCAGGCAGCCAGGCAGGCAGACTACCAGGCAGACAGACAGATGTAGTGTACCTACCTGTTGTTAATGGAGCTGGAGATGGGCAGAGCGGCACTGGTGCCTGGTGCAGAGGTATGTGTGTATGTGTGAGGGCTGGAGGTGGTCTGTATGACTCCGTTCAGAACCCCCACTATCCCCCCCATCCCTGGCCCGGCTCCACCTCCCAGCATCATGGTTCCCATGGCAACCCCGTTGAGCTGTGGCGGGCTGTGAGAGACGGAGGGGGGGGTGGACAGAGAAGAGGTAGATCCACCACTACAACGACCACATGACACGCTATCCTGAGAGAGAGAGAGAGAGAGAGCTTTGTTAACCAATATCTCCTATGCAATCTCTTACCATTCCAAAAGCTCTATGTAATGACAGCATAACAACTAGTGTGCTAGCTGGGTTCACTCACTATGTGCTGGAGCTTCAACTGCCTTACCTGAGCAGGTATGGGTAGAGAGGAGTCACTCTTCACATCTGAAACACACAACATCACAAAGGGAGGCAATGAGAGTGACAGTTTGTATGAGTGTTTGTTAGGGTGAGGTGAGGCAGTAATAGGGCTGTGTGTGTGTACCTTGGGCAGCAGTAGTAGGGGTGAAAGGCACAGACAGCTGAGCTGACAGGAGCTGCAGTCGCTCTTTCTTCATGGTCAGAGTTTTAATCTGGTCCTCTAGACGCCTGTTCTCCTGCTGCAGCTGGTGGAGGGACTTCAACATCCCCAACACTACCACACACAGAGACAGAGAGAGAGAGAGAGACAGAAATAGACAGAAAGAGACAGAAGAGACACACACACAGAGAGAGACAGAGAGAGAGACGGAGACAGAGAGAGCGAGAGACACAGAGAGAGAGAGAGAGAGAGAGAGACAGAGAGAGAAGCGAGAGAAGAGAGAGACGGAGACAGAGAGAGACAGACAGACAGAGAAGCGAGAGAGAGAGAGAAGCGAGAGAGAGAGACAGACAGACAGACAGACAGAGAAGCGAGAGAGAGACAGAGGAGAGAAGCGAGAGAGAGGAAACTATATTGAATGAATAAAATTGAATTATCCAAACAATGCAATGATAGGTGAGTAGATTAGATTTGATGAATAAAGTAATGTAGGTGTGTGTGCTCACCATCTCCCTGTGCTCCCTGCTGCAGTAGGAACTGTTGTCCATCACTCCACTGTCTCTCCAGCAGCTGTTCTATAGAGGTGGCCACTGGGGGTGCTGTGTCTCCACCTCCCTGACCTGACCCTAGCCCCCCCAAACCTGACCCCAACATCCCTCCTGGGTCATACCGGATCTGCAGCCCACCTAGAGGAGAACTGTAGGGAGAGCGGGAGGGATGGGTGAGAGAGGGAGAGAGAAAAAAAGGATATTAACAACCAAACATAGCATCAAACAAACATGGAGAATGTCAAACCAAATCAATTTGTCCTTAAGTGAGCTAATGAAAACGAGAGAGAGAGGTGTGTGTGTGAGAGAAACAGTGTGTGTGGTGGGCACCCATGGTGCAGTAAATCACTCTGTGTGAGTTGAGACACTGATGAGTGAAAGAGAGACAGAAGATAGGGAGGAAAAAGAGAGCCAGGAGAGAACTTCACGGGTCTGGAATAATGAACAGAGGGAGAGCCTTTTTACCATTCTATCGGACTTCTCGTTGGCACACACACACACACACACACACACACACACACACACACACACACACACACACACACCCACACACCCACACACCCACACACCCACACACCCACACACCCACACACCCACACACCCACACACCAAAACAAACCACTTATTGGAAAAGTTCAGCTTGCAAATATTTTCTCCCTTTTGGAGCAAACTTAAGGAAACCTTTTTCTTCTTAAAAGGAAGATTGCATTATTAGGTTGCTTTTAAATATTCTGATTTGTTTTATCCTTCCAACATGACATTTCACTTTTCATTTGCATTTTTATAATTAATATGAATTTGACTGAAGAAGCCATGCCGGAAAAGCGTTCGGAAAAGTGACGTCAAGACAAGAACACACAAGTGAATACATAGCAGGAGTGAAGCCACTCTCCACATAAGATGCTAAAGAACCACATCATACAGAGTCCTCCTATTGGTTAAGAAAAATATTTTGGCACTGAATAAAGCCAACATACACTATATATATGGACACCCCTTTAAAATTTGTGGATTCAGCCTCACCCGTTTGCAAACAGGTGTATAAAATCAAGCATAAAGCCATGCAATCTTCATAGACAACATTGGCAGTATAATGGCCTTACTGAAGCGCTCAGTGACAATCAACGTGAAATCTTAGGATGCCACCTTTCCAAAACATCAGTTTATCAAATTTCTGCCCTGCTAGAGCTGCCCTGGTCAACTGTAAGTGCTGTTATTATGAAGTGGAAATGTCTAGGAGCAACAACGGCTCAGCCACGAAGTGGTAGGCCACACAAGATCACAGAACAGGACCGCTGAGTGCTGAAGCGCGTAAAAATAGTCTGTCCTCGGTTGCAACACTCACTACCAAGTTCCAACCTGCCTCTGGAAGCAACGTCTGCACAAGAACTGTTCATCGGGAACTTCATGCAATGGGTTTCCATGGCCGAGCTGCCGCACACAAGCCTAAGATCACAATGCGCAATGCCAAGCGTCGGCTGGAGTGGCATAAAGATCGCCGCCATTGGACTCTGGAGCAGTGGAAACGTGTTCTCTGGAGTGATGAATCACGCTTCACCATCTGGCAGTTTGACGGACACATTTGGGTTTGGTGAAAGGCAAAGGAACGCTACCTGCCCAAATGCATAGTGCAAATTGTAAAGTTTGGTGGAGGAGGAATAATGGTCTGGAGCTGTTTTTCATGGTTCGCACTAGTCCCCTTAATTCCAGTGATGGGAAATCGTAATGCTACAGCATACAATGACATTCTACACGATTCTGTGCTTCCAACTTTGTGGCAACAGTTCGGGCAAGGCCCTTCCCTGTTTCAGCATGACAATGCCCCGTGCAGAAAGCGAGGTCTATACAGAAATGGTTTGTCGAGATCGTTGTGGAAGAACTTGACTGTTCTGCACAGAGCCATGACCTCAACCCCATCAAACACCTTTTTATTTGATTTTATTTGATTGAACCTTTATTTAACTAGGCAAGTCAGTTAAGAACAAATTCATATTTTCAATGACAGCCTAGGAACAGTGGGTTAACTGCCTTGTTCAGGGGCAGAACGACAGATTATTATCTTGTCAGCTCAAGGATTCGATCTTGCAACCTTTCGGTTACTAGTCCAACGCTCTAATCACTAGGCTACAATGATGGCCAACCCCGGCCAAACCCTAACCCGGACGATGCTGGGCTAATTGTGCATCGCCCTATGGGACTCCCAATCGCGTCCGGTTGTGATACAGCCTGGAATCGAACCAGGGTCTGTAGTGTCACCTCTAGTACTGAGATGCAGTGTTTTAGACCGCTGTGCCACTCGGGATCCCAATTGGAATGCCAACTGTGAGCCAGGCCTTATCGCCCAACATCAGTGCCCAACCTCAAAAATGCCCGTGGCTGAATAGAAGCAAGTCCCAGCAGCAATGCTCCAACATCTAGTGGAAAGCCTTCCCAGAAGAGTGGAGGTTGTTATAGCAGCAAAGGGGGGACCAACTCCATATGAATGCCCATGATTTTGAAATTAGATGTTCGACAAGCAGGTGTCCACATACTTCTGGTCATGTAGTGCACTCTGACCAGATCCTGTGTTTTCCTATTTAAAAAAATAATAATTCTTATACAGCAAGCAGATTCCATTATGCAGTTATACATAGTACTATCTATTTACAGTGTATTCTGAAATTATTCAAACCCCTGGACCTTTTCCACATTTTGTTACGTTACAGCCTTATTCTGGGTGCAGCTGACAAGGTAAGTATCGGTCGTTCTGCCCCTGAACAAGACAGTTAACCTACTGTTCCTAGGCCGTCATTGTAAATAAGAATTTGTTCTTAACTGACTTGCCTAGTTAAATAAAGGTTCAATAAAATTAAAAAATGCTCATCAATCTACACACAATACCCCATTTCTCCTCTCCCCCTCTTGTACACTGCTGCTACTCTGTTTTTACCATCTATGCATAGTCACTTTAATAACTCTACCTACATGTACATATTACCTCAAGTAACCGGTGCCCCCGCACATTGACTCTGTACCTGTACCCCCCTGTATATAGTCTCGCTATTGTTATTTCACATGCTGCTCTTTAATTACTTGTTACTTTTATTTCTTATTCTTATCCGTATTTTTTTAAACGGCATTGTTGGTTAGGGGTTCGTAAAAGTAAGCATTTCACTGTAAGGTCTACACCAGTTGTATTGGGCACATATGACTAATAACATTTGATTTAATGACAAAGCAAAAACAGTTGTTTTTTTTGTGGGGCAAATTTATAAAAAATAAACATAAATATCACATTTACATAATCATTCAGACCCTTTACTTTTTTGAAGCAACTTTGGCAGCGATTTCAGCCTTGAGTCTTCCTGGGTATGACGCTACAAGCTTGGCAAACTGTATTTGGGGAGTTTCTCCCAGGCTTTAGGTGCCTTTCGCAAACTCCAAGTGGATGCCATGTGCCTTTTACTGAGGAGTGGCTTCCGTCTGGCCACTCTACCATAAAGGCCTGATTGATGGAGTGCTGCAGAGATGATTCTCCTTCTGGAAGGTTCTCCCATCTACACAGAGGAACTCAGAAGCTCTGTCAGAATGACGATCGGGTTCCCTGACCAAGGCCCTTCTACCCGATTGCTCAGTTTGACCGGGCGTCCAGCTCTAGGAAAAGTCTTGGTGGTTCCAAACTTATTCCATTTAAGAATGATGGAGGCCACGGTGTTCTTGGGGACCTACAATGCTGCAGATTTGTTTTTGGTACCCTTCCTCATATCTTTGCCTCAACACAATCCTGTCTCAGAGCTCTACGGACAATTCCTTTGATCTCATGGCTTGGTTTTTGAATTGAATTTACCACAGATGGACTCCAATCAAGTTGTAGAAGCATCTCAAGGATGATCAATGGAAACAGGATGCACCTGAGGGAAGGGGTCTGAATACTTCCCGAATGCACTGTAAAACATCCAGAAATATTTAAAGTAGTACCTTGTTGATTTCAACTATCCATCCCACAAAGTGAATAAAAGTTTCAGTGTCAAAAACACCCATCGCTCCACACACATCCCCTTCCCAGACATCCACACACACACACGCTAGTCACTATAAAAACAGAGAGAAATGCAAACCATCTTTGTAAAAAGATAAACGAGCAAAAAGAAAGTGCAGAGCTGAAGCCTGCGGGGGGGGGGGGGGGTAGAAACGCCTTTAGGGGGGTGGGGGTGGGGGGGGGGGGGTTGGAGAGATAGAAGCGCCCTCATGGTGAGAGAGAGACTAGATACAGAGTGTGTTTGTGGGAGGGAGAGAAGCCCTCAAGAGAGGGGGATGGGCAGAGATATTTTGGTGTGGAATGTAAATAAGGGCTCACTGGTAATAGGGGGAGTGTGTGTGGGGAAAAGGGAGGAAATATGTGTGTGTACTTACCGCGGACAGAGGGTGGTCTTGGGAGAGGCTCGTCTGGAGAAGCCTGGAGCTCCAATGCTGTTTCCATCTCCTACCTCCTGATCTACACACACACAGTAAATAACACACTTACCACACTGTGATTGTGTGTGTCTCTCTCACACACACACACTTTCTCTCGCTATCTCTCTCTTCTCCCTCCAGGCCAGACATCTCTTTTCATTTTCCTCTGCGAGAGTAATAAATCACACATGCACGCACAAATACATGTGCAAAGACACACGCAAACACACACAAGCATGCACTCGCCTCCACTTAAGACAATCTTAACTCCTATTTTACCCCCTTCCCCTCTTTTCTTTTCCTTTATTTTTATCCCTTTCCATTCTTCCACCAGCAGCCTGTCTTCCACAAGAACAAACACACCCACGGTCAGTCACAATATAGTTAACCCCTAGAGGTCAGGGAGGACCAATGGCTGCAGGCAGTACTGAAACACCAGGAAACATTTTATTCCCCCTTTTCTCCTGCCCCTCCCCTTTGTATTTATCCCGCTCCTCCCGCCTTTTCTCCCACCCCTCCCCCCTTTCTCCCGCTACCCCCACATGTACACCACCTTCACCACCCACTCCCCGGTCACTAAGCGCTGTATGTGTGTATGCATGTGAGTGTGTGACGTAACCTGAGCAGTGGGTCAGTGGGTGTTGTGACCTCTGAACCCTCTGTAGACCGTGATCTATTCATGGTCAAACACACACACACACACCAACCTGCGGGGGAAGCTTGAGACTGTGCGATGAGGGCAGCCATGGCAGAGTTAGGGTTGAGTCGGTTTCCAAACATGTGGGAGGGAGCCATGTTGAACACTGGACCTGGTAACCCACTCACCTACAGGGACGAAAGAGTCTCAGTTACAATACATGGAGGATGACTGGATGGAGTTGGTATCATAAGTGAAGACTGTGGTGGAAAATGACATCATTAGTCATGATATCCCATGTTTTACTGCTTAAAGAATAGTCTCTTGTTATATGCTAGTGTTTTTCTAACCTTTCTAAACTTGTCTTTGTGTGACTTAGTCATAACACTGGACGTATAGGTAAGATACGTTTGGGTGCAACCGCAGCATGTGACATCCTGTGGGTTTACTATCTACAGAAAGTCACATGTATGGAACCTTGCAGAAAGGAGTACAATATAGTGTTTGTTGTTGTGAATGCAGTTAGATGGCTGAGCCCTCGGGCTATCAACCTCATACTATCTTAAATCTGCACAAACAACTAATTGCCTTTTTCACATTATCTGCTGACTGCTACGTAAACAAGAGGGAAGTATTTTTCTATAAAAGCAGAGACCCGACTGTTAAGCTTTCAACTCTGAACCATTCTTGGTGATGGTTGATTGCTTCATTTTTGCAAATCTTATAAAATTGTTGTTTGAAAGAATCTGCAGTCTCTCTTTTCCTATAGAATTGCTACCACAATTTGGCTACGAGGATGGGATGGCTAACGCCGCTTGCTGATTGCGCCGGAGGAGACCGAGGTTAACTGCGAGCAAGGGAGCCCACATGCCGACTAAAACGGAGCAGAAAAAGACCAGCCTCAGACCGGCAGGGAGCGTCAATGAGTGGATACGCCATTTTGAACAGACAAAATAAATGAAGGGTGAGACTGAATTTCTTTTGAACATTGTTAGAGCCGATTTGGACATATTTGTATAAAAGACAGAACATACAGAGCTCCATGTACGTTTGTGTAAATATATTAAATATGAATGTATATGATGAAATATTACGTACGTACCTTTATGATTTATAGTTACCTGATTGAGATATATTCATTTGTTGTTAGTGTTACTTAGTCCCCCCCCTCTTGCCCATTCATTGTACTGTGGTAAGTGTGTTAGGATAAAGGCAGGAAGTTGGGCCTTCGGGAGGGGGAGTCCTTGCTAGATGCGGGAGCGGTATAGTTTTTTGACCATACAGACAGACAGACAGACAGGTCATATTATGTATTTTCCATGTCAAGTAATCTCTGCTTTAAGTTGATTGGAGAATTTTTGTTTGTTTGTTAGATATTAGAAGAATAAAACTTTTTGTTGCACCACATCCCTGAATCTTATTGAATGTTTTGGCCGTTTGGAAACGTTTGAGTGTGGACTGTATGCGTACGAAACAACCCCACTTCAGGCTTGGGCAGTGGCTATGGTAAAGGGAAAAGGAAGCCACAACATTTAAGTCAAAAAACTCTGTGAAGAATTACTATCTGAAGGAAATCTCCGGTTCGGACACAAGCTGGATATTGTTCTATTTGTCATTGCATTCGGATCATAAGGACAGCTCGCTTGGAAGGACTTGAACTCCTAGAATTGGCCAGCTGTGAGTAACCACTGCGAATGAATGAGCTGCCCTGTTCAATGCGATCGTTTGATCATGCATATTATGGAAGCGCAAATGTGCTTATAATTGGAATGTTTGATAAACTTGGGAATGGAATTCAAAACACAGCGCTGTGAAAACAATTAAGAAGTTTAAGTTTGGGAAACACAGATCCTATGCACAATGTAGCCTAATCATATGTCTAATATTGGGCCTAACGTGGAAATGCAATGCATCAATGGAATACAACTAAAGGATCTAAGATCCTGCGTGTTTAAACTTCATTAAAGGGGACAAAACTTATACAGGGATGAAATGTTTAAAACGCATCTAAAATGCCGAACTTGCACATGTTCAATTCAAAAGAGGTCAAAATGCTGAAATGGATGAGTGTGTTTTAAAGCATTAAATGAGGTCTAAAGGGGCATTACGCTTAACAAATAAACCAACAACTGTGTCATTGTAAATTGAGTGAACTAAAAGTGAATGATGGAGGATGAAATCCCAAATAAGACTCCACTGGAGAGGGCAGAGGAGCATTTAAATTCACTCTATGCAGCCCGGAGAGGCAAACTTGAAGTGTGTACACGCAAAATGAATGAAATAAAAGTCCTTGTTGATGGAGGAAACATTGAAACTATGAATGAGAGTCTTGAAGCATTTGATGCTGTTCTCAATGACTTTAAGAATGCTCATGAATCTGTGCTAGAGCTGGTCACAGAAGAGGAACAGGAAAATGAGAGCATTAACTATTATCAACCAAGAATGAGAACTTATGAACATTTCCTGAAAGAGGTTGAAATATGGAAAAAGGCTGAAGTTGAGCCACAAACGCTCATTGAACCACACGACAGCGTTCCCAATGTGTCAAAAAATATCAAGTAAAACAAAGTATTCTATGACTGCTTCCTCAGTGTCCTCTGCACGCCTAAAAGCTGAGGCAGAACGAGCAGCTCTACTGGCTCGCCAAGCATCATTACAGGACAAGCATGCATTGGAACTGGAGAAAGCTGAAATGGAGAAAGCTCAACTGGAACAACAGAAAGCTCAACTGAATGTTAGGATGGAAAACATGGCACTGGAAATGGACATAGCAGCATATAATGCCAGACTGAAGGTCCTGGAGAGTGTTGAGTCAACTTCTCAATCCCATGCTGTGGCAGCCCACTTACTAAGCCAAGAAGATGGAATTAACTCTTATTTTGAGAACCAGGAACCCGAGGTCTATGTGGAACCTGAACCATCACCTGTTGAGTTTGCTGCATTAGGTGCAGTTCCAAAGACCCCACTACAAAGAGTTTTACAACAACCGACCACAAAGCCATCAAAACCTATTCAGAAAACAGTCGTGAACCACACCCTTCAGCAGCCAACAGCAAGGTCTAGCAATCAACACAGAATCAACACAGCGGGTATCAGCCATAATACCAGCCATGATAACCTTTCTACTGTCATGCAAAGGCAGAATGAAATTGCTGACCTCCTTGTACTACAGCACAAACAGGCCACACTCCCTGTTAGGGAGATACCTATGTTTGACGGTGATCCTCTAAATTTTAGGCCATTCATGCGTGCATTTGAGCATGGTATAGAAGATAAGACAAGCAGTCACCAGGATAGGCTCTATTACCTGGAGCAGTACACCTCTGGTCAGTCCAAGGATCTGGTCCGTAGTGGTCTGCATATGGAAGCCAGAAGGGGCTATGCAGAGGCTAAGAGGTTGTTAAAGGAACAATTTGGCAATGAAATCAAAGTCACCACTGCTTACATGGAAAAAGCTTGGAACAGGACAAACATCAAACCGGATGATGGAAAGGGACTGGGTGGCTATGCACTCTATCTTAGAGGTTGCTGTAACGCTATGCAAGACCTACAGGACATGGAAGAGCTTAATCTTCCCTCCAACATAAAGTTGATCATGTCAAAACTTCCCTACAAACTAAGGGAAAAATGGAGGTCTACAGCATGTGATATTTTAGAGAAGCCACCTGAGGGCCCAGTTCAGTGACCTTGTGACGTTCATGGAAAAACAGTCCAAAATACTGCAGGATCCGTTGTATGGAGATATTCAAGATCCCCTGTCAAATTATTATTATTTTTTAAACCAAAACAGAAGCTGACTTTAAACATCAGTTCAAGTCCAAGAGTAGGGGAAGCAGTTTTGCCACTGCAGTAGCTGTAGTGGCAGATTGTGACTCTGAAAAACCTCTAAAATAACAAACATTCAAAGTAAAGAGACCAGGCACCTACCCTTCTGATGCTCTCAGTATCTCATGTGTATTTTGTGCTGGTGAGCATTTATTGGTTGACTGCCAAAAGGTGAAGGCACAGCCACACAAATCCAAGGTTGAGTTTCTGAGATCAAAAGGCCTTTGTTTTGGCTGTTTAATGAGAGGACACTTAAGCAAAGAATATAAAAGAAGGATGACCTGTCAGAGCTGTCAAAGAAAGCACCCCACTATCCTGCACATTGAAGGAAGAGAGAGATTTAGATCTCAAAAGGCAGATATGAGTGGTGTAGCAGTAAAGCGGGAGGAGACTGTCAGCAGTG
This sequence comes from Salvelinus fontinalis, assembly GCF_029448725.1. NCBI lineage: Eukaryota > Metazoa > Chordata > Actinopteri > Salmoniformes > Salmonidae > Salvelinus > Salvelinus fontinalis. Next base: position 22,221,630 of record NC_074689.1, read on the forward strand.
CTCTTGTTTCACTGGAAGCTGGTGAAGATACCGGGGCCGGTACAGATTGTGCACTTGCAATTATGCCAGTTAAAGTAAATGTGGCAAATGGAAGCAAGTCTGTGTTAACCTATGCGTTTCTCGTTTCTGGTAGCTCAGCAACATTTTGTACGGAGAGACTCATGAGGCAGCTGAAAGCTAAATGCAGTGAGACTGAAATTCTGCTACGCACAATGGGGCAGGAGAGTCCTACTAAGAGCTTTGAGATATCTGGATTAGAGATTGTCAACGTGGAAAGCAACACATTTCTTGCATTACCAAAGGTCTAGACCCAAAATAAGATCCCAGTGACAAGAGAGAACATTCCCACTCAGAAAGATCTCAAAAAGGTGGCCATACCTGAAAGAGGTTCAGTTGAAGGAAATTGATGCCGGAGTCAAACTCCTGATTGGTGTAAATGCTCCAAAGGCAATGGAACCCTGGCAAATCATAAATAGCCAAGGCAACGGACCGTATGCAGTGAAAACCCTCTTTGGATGGGTGATGAACGGTCCGCTTAACAATTGTATCATGGCAGAAGAATCTGGGTGTCCTACGGTGATGGCCAATCGTATCTCAATGACCGACCTGGGGGTTCTTCTTGTAAATCAGTACAACCATGACTTCCCTGAGAGAGAGTATGAAGAGAAAAGTGAGATGTCAGCTGAGGATCGTAAGTTTATGGAGATAGTATCAAGCTCCATAACCCTCAAAGACCGCCACTACTACTTACCGTTGCCCTTTCGCAAACAAAGATGTAGTCCTGCCAAACAATCGTGGCATGGCAAAGCAGCGAGCTCTAAATATTATCAGGAAGTTCAAGAAGGACAAAGGTTACGCTGCAGAGTACGAAGGCTTCATGGGAGAGATGATAACAAAAGGTTACGCCGAGAAGGTACCACAAGAACAGCTCCTCAGAGAGAAAGGCAAGGTATGGTACATACCACACCATGGCGTTCACCATAAGCTAAAAAGGAACAATACGAGTGGTGTTTGACTGTTCATCATCCTATAAAGGCACATCTCTCAACAGTGAACTCCTTCAAGGCCCTGACCTGGCAAAAACACTTATAGGAGTCTTGCTAAGATTTCGGCAAGAGCACATTGCCATGATGGCAGACATCGAAGGAATGTTCCATCAAGTACGTGTCCATGAAGATTACTTCGACTTCCTGCGATTCCTATGGTGGCCGGACGGTGATACTAACAAAAGATTGGAGGAGTACAGAATGACGGTACATCTTTTCGGGGCTATATCCTCTCCAAGTTGTGCAAACTTTGCACTGCGAAAGACTGCAGAAGACAACTGTGAGAGGTACGATGAAGAGGTGATTCAAACAGTCAAGTCCAACTTCAATGTTGATGACTGCCTCAAGTCAATGGCCATAGAAGAACAAGCCATAGCTCTCACAAAAAACCTCAGGGATATGTGCTCTCAGGGTGGGTTCAAATTGACCAAGTGGGTCAGCAACAGCCGCACTGTGCTGGCTTCTATCCCTCATGAACACATAGTCAAGCAGATAAACGAACTGGACCTGGACAGAGAAAAGCTGCCTGTTGAAAGAGCACTTGGAATCCGATGGAACATTGAAAGTGATGCGTTTACTTTCTGAGTCACTGTCAAGAACAAACCCCTTACAAGAAGAGGTATTCTCTCAACTGTCAGCTCTATTTATGATCCTTTAGGTTTCCTCTCCCCATTCGTATTAAAGGCAAAGCAAATTCTCCAAGCTCTCTGCAAGCTAAAGTGTGGATGGGACGAAGTCATCCCTGAAGAACACTATTTCATGGAAGAGATGGCTCTCAGAGCTGGACCAGCTGTCCAGATTCCAGATTGACATGTGTATGATGCCTGAGAACTTTGGTCAGGTCAAGACCGCACAGCTGCATCACTTCGGTGACGCAAGTGAACAAGGTTATGGCACGGCAAGCTACCTTAGGTTCACAAACTGTATACAAAAAAGGTCCACATCGCATTCATACTGGGGAAATCAAGGGTGACTCCACTCGAGCAGATTACGATCCCCAGACTGGAACTTGCCGCAGCAACATTGGCCGCAGCAACATTGGCAGTGCGAGTGGACAGGATGTTAAGGTTGGAGCTCCAGATTGAACTTGAGGAGTCAACTTTCTGGACAGACAGCCAGTCTGTGATAAAATACATCCGCAACGATACCAAGAGATTCCATACCTTTGTGGCTAATAGGGTTGCTATGATCCGTGACCTATCGAAAGCAAAACAGTGGAGGTATTTGAACTCCAAACACAACCCAGCCGATGATGCCTCAAGAGGATTACATGTTGAAACTTTCCTGAACTCAAAGAGATGGCGCAAAGGACCAGAACTCCTGGAGAAACCAGAAACAGACAATGGCACCAACTTTGTTGGAACACACAGAGAGCTCGGAGAAGCTCTGAAAGAGCTGGATCACAACAAGATTCAAAATTAATTACTGAAGGAAGGAGTGACATGGTCATTCAACCCTCCCTCTGGAGCCCACTATGGGGGGGTATGGGAGAGGTTGATCCGACTGGGGAAAAATATCCTCTATTTAGTCCTTAAAGAGCAAGTACTGGATGATGAGGCTTTGCAGACAGCTTTGTGTGAAGTTGAGGCGATTATGAACGACAGACCAATCACAACTGTAACAAATGGCCCTAATGATCTAGAACCCCTGACTCCGAATTACCTGCTTCATCTGAAAGCAAAGCCAGTCCTGCCACCAGGACTATTCCAGAGAAGCGACCTATACTCACCAAGGAGATGGAAGCAAGTACAATATATCACTGACCTCTTCTGGAAGAGATGGACCAGGGAGTATCTTCCACTTATGCAGGTGCGGAACAAGTGGAACAAAACTAAGAGAAACTTCAGTCCTGGTGACCTTGTGGTCATCGTTGATGACACCGCCCCAAGGAACTCTTGGCTAATGGGGAGTGTGGTGGAGGCTTTGCCAGGGGCCAAAGGTCTTGTCCGGAGCGTCATGGTTAAGACCAAGACCAATATCTTACAGAGACAAATCAATAAACTCTGTCTGCTCCTGGATGCGGCGGAGTGAGAGACACACACACACACACAGTGCTCCATCTTTGAATCATGTGCACCTCTGATTCGCTGATGTCGTAGTCATACATTTTTGGACGTCTAACTCTTGAAATTTTTGTAAGTTGAACACTTCAACTCAGACTGAGATCTATGGACTATTTTCCTATATTGGACCTTGTATATTTGTATATAGCTGTGAACTGTAATAGTGCTCTGGTATAGAATGTTTGGTGTATTGGCTCTACGTTTGAATATTAAGTAATTGTTGTGCATTCAGTGCAGTTAACTATTAGGGGTTGGTATGTTAGAGCCGATTTGGACATATTTGTATAAAAGACAGAACATACAGAGCTCCATGTACATTTGTGTAAATATATTAAATATAAATGTATATGATCAAATATTAGGTACATACCTTTATGATCATTGCTAGATGCGGGAGCGGTATAGTTTTTTGACCATACAGACAGACAGACAGACAGGTCATATTATGTATTTTCCATGTCAAGTAATCTCTGCTTTAAGTTGATTGGATACATTTTTGTTTGTTAGATATTAGAAGAATAAAACTTTTTGTTGCACCACATCCCTGGATCTCATTGAATGTTTTGGCCGTTTGGAAACGTTTGAGTGTGGACTGTATGCGTACAAAACAACCCCACTTCAGGCTTGGGCAGTGGCTATGGTAAAGAGAAAAGGAAGCCACTACAAACATCATAGAAAATCCTGTTCTGGGACAGGTTGTGCACATTATGTCTTTGTTGTAGCAAAGACACCCCTAATCAGAAACGTTGTTGTAGCAGAGTTATTTCTGAATAGAGGAAGTCCTAGAAGTAATTCTAGGGAAATGCCCTGTTGAAGCAGGGTGACCCTGTAGGAGCAGGGGACATCTCCAATTGGGATATTTTTGTTGAAGCAGAAGCAACCTGGTTAGAGACAGGGGTTGTGTTTCTCTGTTGAAGCAGAGAAGCAGCCATGGGATGATATGACACGGTTACGAGTTATGTGATTCCAGGGCACAATCCTGAGATATAAAAAATTAAATAATCCTGCAGGTTACAAAAATACAAAAAAACAGAAAATAAACATTGTAAAAGAAAATGAATTAGTCAGTGTACTGGTAAACAATTGGTTATGATTGGGAAACCAGTTCTAAATTTAAACCCTACACAGAAGTGTGCATAGGAGGAACTAACATGTCGGTACAACATTTAAATGACAGAGTAATTCAAATCAAATCACGTGTAGTGATTCACCTTACAGTGAAATGCTTACTTACAGGCTCTAACCAATAGTGTAAAAAAGGTATTAGGTGAACAATAGGTAAGTAAAGAAATAAAACAACAGTAAAAAGACAGGCTATTTACAGTAGCGAGGCTATAAAAGTAGCGAGGCTACATACAGACACTGTTTAGTCAGGCTGATTGAGGTAGTATGTACATGTAGATATGGTTAAAGTGACTATGCATATATGATAAACAGAGAGTAGCAGTAGCGTAAAAGAGCGGTTGGCGGGTGGTGGGTGGGACACAATGCAGATAGCCCGGTTAGCCAATGGGCGGGAGCACTGGTTGGTCGGCCCAATTGAGGTAGTATGTACATGAATGTATAGTTAAAGTGACTATGCATATATGATAAACAGAGAGTAGCAGCAGCGTAAAAAGAGGGGTTGGGGGGGGGCACACAATTCAAATAGTCCGGGTAGCCATTTGATTACCTGTTCAGGAGTTTTATGGCGTGGTGGTAAAAACTGTTGAGAAGCCTTTTGGTCCAAGACTTGGCACTCCGGTACTGCTTGCCATGCGGTAGTAGAGAGAACAATCTATGACTGGGGTCTTTGACAATTTTTAGGGCCTTCCTCTGACACCGCCTGGTGTAGAGGTCCTGGATGGCAGGCAGCTTAGCCCCAGTGAGGTATTGGGCCGTACACACTACCCTCTGTAGTGACTTGCTCTCAGTGGCCGAGCAATTGCCGTACCAGGCAGTGATGCAACCAGTCAGGATGCTCTCGATGTTGCAGCTGTAGAACCTTTTGAGGATCTCAGGACCCATGCCAAATCTTTTTAGTTTCTGAGGGGGAATAGGCTTTGTCGTGCCCTCTTCACGACTGTCTTGGTGTGTTTGGACCATTCTAGTTTGTTGTTGATGTGGACACCAAGGAACTTGAAGCTCTCAACCTGCTCCACTACAGCCCCGTCGATGAGAATGGGGGCGTGCTCGGTCCTGTAGTCCACAATCATCTCCTTAGTCTTGGTTACGTTGAGGGATAGGTTGTTATTCTGGCACCACCCGGCCAGGTCTCTGACCTCCTCCCTATAGGCTGTCTCATCGTTGTCGGTGATCAGGCCTACCACTGTTGTGTCGTCTGCAAACTTAATGATGGTGTTGGAGTCGTGCCTGGCCATGCAGTTGTGGGTGAACAGGGAGTACAGGAGGGGACTGAACACGCACCACTGGGGAGCTCCAGTGTTGAGGATCAGCGTGGCAGATGTGTTGCTACCTACCCTCACCACCTGGGGGCGGCCTGTTAGGAAGTCCAGGATCCAGCTGCAGAGGGAGGTGTTTAGTCCCAGGATCCTGAGCTTAGTGATGAGCTTTGAGGGCACTATGGTGTTGAACGCTGAGCTGTAGTCAATGAATAGCATTCTCACATAAGTGTTCCTTTTGTCCAGGTGGGAAAGGGCAGTGTGGAGTGCAATAGAGATTGCATCATCTGTGGATCTGTTTGGGCGGTATGCAAATTGGAGTGGGTCTAGGATTTCTGGGATAATGGTGTTGATGTGAGCCATTACCAACCTTTCAAAGCACTTCATGGCTACGGACGTGAGTGTTACGGGTCTGTAGTCATTTAGGCAGGTTGTCTTTGTGTTCTTGGGCACAGAGACTATGGTGGTCTGCTTGAAACATGATGGTATTACAGACTCAATCAGGGACATGTTGAAAATGTCAGTGAAGACACCTGCCAGTTGGTCAGCACATGCCCGGAGCACACGTCCTGGTAATCAGTCTGGCCCCGCAGCCTTGTGTATGTTGACCTGTTTAAAGGTCTTACGTCGGCTACGGAGAGCGCGATCACACAGTCGTCCGGAGCAGCTGATGCTCTCATGCATGCCTCAGTGTTGCTTGCCTCGAAGGGAGCATAGAAGTGATTTAGCTCGTCTGGTTCAAATATATTTAGATGGAGAAAAAATTACTCTTTTCAAATTACAAGAAAAGAAGACGTTCCTAACCAAATACTGTTTGCTTTGTGTGTCTGTATTGATGAGAGATTTATATTATGGACGGACGATGGACCCTATCAGCCCGACTGGCTGCACAGTGTGATCGAATAAAGGAACACATATTCTCCAGTAATAAATTGGCAGAAGTTCCAGTATTTTTTCTAATACAAGGTATCAAAACCTTTACCAATTAAAAGGCACAAATAAAATAACTACACTCTGGGGAATTGGGTATCACTACCTTAGAATTATTATTATGATTTTTATTTTATTTAAAATCGGCACATATTAGAGCCGTGAGTGAGTAAATCTAAACACTCTGGCCATGGTCAGGAAGAGGTAAAACTATAGCAAAACCATAGAGGCACTAAAATATGCGCAAGAGTATTCTACCAATTCAGCTCGAATATAGAAAAAATCGAATTATGGATAAAACTGGGCAGCATTTCCCTGCTGATGGGAAATATGCGAGAGCGGATACAAATGCATTGCTTTAACTAATTATGACAATTTGTTAGTTACGCTATCCTTATGATCCGCATAGCATATCATTACAGCAGTATGTACCGGTAATATATGTTAGCTATGTTAGCTACCTAATGTTCGTTGGCTACTAATACATCAAACTTTCTAGTATATTAACTATATGCCATCTAACTACCCAACATTTATTGACTTGATTTTTTACGGCATTCTTAGCTTAGCTAAATGGTATAGTCATTGTGCATTCTCATCGGACATTGTTAATTTGGGTGCTTCGTGAATTCACTCAGGCTATCTGCTCGGATTTCAGAGCACTCATCTGAATGTACCAGAGCGCAGAATAACTGATGAATTTACAAATGCTCAACACCCGTTGAATATGGCCGGTGTCAGTAAATGTCGGGGGAAAATAACGTAAAATTGAACGTAAAATTCAAAATGTTGCCAGCAGCACAGTAAGTCAACAACGCTTTTGAGAACATGGGAAAAGCCATTGGAACACAGGAGTGATGGTTGCTGATAAATGGGCCTGTACGCCTATGTAGATATTCCATTTAAAAAATCAGCCCTCTCCAGCTACAGTAGTCATTTACAACAATAACAATGTCTACACTGTATTTAATTAATGGACAAAAAATGTGGGACATTTCTAAGGGACCCTAAACTTTTAGAACGGTAGTGTATATTAGTATGGTTTATTAGTGTAGTGTGTTGGGCTATTGGTCATTCGAAAATTGAGTGTAGAGGGGCACCACTTGCTAAATTTACGACAGGAAAAGTATTATATTTAGTGGTGACACGGGCAGAATCGAAAGCAATACGACTACTACCCGTGTCTTTGAACATGGGACCAGTAACAATGCCCGGATAATTTTACATTGCGATGGGTATGGATCTAATTTTGGGATAATTGGAAAGTTGGATAATTCTTGTGAGAATTAAAACAATCGCTAAAAGGGTGTACATTTAAGGGGGTCTGTGTTGATACAGTATGTAGTGATTTGTCATTTGCGTAAAAAGAGACTAGGAAACTCATGCCAGACATCACCACATTAGTAAACTATTTGGTAGAGCACGGTCACAAGGCATAATATGGGAAAGTACAACCAGTAAAACAAGAGATAACATATTTGGGGGTTTTGATTTCGGAAATCACGAAGCACATTACACCTGATCGAGTAGGAACAAATTATCTTTTTTGCACAACATACACTCCTCGCAGTCTCAGGAAAACCCTAGAGGTTTTAATCTTGAGACACTTTATTCTGTCTTCCTCTAAAATAGATTTATAGAATTGAAAAAAGGGAGGAGGGATCACGAGTAGGGTTGCACATTTTGGGGAATATTCAGAGGTGGAAACTTTCCATGGGAATTAACAGGAATATATGGGAATTAATATTAATACCATTTAAATGCAGATGTTTTTTGCATTGGATATATTTACCATATCATATGGAGACAGAAACATAAACCTTTTACCTTATCATAAGTAGACATAAATGCAAATGATTAAATCCTTCCAATATAATTTTTTTTAAAGAAATTTGTTACGAATTGAACTTTAATTAAATTAGTTGACTTCACATTGGATGATTTTCACTGAACAACAAAAGAAAGGGAATATTGAATGATCTCCAATGATCCATTGCATCTCCCAAAAACGTTTTTAACATGCATCTGAAAAATTATAGTCTAGAAACTAAAGCTTGGTTGTCTCCCTCTCAGGCTTCAATGTCTTCTCCCTTGACCTCCTCAAAATGTCCACCTCTTGAACATCAGACTCTGAGGCCTCATCTTCACTGTCACTTTCCAACCTTGTTGAGGACGGCTCATTGTCAGGCTCAAAAAGCCTCAAATTTTCCCGGATGGACACCAATTTTTCAACCCTTGTATTGGTCAGCCTGTTGAGTGCTTTGGTGTGTGTGTTCCCAAACAAGGACCAGTTGCGCTCTGAGGCGGCCGATGGTGGGATTTGGAGGAGGATGGAGGCAACAGGGGAAAGAGCCTCAGATCCACTAAGTCCCTTCCAACAGGTGGCTGATGAGATATGTTGGCATGACTGCCATATTGCATCTCCATCCCAAAGCCTTGCTTGGAAGTGTACTTCGCCAAACTGCCAAGAACCTTACCCTCATCCAGGTCAAGGTGGAGAGACACAGTAGTGATGACACCATAGGCCTTGTTGATCTCTGCACCAGACAGGATGCTCTTGCCAGCATACTTGGGGTCCAACATGTACACTGCATGTACACTGTATGGGCTTCAGGCAGAAGTCTTCGCGCTTTCTGATGTATTTCGGAACTGCAGTTTCCTCTGTTTGGAGCAACCGTGAAGTGGGCAGGGCAGTATGGATTTCTTCTCTTACATCAGCAAGCAGAGTCTGAAAATCAGACAGGATGGCATTGTCTCCCTCAATCTGTGAAATGGCTACTGCTATAGGTTTCAGGAGTTTCAGGCTGCTTACCACTCTCTCCCAAAATACATCATCCAGGAGGATGCTCTTGATGGGGCTGTCCATATCAGCAGATTGTGATATGGCCATTTCTTGGAGACTCATTCCCCTCCAGGAGACAGTCAAACATGACGTCAACATCACCCCAACAGGTGTTGCTGGGTAGCTTCAATGTGGTGCGCTTATTCTCACTTTGCTTGGTGAGGTAGATTGCTGCTATAACTTATTGCTGCTTTAACTTGATGACCCTTCACATACCTAACCATTTTCTTGGCTCTCTTGTAGAGTGTATAAATTGTTTTCAGTGCCATGATATCCTTGAGGAGCAGATTCAATGCATGAGCAGAACAGCCAATGTGATGTGAGGGTAGGACTCCTCCACTTTAGACCAAGCAGCCTTCAAGTTCGCAGCATTGTCTGTCACCAGTGCAAATAACTTCTGTGGTCCAAGGTCATTGACGACTGCCTTCAGCTCATCTGCTGACTGGTGTGTCTGTTGTCCCTTGTGTCTGTGCTCTTGTAGAATACTGGTTGAGGGATGGAGATGTAGTTAATTATTCCTTCCCCACGAACATTTGACCACCCATCAGAGATGATTGCAATACAGTCTGCTTTCTCTACGATTTTCTTGACCTTCACTTGAACTCTGTTGAACTCTGCATCCAGCAAATTAGTAGATAAAGCATGTCTGGCTGGAGGGGTGTATGCTGGGCAAAAAACATTTAGAAATCTCTTCCAATACACATTGCCTGTGAGCATCAGAGGTGAACCAGTTGCATACACAGCTCGAGCAAGACATTAATCAGCATTTCTCGGACTACGTTCCTCCATTGAGTCAAAAACACTTCTGATTCCAGGAGGACCATGAGCTGTTGCTATCGATAAGGTGTCGGATTCATAATTTTCACCTCGAATAGAAGTAGAGGGACTTTTGACAGAGGTTTCTTGTTGTGAGCGCTGAGGGAACTTTATGCACTTGGCCAAATGATTCTGCATCTTTGTTGCATTCTTCACATATGCTTTGGACACAGTATTTGCAAATGTACACAGCTTTTCTGTGTACAGCTGCAGTGAAATGTCTCCACACATCAGATAGTGCCCGTGGCATTTTCCTGTAAAGATGAGAAAAAAACAAGTTAAAAAAACAAATACAATTCCATGTACAGATAGTTAAGCAGTTAGATAAAACATTTATCTTACAAAGGAGTTGTTTAAAAATGAAACATGTATTCAAACAGGTGAATTAACACTCAGCAGGCTCAAGCAAGCTAAAACCCACATGGTAGAAAAACTAACAAGCAGAAATTGTTAACAAGTTAGAAATTATTTAAACACACTTTGCTGTAGGCTACTATTTACTAGTTAACAAAAAAATAAATGTATGTCATATAAAATATATTCACCCCACCCAGTATTGTAATCAAAACTTACCAGAAAGCATGTAGTCCTTGGCTCAGACAGTGTAGTAGTTTGGGCTCAATAGCATCTCATTAGTGTGCAAGATCTTGACAATCAGCTGACCATGTGATGGAAGAGTGCACTGCACATGTAATGGAAGAATGCACTGTGCATGCAGAGGGTTGCAATTCCATTGAATTGGGGATAGTTTAACCAAAACATCCCACAAGACCTAGCATTGCCTTGTGTATCCCACAAAAAAAGTTCACTGTTATAAGCTAACTTTTTCTATGAATTTAAGCAAAATTCCCCAAATTCCTGGGCTTAACTCCCATGGAAAATTTCTGACACTTTGCAACCCTAGTCACGAGTAATTAAAGTGGCCTCCCTGTGAACAGAAGTTATCATGTTTGCTCTGACTGTAATTTCAAACCTTTTGTTCACCTGGTAAAGTAAACGTTAGACAGAAAGATAGAGGTAGAGTATGATGGTGATTGAGAGGGCTTCTGAGTTAAAGGAAACAAATGTGTAGACTAGTGAAGGTAATAAAGGGAATGGGAAGTTAATTGGAAAGTAAGAATTTAGGATTTGACTTGTTTGGACTGATTAAGATTGACCAAAGTGAAAGGCCAGCATCCTGGGGTTGCCTCTTCACTGTTGACGTTGAGACTGGTGTTTTGCGGGTACTATTTAATGAAGATGCCAGTTGAGGACTTGTGAGGCGTCTTGGCATTCTCTCAACCAGCTTCATGAGGTAGACACCTGGAATGCATTTCAATTAACAGGTGTGAAATTTCTTTCCTTCTTAATGCGTTTGAGCTAATCAGTTGTGTTGTGACAAGGTAGGCTTGGTTTATAGAAGATAGCTCTATTTGGTAAAAGACCAAGTCCATATTATTTCAAGAACAGCTGAAATAAGCAAAGTGAAATGGCAGTCCATCATTATATCAAGAAATGAAGGTCAGTGAATCCAGAAAATGTCAAGAACTTTGAAAGTTTCTTCAAGTGCAGTCGCAAAAACCATTAAGCTCTATGATGAAACTGGCTCTCATGAGGACTGCCACAGGCAAGGAAGACCCAGAGTTACCTCTGCTGCAGAGGACAAGTTCATTTGAGTTACCAGCCTCAGAAATTGCAGCCCAAATAAATGCTTCACAGAGTTCAAGAAACAGACATCTCAAGAGCAACTGTTCAGAGGAGACTGCGTGAATCAGGCCTTCATGGTCGAATTGCTGCAAAGAAACCACTACTAAAGGACACCAATAATAAGAAGAGACTTGCTTAGGCCAAGAAACATAAGCAATGGACATCAGTGGAAATCTGTCCTTTGGTCTGATGAGTCAAAATTTCAGATTTTTGGTTCCAACTGCCGTGTCTTTGTGAGACGCAGAGTAGGTGGACGGATGATCTCCACGTGTGTGGTTCCCACCGTGAAGCATGGAGGAGGAGGTGTGATGGTGTTTTGCTGGTGACACGGTCAGTCACCAGCATGGCTACCACAGCATTCTGCAGCAATACACCGTTCCATCTGGTTTGCGCTTAGTGGGACTATCATTTGTTTTTCAACAAGACAATGACCCAAAACACACCTCCAGGTTGTGTAAGGGCTATTTGACCAAGAAGGAGAGTGATAGAGTGCTGTATCAGATGACCTGGCCTCCACAATCACCCGACCTAAACCCAATTGAGATGGTTTGGGATGAGTTAGACCGCAGACCGAAGGAAAAGCAGCCAACAAGTGCTCAGCATATGTGGGAACTCCTTCAAGACTGTTGGAAAAGCATTCCTCATGAAGCTGGTTGAGAGAATGTCAAGAGTGTGGAAACTTGCCATCAAGGCAAAGGGTGGCTACTTTGAAGAATCTCAAAATATATTTAGATTGTTTAACACTTTTTTTGTTACTACATGATTCCATGTGTTATTTCATTGTTTTGATGTCTTCACTATTATTATACAATGTAGAAAACTGTACAAATAAAGAAAAACCCTTGAATGAGTAGGTGAGTCCAAACTTTTGACTGGTACTCTATATATGTTCAGCTATTCAAAAGGTTATCGCTGCCATTTGGCTGCCCAATAAACCATCATCCAAAATGCCAAGATCGTCACAGCCCTGAGAACTCCTCTCTCTTCCTTTTCTAAACCTATTTGAACTTAATATAACTAGTAGGTCTCTGACATTAATGTTGATCTGACTCTGTTCAGCACGGGCCTAGTCTGTGTCTGTGGTGTGTTTATGTACTCACATGGGGGGAGACCGTGTTGATCATGGGGGCTGTGACAGTGAAGGGACTGGGAGGAGCTAGGGAGGCCATCGGCTGTTGCAACTCAGAGTTAGCTCCACTCATAGGAGCAGGTCCCACCCCTGACGACACGTCACAACTGGAGAACGCACCTACAAGGAGAGACATCACCGTCATCAACATAACTTTTATTATCATCCTTTTTCATAATCATGAAATTAAACTCATCTTTATTGTCTCGTGTTTATATGAGTTGTGTGCAGTACAGTAGTGAGTGTGTGTATGGTACCATGAACGAGTGGGCTGAACCAAATCAACAATAAACACATTCTCACACATGCACCCTGTACACCAGGGCAACTAGATTCAGCCGCAGGCTGGTTTTTGTCAGAGTAGATAGTTAGGGGGCCGGAACAAAATTGTAATAATTTGTACACTGCAAATTGATCACAACTTAGGTAAAAAAGTGACTGCCTTTGAAAATAAATAATTTCATACCTAAAGTAGATTGAGACAATCAGTCTATTTTTATGCGTGTGAATACATAGGATAGGATAAAGCAATCCTTCTGACCCCCCCCCCCCCCTTAAAAGATTTAGATGCACTATTGTAAAGTGGCTGTTCCACTGGATGTCATAAGGTGAATGCACCAATTTGTAAGTCGCTCTGGATAAGAGCGTCTGCTAAATGACTTAAATGTAAATGGGAACAGATTTCCTAAATAAAAAATTTGGCCCACCGGCGCCTGTTGCCGACCCCTGCTGTACACAAACACACAACTACATATTAAAAACACACAGTGGATGGAGGCCTGTCCTGCCACTGACCCAGAATAACAAGCAGAAATCTGATGACTCACACATTGTTCTATCACACACATACACACAGCTTTTCATACTGGGGGAAAGGGGGGGAAGCTCCATTCATATTCATGTACCTCCCCCATCACATGCCCTCTATCTGTTAAGTTGTTGCTGCTGCTGTTTTACTGATTTCACACACACACACACACACACACACACACACACACACACACACACACACACACACACACACACACACACACACACACACACACACACACACCCTTAACCGGTATAAACTCTGCCCCTGCCCCTTCGTGACCCCTAGGGAGGAGTGAGAGGCCCACCTCACCCTACAAAGGGCTGAATGGCTGTGGGCAGCACATATTCACTAGAGGAACAAGAGTGCTTTGTGCATGAGAGTGCAAGATGGAGAACGAAGGAAAACGAGAGATCATGTACTGCAGAAACTCCAAGACTGCTCCTCAGGTCATACAAACACAATAGAACACATCTCCTAACCTACACAATATTGTTGACAAGACAATCCACAATTACCAGATATTATTGTTAAAATCAGACAAAACTGACTAAATTATGCTACTTAATCTGATGCCATCATAAATTATATACAAATCTAACATTAGTAATAAGCCAGTGTTGTAATTAAAAATGGGGTAGAGATTGCTACCCTTACCCTTTTGCTACGCCTAGCCTACATATATCCATATCCCAAAGCTAGCCTCCATTTACCACTGGGCCAATACATCAACGGTGGGGTTACATTTATCATGTCAACACAGGAACACATGTAGTGAATATGCTTTTATGGACCCTAGTTAATCATCAACAACACAGAATAAAGGATGGATGGGTGTGTGTTCACGTTTTACTATACTTGTGAGTATACACAAGTAGGCTCCTTAACAGCTTCTACCCCCAAGCCATAAGACTGCTGAACAATTAATCAAATGTCCACCGGACTATCTACATTGACCCCCACATTGAATTTGTACACTGCTGCTACTCGCTGTTTATTATCTATGCATAGTCACTTTACCCATACCTACATGTAGAAATTACCTCGACTAACCTGTACCCCGCACATTGACTCGGTACCGGTACCCTCTGTATTAAGTCTCGTTATTGTGATTTTATTGTGTTACTTTTGATATTTTTTACTTTAGTCTACTTAGTAAATATTTTCTTAACTCTTCTTGAACTGAACTGTTGGTTAAGGGCTTGTAAGTAAGCATTTCACAGTAAGGTCTAAACTTGTTGTATTTGGCGCATGTGACAAATAAAGTTTGATTTGATTTGAGTAACAGAATTCCTCACAAGAATAGTAAAGCAACTATTTTGCCGGTCCTCACTTGTTAAAAAACAATTTTAGGCTATGGGCTAGGTTAAGGAGTTAGGGTTAAGGAGAGCAGTTCTCACAAGTATTGTAAGACATAGCTCTGTGTGAGTGTGGACCAGCCCCATTAGCTCAGCTGCATTGGCGTAGGACTGTCCAATCGGGAATCAATCAAAGTGATCAATAAGGATTTACCAACATCACCCTTCCTCACCCCCTTCATATATCCCCCCTGGAAACCCCTCAAGCCAGGGACCCACCACGTCTCAGCCTTCAATAACATGTGTGTGCGTGTCAGGGTTTGCGCTAGGAAAATACAGCGCCGGACAACGTGAGAAATTTACCGGACCCATATGCATTGGGTACATAACCCATTAGGGCTTCCACCCACGGTGATCAGAATGACAGAAATCACATGTAGATTATGAAAATGCATCTTAACAGAACATGCAACACATGTAATGAAGCAGCCAATAAAACATCATTTTCAAACATTTGCCAAAAATGCACCTGGGAAAAGTCCATTCTAAATAGCGCACCCGGGGAAAAATCCATTCTGAATAGCGCACCTGGGAAAACGGCATTCTGAATAACGCACCTGGGAATACGGCATTCTGAATAGCGCACCTGGGAAAAACGACATTCTGAATAGCGCACCTGGGAAAAACGGCATTCTGAATAGCGCACCTGGGAAAAACGGCATTCTGAATAGCGCACCTGGGAAAAACGGCATTCTGAATAGCGCACCTGGGAAAAACGGCATTCTGAATAGAGCACCTGGGAAAACGGCATTCTGAATAGCGCACCTGGGAAAACGGCATTCTGAAATGCGCACCTGGGAAAAACGGCATTCTGAATAGAGCACCTGGGAAAACGGCATTCTGAATAGCGCACCTGGGAAAACGGCATTCTGAAATGCGCACCTGGGAAAACGGCATTCTTAATAGCGCACCTGGGAAAACGGCATTCTTAATAGCGCACCTGGGAAAACGGCATTCTTAATAGCGCACCTGGGAAAACGGCATTCTGAATAGAGCACCTGGGAAAACGGCATTCTGAATAGCGCACCTGGGAAAACGGCATTCTGAAATGCGCACCTGGGAAAACGGCATTCTTAATAGCGCACCTGGGAAAACGGCATTCTTAATAGCGCACCTGGGAAAACGGCATTCTTAATAGCGCACCTGGGAAAACGGCATTCTGAATAGCGCACCTGGGAAAACGGCATTCTGAATAGCCCACCTGGGAAAAACGGCATTCTGAATAGCGCACCTGGGAAAACGGCATTCTGAATAGCGCACCTGGGAAAACGGCATTCTGAATAGCGCACCTGGGAAAACGGCATTCTGAATAGCGCACCTGGGAAAAACGCCATTCTGAATAGCGCACCTGGGAAAACGGCATTCTGAATAGCGCACCTGGGAAAACGGCATTCTGAATAGCGCACCTGGGAAAACGGCATTCTGAATAGCGCACCTGGGAAAACGGCATTCTGAATAGCGCACCTGGGAAAACACACCCTTCTAAACAGTACACCTGATAGAAGTTCCATATATGACAGAGATGAACATTTGTGTTAGAAACTTAGAAAGAGGAGGAACCCAAAGATGCAACAACTAGGACGGGTTGCTAATATGACTAGGATTCTGCCCGTGGCTTCTGGACAACAAAAGAAAGTTGATATCAGGGCATACAATTAACACCCGCCAAAATCGGGTAGATTTAGCCATTGGCGGGAAAGAATGTCTATTTCACCAGTCCCTTTAGCGCATGGTCAACTTGCAGGGCCCTACAGTGCGAGCATTTCATTCGCAAATAAAAATTGTCAAAAGTCAAGCATAAGCACATTAGAGTTAGAAAAATACTGCAGTAGCTTTATTTCTGCTGTTTTGTTTCATAGCTGCTAATTGCACAAATAAATTATAATCCTATGTCCCACCTCGCGCAACAACACTGCCTGGCAGGGGAGCTGAGCTCACTGAGTGAAGTGCTGATGAATTCATTTTTGGAGGCGCTGTGCACAGGCATAAAAGTTGGTCTAATTTGACTTTGTCCTCATGTTTCTTGGCTATTTACATTGTTTTGTTCACAAGCTCGGATGTTTTTCAAAATGTTAGTTTGAGTTTGCTGCTTCAACTGATAGCGAAGAGACGCCCTAGTCAGATCCCAAATCTCTCACATATCGCCCTGTTACCACGGTAACCTCCCACCCTTAAAGGGGCAGTTGAACATTTTGGCTCTGATATTTTGATTAAAAGACTGAGGTCACAAAAAAATGTAAATGAAGTTCAACAATATACCACATTACTTCCTACTAATACATGTCTTGTTATAGAAACATTACAAAGCATGGTCATCTGTTTTATTTATTAATTGTTTTGTTAAAAGTAATTATGGCAAAAAAATATTTGGGCTGGTAGATTTTTTTAATCTACCTGCCACAGTGACTGGTGGACCAAAAAGTACATTTTAGGCCCTGGTTGATGAAAACAAATAGAACAGGAGAGAAATAGTGGTCCAATAGGGAAGTAAACGGAAATACATATGCCAAAATTATATAATTACTCCTGTCTATACAGAAAGAAAGAAAATACTTCAAAATACTTCACCAGAAAGCATAACAGCCTGAGAGGAATCAAGGATCATTAGTTTCTTTTAAATTATTGAGTTGCGACTAAGTGAAAAGCATAAAACGTGTGAAGGTAATGTGTCTTGAGTATAATTTAAAATGTTGAGACAAGAAGGGGAAGGGAAGGGTGTGTCAAATATATAGGCGAGTCTCTCCAGAATGGCTCAGCTGTCTCCCGCCAATTCGTGCACATTCATTGTTTCATTTTATTTTTATTTACATCAATTCCCCTTTACATGTCACTAGTAATAAATGTAACGTTAATTCCCATTATTTGGTTACATAAATTTCTGTTAATGCCTGTATTAGTGAGCCATTTACCTTTCTCATTCTCGGAGTGGAACGCTGTTTGCAGAGTTCACAACCTGCTACACTTATGAGAAACAAGTTTGTTTATTTCATAACAATCATTTACGAGATTTGTCAATTTTTTCATGCCTAATGTGAGAAATTAGCATGTGTGTTTTCTCTGTGCTGATAATGTTGAATGAGTGCTAGCGTCTGAGCACTGGCCTCGCGGTCTATCATATGGTGAAGGCTGGTGAGCTCGCAATAGTAGACAACTTTTGAGATTTATTTTAATTTCTATGATTAACCACGTGACAATGATTTTGAGAAACTAAAACATTATTGAAATGAAACTGTTCCACGACAATGCGCATATAAAAATCATAACTGGCACAAAGAACAGTGGAAATGGTAGGAACAATTTTAAGCTTCCCCAACATGAAACTCACGTGATGCCTATGAATAACTGCCTCCACGTTTCCATGGTCGGAGTTTGCCTGTAGGCTACTAGATAAATACAAGGATCAACTTTGATAGTCCGTGTAGCCATTTTGTTATCTATTTAGCAGTCTTATGGCTTGGGGATAGAAACTGTTCAGGAGCCTGTTGTGTCAGACTTGATCCACCGGTACCACATTCCTTGCGGAAGAAAAGAGAATAGTCTATAGCTTCGGTGGCTGGAGTCCTTAACAATTTTCCGGGCCTTCCTTTCACACCACCTGATAGAGGTCCTGGATTGCAGGGAGCTCGGCCCAGTGATGTACTTGACTGTCTGCATCACCCTCTGTAGCGCCATGTGATCGAAGGCGGTGCTGTTGCCATACCAAGCAGTGATGCAGCTAGTCGAAATGCTCTCAATGGTGCAGCTGCAGAACCTTTGAGGATTTGAGGCCCCATGCCAAACTTGTTCAACCTTCTGAGAGGGAAGAGGCGCTGTCACGCCTTCTTCACAACTGTGCGTGTGAACCATTTTCACTACTTAGTGATTTGGACCCAGGAGAACTTGAAGCTATCGACCCACTACACTGCAGCCCCATCGATGTGGATGGGGGCTTGCATGCCCCCCGTTTCCTGTAGTCTACGGTCAACTCCTTGATCTTACTGTCGTTGAGGGTGAACAGGGAGTACAGGAGCGGACAAAGCACAAATACCCCTGTGGGACAATGAGAGGTTTAAAATGACTGAATATGTCTGCCAGATCATCCAGTCCTCTGGTTTCGGTGAGGGCCCTCATCGCACGGTATGGTGTTATTGTTGAAGCGTGCATAAAATGTGTAGAGTTTGTCTGGTAGAGAGGGTCTGGGTATTCTTTTGTAATCCGTAATGGACTGTAGCCCCTGCCACATGGGATGGGCTTCGGAGCCTGCGTAAATATGACTCCACTTTATTCCTATATTGTCCTTTTGCCCATTTGATGACTCTGCAGAGGTCGTAGCCAACTTCCTGTACTTGTTCCTTTTCTCAGTAGTTGCATCAGGGTTGTCTGTGATGGCCCAGTGTGCGGTAGCCCTGTCCTTTACCGTAGCACCAACCTCGGTCTTAATCCAGGGCTTTTGATTGGAGAAGCAGCGAACCTTCACAGTAGGGACAACGTCACCGATGCATTTCCTTATGAAGCCGGTGACGGAGGTGGTTAGCACGTCGATGTTATCAGGGGAGTCTTGGAACATATTCCAATCAGAGCTAGCAAACCGACCCGCCGCATAATCTCTGATTAATTTCTTAATGGCACGAGTCACAGGTGCTTCCCGTTTGAGCTTCTGCCTGTAAACAGGAAGCAGGAGTACGGAGTCATGATATGATTTTCAGAATGGTGGAAAAGGTAGGCCCTTCTTTGCTTGCTTGAGAGGCAAAGGAGACTTGTTGATGGAAGTTTGGAAATGAGTTTAAATGATGACAAACTAAAATCGGCGTCAATATTACCACTGCGCTCGAGTCATTACACCAATTGTTGTTGATGAAGAGGCCCGCGCCTCCCCTTCCTCTACTGTCCTGTCCACTCGGTGAATGGAGAATCCATCCAATTGGATAGCCATTGTCCAAAACCCATGCTTCAGAAAAGCAGAGAATATTGCAGTTTAGAGAGTCCCGTTGTTAGCAAATCCGCGTTCGAACGTTATCCATCTTACTATCAAGTGACCAATAGAATGGAGGGAAGAGGTGGCCGGTTTTCCCTTCGCCTTAATCCTGGCAGGATTCCCCCTTTCTTGCCACAAATGCCAGTGTTTCCTCTTGGATACCCAGAAAATTGGGTCGGAATTACAGAAAGAGCCCAGGGCAGATGAGTCAAAGTCGGAATTGGGGTAACTGCTGATCTTATGTTCAAAAGTTCCTGTTAGTTATAAGAAATTATAGAAGATACATTTTGTGAATATAAAGTACAAATAAACGCCAAAATAATCACCAAATAGCAAAGATGGGTCAGAGCTTGCGGTTTCAATTACCAGTTGAGAAATAAAAATAGCTATTTTTAAATCATGCACCAAACCGTTTTTTAACGCGATTGCATTTAGAATGGTTGTGCAATGAATGGGTTTATAAAAGCATATGTTTTACTCCAGCAACAATCATCTGATAAGCTGCAGTAGAAATCCAGCTCAAAATTGGCTCTGTATGCTGTGCGTGTGATAATTGTTTTGGAAAAATAAAATGCATGATGACTAACGAAAATACACAGGCCAATTTAATTCCACAAAATTATACACATTAATAACTTCTTACGGCTGAGATCACGTTAACGGGATCGACTTGACAATAGCCAGTGAAAGTGCAGGGTGCCAAATTCAAACAACAGAAATCTCATAATTAAAATTCCTCAAACATACAAGTATTTTACACCATTTTAAAGATAAACTTGTTAAACCCACCACAGAGTCCGATTTCAAAAAGGCTTTACGACGAAAGCACACCATCTGATTACGTTAGGTCAGTACCTAGTCACAGAAAAACACAACCATTTTTCCAGCCAAAGAGAGGAGTCACAAAAAGCAGAAAGAGATAAAATGAATCACTAACCTTTGATGATCTTCATAGTCATAGGACTTCATGTTACACAATACATGTATGTTTTGTTCGATAAAGTTCATATTTATATCCCAAAATCTTAGTTTGTATTGCCGTGTTATGTTCAGTAATGTTTTGCCTCCAAAACATCCTGTGATTTTGCAGAGAGCCACATCAAATTACAGAAAAACTCATAATAAACATTGATAAAAGATACAAGTGTTTTACATGGAACTTTAGATAAACTTCTCCTTAATGCAACCACTGTGTCAGACTTCAAAAAAACTTTGTGGAAAAAGCACACCATGCAATAATCTGAGTACGGCACTCAGACACAAAAACAAGCCATACAGGTACCCGCCATGTTGTGGAGTCAACAGAAGTCAGAAATAGCATTATAAATATTCACTTACCTTTGATGATTTTCATTAGAATGCACTCCCAGGAATCCCAGTTCCACAATAAATGTTTGTTTTGTTCGATAAAGTCCATAATTTATGTCCAAAAACCTCCTTTTTGTTTGCGCGTTTAGTTCAAAAATCCAAATTCATGACGCGCAGGCCAGACGAAAAGTAAAACAATTCCATTACAGTTCGTAGAAACATGTCAAACGATGTATAGAATCAATCTTTAGGATGTTTTTAACATAAATCTTCAATAATGTTTCAACCAGAGAATTCCGAAGTGTGCCTGAGTGAGCTCGTGGCACTCTGCCAGACCTCTGACTCAATCAGCTCTCATTCCCTCATCCTTCACAGTAGAAGCCTGAAACAAGGTTCTAAAGACTATTGACATCTAGTGGAATCCTTAGGAAGTGCAATATGACCCCATAGACACTGTATATTGGATAGGCAATGACTTGAAAAACAACAAACCTTAGATTTCCCACTTCCTGGTTGGATTTTTTTCTCAAGTTTTTGCCTGCCATATGACTTTGTTATACTCTCAGATATCATTCAAACAGTTTTAGAAACTTCAGAGTGTTTTCTATCCAAATCTACTACTAATATGCATATCTTAGCTTCTGGGCCTGAGTAGCAGGCAGTTTACTCTGGGCACCTTATTCATCCAAGCTACTCAAAACTGCCCCCAGCCATAAGAAGTTAACCTATAGACCGATAAGCATGATGGTGAAATGTATTAGCATCGACTGGTATTTCCATTTTTTTTCTTCCGGTCATTTTGGCCGCAGCAGTTCTACTTAACGGCGTACATTTGTTTTGCCAGCTAATGGAAACCCTGGTGTGTGTGTGGTTGTCTCCAGTCATCAGGTCTCTCCAGGAGAAATGTATGCAGGTTTAGAGAGGGTTAACCTTTTACGGGGGCAGCCCGACACCGGTACACTTACGACAACATCCAGCTCAAAGTGCAGGGCGCGAAATTCAAAATCTATTTTTTTTTTTTTATATATTTAACTTTCACACATTAACAAGTCCAAGACACCAGATGAAAGGTGCACATCTTGTGAATCAAGCCAACATGTCCGATTTTTAAAATGTTTTACAGGGAAGACAAAATATGTAAATCTATTAGCTAACCACGTTAGCAAAAGACACAACTTTTCTAACTCCATCAGTTTCTTACTCCATCAGGTGCTATCACAAATTCGACCAAATAAAGATATAAATAGCCACTAACCAAGAAACAAATTCATCAGATGACAGTCTGATAACATATTTATTGTATAGCATATGTTTTGTTCGAAAAATGTGCATATTTCATGTATAAACCATAGTTTACATTTCAGCTACAATCCAAAATTGCACCGAAAGCAGCCATAATATTTACAGACACCAACGTCAAATAGCTAATTACTCATCATAAAACATTTCTGAAAAATACATAGTCTGCAGCAATTGAAAGACAGGCATCTTGTGATTCCAAACAATATTTCCGATTTATTAAATGTTTTACAGCGAAAACAAAATGTATCGCTATATTAGCGTAGCACAATAGACAGACACAATTGGGCGCCCACGGCCAGTTCACATGCACGACAGATATATGAAATAACATCATAAAATGGGTCTTACTTTTGCTGATCTTTCATCAGAATGTTGAAGAAGGTGTCCTCTGTCCAGATGAGTCGTTGTTTCGATTCAGAATGGCAAATTTCCCTCTTCAATTAGCATTGGCACTAGCCGAGTGGCATAAATTTCTCCAACGTAAACACAGTCAGAGGACGGAACACGGCAAAACTCCCGAATAAAGTTTCAATAATCTGATTAAACTATATTGAATAAACATACATTACGATGATATGGTCACATGTATCAACAAAAATTCGAGCCGGAGATGTTAGCCGTTCGTTACAAAGGCAAAACAGAAGTCAATCCCACTTCCTTCAGAGTACCGGAAGTGGACGGTCACGTCAAAGAAAGTTTTTTTTCCACCACAGAACAAGATGAGCACAAAAATTTCTTCTCTGACATCCTCTTTACACCAACAGGAAGGCGTATAGAGTGTCAGCAGACTCCTAAGTGTCAAGACCATGTATAGGCATCAAGTTGAAAAGAGCATCGATTTCTGACATTTCACTTCCTGGTCAGGAAAAGTGCTGCCGAAGGACTTCTGTTTCACTCAGAGAAATAATTCCAACTGTTTTAGAAACTAGAAAGTGTTTTCTATCCAAAAATAATAATAATATTCATATTGTACGAGCAAGATTTGAGTAGGAGGCCGTTTGAAATGGGCACGATTTCACTGGCTACTCAACACTTTGCCTTGCAGCCATAAGAAGTTTTAAGCAAGGGAGAAATACTACTACACTGATCCGCAGCAAACATCAGATCAGACGGCTGGAGTCCTGCCTGTACTGCAAAACATGAAGACCACTTTAACCCAAGCTGCCCTCCCGATGACATTAACCAGCACTGATTAACCTCAACCCACACACACCCTCTGTACTATCAAACATTAACTCAGCCCAAATCTAACCCCCATTTCACCTCCATCCATCAAACACTCACGTTCACACACACAATCATTGAATTAAAACAAAAAGAGAGTATGCCTATAGTGAGAAGCCTTCAAGGCAGGGTTCCAGACTGACCACTAAGCCACATTTTGAGACCCTGTGACTTGGCTGTGCAATTTTTAAAAATGTATTGGTCGCATCGGTGCGGGCTTCACATTCATTCACCTCACTCAAAACGTCCTAATTTTTAGGAGAAAAAAATAATGATTTGGTCACACAGTGAAGTACATCACCCTCATGATTCCTGTAATGAAAGAGTCTTCCTGACTGTCCCTGTCTCGCTGGGGACTGCTGCTGTGTTGAGTGAGCCACTCTCTCCTTTCCCGGGAGGAAGAAGTGTTCTGATTGTATAACATTTTTTCATCCAATTGCTGGGAACACACAGCTATCTTGTTGTCACAGATGGAGAGAGGATATTCTCAGTTTCTGTAGATATACTTTTTATTTCTCAACTCTCAAATATGAGCTCAATAGCAACTAATCAAAACAAATTTGATTTGTTACATTATTTGTAAAAAAACAGGTGTAGGCTAACAGTGAAATACTTACTAGCGGGCCTTTCCCAACAATGCAGAGTAAAAAGAGAAATAACACGAGGAACAAATACAATAAATAATGATAACATGGCTATATACACACACACACACACACAGAGTACCAGTACCGAGTCCATGTGCAGGGGTTCAAGGTAATTGAGCTAGATATGTACATATAGGTAGGGATAGTGACTAGGTAACGGGATAGATAATAAACAGTTACAGCAGCGTATGTAACAAGTCAAAAGAGTTAGTGCAAAAAAGGGTCAAATGCAGATCGTTAAATAGTTAACCAATAGCTACCCGGACTAACTATGTAGCAGTTTTATGGCTTGGGGGTAGAAACGGTTCAAGGTCCTGTTGGTTCCTAACTTGGTGCATTGGTACTGCTTACAGTGCAGTAGCAGAGAGAACAGTCTATGACTTGGGTGGCTATAATCTTTGACAATTTTTAGGGCCCTTCTCTGACACCGCCTGGTTTAGAGGTCCTGGATGTCAGGGAGCTCAGCCCCAGTGATGTACTGAGCCGTAGGCACAACCCTCTGTAGCGCCTTGTGGTCGGATGCCAAGCAGCTGCCATAACAAGTGGTGATGCAGCCAGTCAAGATGCTCTCAGTTGTGCAGCTGTAGAACTTTTTGAGGATCTGAGGGTCCATGACAAATCTTTTCAGCCTCCAGAGGGGGAAAAGGCGTTGTCGTGCCCTCTTCGCGACTGTGTTGGTGTGTGTGTGGACCATGATCATTCCTTAGTGATGGTGAAACCGATGATCCTAAAGCTCTCGACCTGTTCCACTACCGCCCCGTCGATGTGGATGAGGGCGCGATCGGCCCTCTGTTTCCTTTAGTCCTCAATCAGCTCCTTTGTCTTGTTGACGCTGAGGGAGAGGTTGTTGTCCAGGCAGTCTCTGACCTCCTCACTGTAGGCAGTCTCATCGTCGTCGGTGATCAGGCCTAACTCTGTTACGTCGTCTGCAAACTAAATGGTGTTGGAGTAGTGTGAGGCCACACAGTCGTGGGTGAACAGGGAGTACAGGAAAGGACTAAGCACGCACCCGAGGGTCCCCCGTGTTGAGGGTTAGCGTGATAGATGCGTTGTTGCCTTCCCTCACCACCTGCAGGCGGCCCATCAGGAGGTCCAGGATACAGTTGCAGAGGAAAGATGTTTAATCCCAGGGTCCTTAGCTTAGTGATGAGCTTGGAGGGCACTATGGTGTTGAACGCTGAACTGTAGTTAATAAACCACATTCTCACATAGGTGTTCCTTTTGTCCAGGAGGGAAAGGGCAGTATGGAGTGCAATAGAGATTGTGTCATCTGTGGATCTGTTGGGGCATTATGTCAAGGTTACCTTGGCGTTCTTGACCACAGGGACTATGGTGGTCTGCTTGAAACATATGGGTATTACAGACTGGGTCAGGGAGAGGTTGAAAATGTCAGTGAAGACTGGTCAGCGCATACTCAGAGTATGCGTCCTGGTAATCCTTCTTGTGAATGTTAACCTGCTTAAAAGGCGTTACTCACATCTGCTACGCAGAGCGTGATCACACAGTCGTCTAGAACAGCTGCTGCTCTCATGCATGGTTGAGTGTTGCTAGCCTCCAAGCAAGCATAGAAGGTATGTACCTCGTCTGGTAGGCTTGTGTCACTGAAAACCTTGCGAATGGGTTTCCTTTTGTAATCCGTGATTGTTTGCAAGCCCTGCCATATCCGACGAGTGTCAGAGCTGGTGTGTAGGATTTGATCTTGGTCCAGTATTGACGCTTTGCCTGTTTGATGGTTCGCCGGAAGGCATAGCTGGATTTCTTATAAACTGTGATATAGGAAGCACACATAATGCGCATTGCATAGGCCTCATTGGGCGGTAGGCTACAACTGCAACGTTATTTTTGGACATTAAAATGTACTGTTATATTAATACATGGCTACTATCAATCAATGTGTATTATCTTTAGAGTTAGTTTCCACTTATTTAGGCGATGAATTACCCCCAAATAAAGTAGCCTACGATATTATGGCACAAAAAGATGCAGGCAAATTCACCTTTATTGAAATTGTATTTATTTTCAAGTTTAAATTATTATTTTTTGTATATCTGAAGCCCTATTTTAACAGTAAAATATAACAATAGTACAGTCTACTCAAAATGCATTACAATCACTGGATTAGGTTGCACATTAAAATACTTTGAATCACAACATCATAAGATGATGAAACAACTTATTTCTTCAATACCATCATAGTAGACTATTACATGTTTTAATAAAGCACTGTGAATTTACTTTTGTAAATTACATTTTACATTTGTTTTATTATTATTATTGTACATCATTGTTATTATTGTAGGCCTATTTATTAATCCAAACCAAGTCTTTAAATATGAAAAATGTGTTGTTTCATTCCGTTGAGACATTTGTTGGCTACATTAAGCTTGATGTCTTTTTAATTGTGTGCTCCGTATTTAGTTTAAGATGGCTTATAAGTAGGCCGTTGTAAAATAAATAAATAAATATCCTTAGCCTATTGCGGTCATTTGTTGAGTATGGTAGGCACTATCCTTTCTTGGCAATTGCTGCAATATAGCCTGTCCAAAACTTTTGAGAAGGCTTAAACCGGTTCACAAGTGTTTTGTTCATTCTCTTGAGCCGCCTTCTCTTGCCAAATTAAGTTACAACTGTAATGTTGTGTTTGCCGCAATGAAACATGCTGCTTGTATTTTCCCTATAAACAATATCTTGACTTACACTATATAGTGCATTCAGAAAGTATTCAGACCCCTTGACCTTTTCCACATTTTGTTACGTTACAGCCTTATTCTAAAATTTACGAAATTGTTTCCCCCCCCCTCATCAATCTACACACAATACATCACAGTGACAAAGAAAAAACAGGTTTAGACATTTTGGCTAATTTATTAATAAAATTAACTGAAACAATCACATTTACATAAGTATTCATAACTTTACTCAGTACTTTGTTGAAGCACCTTTGGCAGCGACCACAGCCCCGAGTCTTCTTTGGTATGTTGCTACAAGCTTGGCACACCTGTATTTGGGGAGTTTCTCCCATTCTTCTGTGCGGATCCTCTCAAGCTCTGTCAGGTTAGATGGGGAGCATCGTTGCACAGATTTTTTCAGGTCTCTCTAGATCGGGTTAAAGTCCGGGCTCAGGCTGGGCCACTCAAGACAACAGGTAGCCTAGTGGTTAGAGCATTGGGCCAGTAACCGAAAGGTTGTTGGATCGAATCCCCAAGCTGACAAGGTAAAAATATGTAATTCTCCCCCTGAACAACCCACTGTTCTTCGGTAGGCCGTCATTGTAAATTAGAATTTGTTAACTGACTTGCCTCATTAAATAAAAATATTAAAAAATTAATAAAAGGACATTCAGAGACTTGTCCCGAAGCCACTCCTGCGTTGTCTTGGCTGTGTGCTTAGGGTCGTTGTCCTGTTGGAAGGTGAACCTTCGCCCCAGTCTGAGGTCAGAGCAGGTTTTCATCAAGGATCTCTCTGTTCATCTTTGCCTCAATCCTGACTAGTCTCCCAATCTCTGCCGCTGAAAAACATCCCCATATCATGATGCTGCCACCACCATGCGTCACCGTAGGGATGGTGTCAGGTTTCCTCCAGGCGTGATGCTTGGCATTCATCAGCATTTCATCAGACCAGAGAATCTTGTTTCTCATGATCTGAGAGTCCTTCAGGTGCCTTTTGGCAAACTCCAAGCAGGCTGTCATGTGCCTTTTACTGAGGAGTAGCTTCCCTCTGGCCACTCCACCATAAAGGCCTGATTTGTGTAGTGCTGCAGAGATGGTTGTCCTTCTGGAAAGTTCTCCCATCTATACAGAGGAACTCTGGACCTCTGTCAGAGTGACCATCAGGTTCTTGGTCACCCCCCTGACCAAGGCCCTTCCCCGATTGCTCAGTTTGGCCATGCGGCCAGCACTAGGAAGTCTTGGGTGTTCCAAACTTTTTCCATTTAAGAATGATGGAGACCACTGTGTTCTTGGGGACTTTCAATGCTGCAAAAATGTTTTGGTACCCTCCCCCAGATCTGTGCCTCAACACAATCCTGTCTCAGAGCTCTACGAACAATTTCATTCGAGCTCATGGCTTGGTTTTTGCTCTGACATGCACTGTCAACTGCGGGACCTTATACAGACAGTTGTGTGCCTTTCCAAATCATGTCCAATCAATTGAATTTACCACAGATGGACTCCAATCAAGTTGAAGAAACATCAAGGATGATTAATGGAAACAGGATGCACCTGAGCTCAATTTCAAAGTGTCCGAATACTAATCTAAATAAGGTATTTCTGTTTATTATTTTTAGTACATTTTCAAATATTTCTAAAAACTTGTTTTCGCTTTGTCATTATTGGGTATTGTGTGCAGATTGATCAGGGGAAAAAATAATTTAATCCATTTTAGAATAAGGCTGTAAAGTAACAAAATGTGGAAAAGGGGAAGGGGTCTGAATACTTTTCCAATTCACAGTATATACAAAAGTATGTAGACACCTCTTCAAATTAATTGATTCAACTATTTAAGCCACACACGTTGCTGACAGGTGTATAAAATCAAGCACACAGCCATGAAATCTCTATAGACAACATTGGTAGTAGAATGACCTTCCTGAAAA
Source organism: Salvelinus fontinalis (assembly GCF_029448725.1). Lineage (NCBI taxonomy): Eukaryota > Metazoa > Chordata > Actinopteri > Salmoniformes > Salmonidae > Salvelinus > Salvelinus fontinalis. The sequence continues at coordinate 22,250,721 of NC_074689.1, forward strand.
GCTCAGTGACTTTCCAAGAAGTGAGTTCATCAAATTTCTGCCTTGCTAGAGCTGCCCTGGTCAACTAAGTGTTGTTATTAACTAAGTGCTGTTATTGTGAAGTGGAAACATCTTGGAGCAACAACAGCTCAGTCGCAAAGTGGTAAGCCACAAAAGCTCACAGAACAGGACCGCCAAGTGCTGAAGCGCGTAGCGGGCAAAAATCATCTGACCTCGGTTGCAACACTCACTACCAAGTTCCAAACTGCCTCTGGAAGCAACATCAGCACAAGAACGGTTCGTCGGGATCTTCATGAAATGTGTTTACATGGCAGACCAGCTACACACAATCCTAAGATCACCATGCGCAATGCCAAGCATCGGCTGGAGTGGTGTAAAGCTCACCGCTAATGAACTCTGGATCAGTGGAAACGCGTTCTCTTGAGTGATAAATCAAGCTTCACTATCTGGCAGTCCAACAGACAAATCTGGATTTGGCAGATTCCATGAGAAGGCTATCTGCCTGAATGCATAGTGCCAACTGTAATATTTGGTGGAGGAGGAATAATGGTCTGGGGCTGTTTTTCATGGTTCAGAATAGTGCCTCTTAGTTCCAGAGAAGGAAATCTTTATGCTACAGCATGCAATGACACTCTAGACGATTCTGTGCTTCCAACTTTGTGGCAACATATTGGGGAAGGCTCTTTCCTGTTTCAGCATGACAATGCCCCCATGCACAAAGAGAGGTCCATACAGAAATGGTTTGTCGAGATTGGTGTGGAAGAACTTGACTGACCTGCACAGAGCCCTGACCTCAACCTCATCGAACACCGTTGGGATGAATTGGAACGCCTACTGCAAGCCAGGCCTAATCGCCCAACATCAGTGCCCTAGTTCACTAATGCTCTTGTGGCTGAATGGAAGCAAGTCCCCGCAGCAATGTGTCAACATCTAGTGGAAAGCCTTCCCAGAAGAGTGGAGGCTGTTATAGCAGCAAAGGGGGAGCAACTCCATATGAATTGCCCATGATTAAGGAATGAGAAGTTCAACGAGCATACTTTTGGTCAAGTAGTGTACTTTTGATATTACCCTAATAAAGTTTAAAAACTTTTGTGAAGGTTTGGTGTGATGTGGCTATTAGCCTATTATACTGCAGGCCTATGATATGAATGCAGTGGGAACATGTGCTCCAACTGACTTCGACAGTTGAACATGAGGTGAGGAAGAATGTTTTAGGCCTACCAGAGTCCTATAACAATATAATGCTCATCTTTATAAAAAATATTCTAATTGAAAATGAATGAATTTGCCTCCTGTACACCTATATCTGTATAGCAGACACAGTAGCCTATGTGACAAGTAAAGAAATGCATGTCGGTGTCGTAGCATGCCACCGGCATATCTCCATCTCTCTCTCTCTCTCTGTGGCTAGGCCTAAACTTCTCTTCCTTTATATATCTTTTTAAAAATATTAATATAATAGAGCCAATAGGCCTATGCATGCAACGCCCTGATTCATTTAATGCTCACATTTCATAGCAGCTGAACCGTGAAGTGGATAACTATTGTTTTAAGAAAGTAAAAACCAATAAAATAGGCTATACATTTTTGCATATGCTACAAATTGAAACACAAAGATGGGTTTTTGTAATTAGTTTTAAGGACACGTAAACGTCTCATTTGGCCAATATCCCTCGTTTATTGATGGCCCTGGCTGCATTGGTGGACACTGGACGGCCTAATGGGTTACGCACCCAATGCATATGGATGACCAGTAAACTTCTCAAATGTCCAATAAATTTAAATCTTCCCGGTCACTAGTCTGGCGCAGAAAACTCACACACACTCACACATTTAGCTACAGGTGAGGAAGGGAGAAGAAACATCGAGAGAGCCTATAGAACAGGAGAAGAGCCTATAGATCCGGTAGAGGTCAATGAAACACAGACAGTGGGGGTTAGGACGACGCCGGATTGGCGCACATTCAACAAATCTGACAATCTGAAATCTAACAGAGTGGATAATCATCAAATCCATCATGATTGATGAATTGTAACAGGCCCACAAAGTGGTTACTAAAGTCTGACTTGGATATACTTGCCAATTTACGCTGCATAACATTTAGAAGTTGTTCCTTTTCAAGTTTAGAAGTGACCGCTAAAAGCTAACTCCTGCTCGTATAAGCTGGTAGCATAGCTAGCATACAGACATCAGTGGTGTAGTCAAAGTCGTTTCTAACTGTAATGAAGTTGATTGGTGACGATGACATGAACATGTTTTGGGGTTGAAATCCATACAAGCATTATACTACGATTTTTACCATAACATACTGTGAAATACACATAAACAATAGCCTGAATGTGGGCTAATTTTGCTGGGGATTTACATTGTTTGGTTTGAGATCTTTATCACATCTACAGAACAGGAGAGAGCCTACAGAACAGGAGAGAGCCTACAGAACAGGAGAGACGGAAAGAGAGAAAGAGATAAGCTGTAAAGAGGAATGAAAAAGGACATGGTAGAAAAATAGAGAATAAAGAAGGTGAGAGAAAGAATAAGGGAAACAAATATGGTGATTATGAGGGATAGAGAAGAAAGAGAGAAGGATGCTAAGAGACATTTCCTGCAGCAGAAGGGAACTCCAAAGCATTGACTCAGTTGCCAAGCAACAGAACACAAGATGAAACGCACTTCAGTGTGTGTGTGCTGGTTTGTTTCACACACACACACACACACACACACACACACACACACACACACACACACACACACACACACACACACACACACACACACACACACACACACACACACACACACACGAGTAGTGTAGTCCAGCAGGGTTCATAGCACTCTAACCCTCCTCTCTTCTCTAACAGTCTAATACAAGAGCTACTAATTGCCTGTTCAACCCTCCTCCCCTCCCCTCCCCTCCCCCTCTCCCTTCCATCTATCCTCTCATGTGCTTTTCTGTTCCCTCCCCTTTAACCCCACCTTCTCTCCAGCGCTGAAGCTCAATACTCTCCAGTGAATTCCTCTCATCCTTTCCTTTCCTCAGCTGCTTTAGGCAGCTCTCTATTTAGTCCACAGTTATCAGTCTCCACCATAACATTACACAGCTGCTGACACAAAACACTGATAGAATTAGTAATGAAAGACAGTAAGGTAAGTGTGTGTGTGTGTCCTACCGGTGCCAGAGGGAGAAGAGGTGACTCCGTGACATGGCAGACTGCCGTTCCTCAGTAGGGAAGGAGAATTCTGGATCCCAACGCTAACACCAACACCCAGCAGACCTCCTCTCTCTCCTACTCTCTCTCCTCCACCTCCTCCGGGCCGGCATGGCAGAGTGCTGGTAGAGGAGGGGGACGGCGAGGCGGATGAGGTGGAGCAGAGAGAAGAGGAGGGGAGAGGTAGCGGTGCTGTGTGGTGCTCAGGTCCGTCTGTAGCCTTGCCGTCCGGAACGCTGAAGCAGGGTCCGTATCGGTTCCTCCAGTTTCCTCTCTTCTTCTTCACCCCTTCTTCTCCTCCTTCCCCCATACTTGAGCCAGCAGAGGAAGAGGAGGATGATGAGGGGCGTTTGTAGCCGGCTGTGGAAGCAACGTTCCCCGTCGGCTCGCTGTGAGAGTTCTCGTACAGTTTACCGCCAGCTACGCCACCAGGAAGTGACATCATTGATCCGAAGGTGCTGAGCGAAGCCATGCCCTCCGAGGCCGTGACCTCACTGGGCTTCACTAGGCAACGGCTGAATGGGGGCGAAGAAAAGGAGTCCCCACCTCCGGAGCGTAGCAACGGATCAGAGAAGCCCAGGAAGTCAGATGTGGGAGGAGTCAAGGTGGAAGACGTCTTATTGGACAGCAGGAGAGCTGTGAGAGAGAGAGGAGAAGCTGTTTGGAGACTAAAACACACACAAGCTAGGTTTCCAGCCAATTGGCGACAGATTTTCATGCGAATATTCTAAAATATGCATACAGAAAATATGCATATTTTCCCACCAGTGGTGTTTCCAAACAGAATCAATGCGTGATGACAGTTATTTTTCGCTTAAGTTTTCATGTTCAGAATAAACATAGAAAAGTTCAATGTGTTTGCATCACATTTTCAACTCTACCGATAGTTTTGTCACAAAAACTGTTGAGTGAAATAGCAAATGTGCCTACTCTGGCACGTGCGATCTAATTAACAACAGTTTGCAGATACAGTGCGGGTAGGCTAGTGTACATGATGACTATTTACAGGTCAAACAGCAGTCAAGCATGGATCATCATGTTACCAGAATAAGACTCTCAATATTTATCAGAAAGGAGCATCACCAACACCGTGCACTTTCACCACCCTGTAAAGTTCATCTTTTATTTAATCTGTAGCCTAATAAACTGCATGCTTTCCTGGGTCGTAGGAGGACCATACGCCCTATCGTTGCATGACTCCAAGTTTACTTCCATATGATGGTTATTATATCAATATTTGTGCATAAAGGTGTTTACCGTCATTTCTCACATTTATTTTACCCCCACAAAAAGACCCCACCATGTTGAACAAACAAATGATCTGTCGGCATTTATAAAATGACACCGAAAATTTCTGTATCCATCACAGCTGTAGTTATTTTTATGACTTTACTCAAATAAAAACTGAGGAAGGAAAGGTGGTTACACACACACACACAGATATGATAGTTATTATTTGCTTTCTTTCCCTCAGTCTCCTGGACTGTGACACTGTTTCCCCACTAGATGCCACTTACAACACGTCAGACCTCCAGACTTGACCCCTCGAGGCTGACATACACGCGCTGCCACAGGGGGCCGGGTTCAAGGGACACTCATGGCATCTGAACCCTTTAGTGTGTGTGCGTGGCGGAGCACACAGATTACAGCAGCCAGGGTCTAGCCAGGGAGACTTATCTTGGCCATACGCTAACTAACTCTGGCACTCTGGACAACATCCAACAACTGTCAGACACAGGCACGTCACAAACACGCGGACGTAAACAGTGCATCAATCTCACCTTGATGAAAGGTTCCAGTGGAGGAGGCGGCAGTGGAGGAGGTTGCCGTAGTGACCACAGCAGAGGGGAGGGACTTCCCAGGTGTGAGGGACTTGCGTCCGCGCTGAACACCAACTCCTTGGCTAATGCTCTTCTTGCCCTGTTTGACCTCCGACCCCGGTTTGCCTTCTGACCCTGTGGGGGGGCTGTCCTTTAAACCCCCGGAGTGCACCGGCACTTCCTGGAAGTTGGCGGTGGTGAAACGGGCAGCGCTGTCATCCAATCGCTTTTGAGAGGAGGCGGGCATAGCGGAGACTCCCCCACCACTGCTGCTGCTACTGTTGTAACTCTGAGAGAGGGATGAGGAGAGGAGAGAACAGAAGAGACGAGAGGAGGAAGGGGAGTATGAGAGGTCAGTCCTGCATAATGCCTAACAGAGCTAGTCAATGTTCATTTGACATTAAACCCACAGAGTGAGACGGAGAAAGAAAGAGAGGGAGGAGAGGAGTGAGCCCACCTTGTCTGAGGCAAGCATGAGAGTTGAAGCGAGGGAAGGGGAGAGCTCTAGAGTCTTCTTGTGTTTGGGTTTGTGTCTCTCCCTCTCTTTGTGTTTCTGAGGAGAGAGAGAAGGAATGGATGAGCGTTACGGAAGGACAAGAAAGCGGAGGATTAGACAGATGAGTGTCTGGGTTGCTCTGGTCCCAAACCTTTGGCACTGCTTCTGAAAGAGAAAATGAGAGCGAAAGAGAAGAGAAAGAGAAAACTGATCTTCAATTCACAGCCCCAGTCTGAGGTGAAAGGATAGTTATACTGCAGTGCTTAAGACAGAAAAAAAGAGATTAAAATCTACAGACACTTGGTTTTCTGTCTTCTTGGTGAGAGATTCTACCCAACCAGATCCATGGTCTAAACACCTTAGAACTCAATTTACACCCTTAGCTACACACACCCTCACTCCTCTCACCCCACAGGGCCACACCACTGGCAGGTGTGAAAATATGCAGTGATCCTGTGAGACAACATGAGACTTAACATGCTACCGACAGACAGCACCATGACAACCATCGACCCTGGCCCCAGCATCCCTCCATCTTTCCCCTTTTCTCTCCACCAACCCTCTCTCTACCGCAATCCCTCTGTTGTCCTCCTGTCTTTTTCTTCCCTGTAGCTCCCAGGGTGTGTCAAGGCTGGTAGGTCATTGTAGCTAACTATACGTGTGTGTGTTTTTAACAGGGTAGGTTCCCGGGGATTCCCTTGTTGTTTCTCATTAACATTCCAGCGGTAGGTGTTGATGGACAGAGTTAGGCTGAGAGGGTCAAATGTCCAAACACACACACATCCACTTTTTCGCTTTGCACACTTGGAGAGACTCCCTCCTTATCAGAGCTGGAAACACAGAGAAAAAAGGGAGGGAGGGAAGAGGAAAACAGGGTAAATAATCCTCCCCAGCCTGGCAGGAATTCCCTTGGGCAGTTTCCTGCAGGCCCTCTGACCAGCCGGTGTGTGTGTGTGTTTCTTGCAGACTGTATGAGCGGCCTGTGGAAGGAGGCTTTTAGCCCCTTGTTATTTGGCTGCAGGGTTTGGGAATAGGTAGGCGCGCACGCACACAGACACACACACACAAATCTGAGCCTTCTGACCCCTGACCCTGGAATGTGTAGGGGGTAGGCGGGAGGGGGATGGGTCCTCTTGCTAATGCAAATCAGGCTGTGTGACAAAAGCCAGGGCAAGGAAGGGAACTAGACAAATGTGTTAACTCTGCTTTTTTCACACCATCCTCAATGCTTCAATAAAAGTATCACCCCCAAAAAACTGAGTTACAGGCTCACGCATGGGTTATATTCCAGTTGACTGACCATGTAATACAGGAGAATGCTCAAGGCACTCACATGGTATCGTGACAATGTTAGCTAAAAACTCAAGATCTCGAAAATATAATGTTCAGAAAATCAAATTGGCTTTTGCAGTCCAAAAAGAATACAATAAAAAAAAACTACCTACACCTGAAATACAAAAAAAGCAGGCAATTATTATTATTTTCCAATCAGAAAAACACAATGAGGTGCAGCAACAAGGAGTGGGTCAATCGGGTGAGGGAAACAGACTTATGGAGTGGGTGACTTCCCCTAAAGTCATAAAAGAAGAGGATACATGGCCAGAGACCATGGTCCTGTTTATACACCTTAAAAAGGTGAGCTCAGAAACATGACATCAAAGATAGTGGAGCAACATCCTGCTTACAGCCATTAACAACTAAATTCTTATCGACCGAGACTCATATTTATTGGCTCTACTCATTCCGGGCCCTCCCTCACTTGATGTGATACCCAACAGAGGCATTCTCTGCAGTTTAAATGTTTATTGTTGATTTATGGAAGCAGGAACTCCCCATACCGTAAACAAAGATGTCATATGCCTGGGTCTACCTTTAACCATGCACTTTCCTTTTTTCCTTCCTATATGTAATCACTGATCTAATATGGTTGGATAGGTGATTACACCTACAATGTCATGTCAGATCAGTGGTAACTAAGGAAGGAAGGATGCATGTGTAAGGTATTAGAACAGGCCCATTGCCAGAATAGAGAATCGATAACACTGGACAGAAAACCATACGCTCTCTCTCACACAGTAGTGGCGTAGTCGGATGAGTGTATGTCACTAACAGGACCGTGACTGATTAACTCTGACTGGTTTATAAAGTGTTGGTTTGAGACCGAGATCCCTGGTGTCTCACATGATCATTCTAAGGACCTAGGACAAGGGTGTCATACACATTTTTTCCCCAGAGGGCCGCACGTACATTATATATATTTCTTCACCGTTAATATGAAAACAAAACGTGGTCTATCCATCGCTTTGTAATGTTTGATGCTCCCTGACTGTCTAGCTTTAGCTTCGATGACTGTTAGCAAGTTAGACAGAGGAGACTATAATTGTAGGTCCATTATAATTTCTACAGTTTCAAATTTGATTTTGTCATTTCAATGTTGATCGAGATCGTTTTTCTCTGGTAGTGTGTGTACACACACAAGTCAAAAGAAAGAACACACCTACTCATTCAAGGGTTTTTCTTTATTTTATTTTTTTTACTATTTTCTACATTGTAGAATGATAGTGAAGATATCAAAACTAAGAAATAACACATATGGAATCACGTAGTAACCAAAAAAGGTGTTAAACAAATTAAAATATATTTTATATAGATTCTTCAAATAGCCACTGACTTGATGACAGCTTTGCACACTCTTGGCATTCTCTCAACCAGCTTCACCTGGAATGCTTTTCCAACAGTCTTGAAGGAGTTCCCAAATATACTGAGCAATTGTTGGCTGCTTTTCCTTCACTCTGCAGTCCAACTCATCCCAAACCACCTTAATTGGGTTGAGGTTTGAGGTGATTGTGGAGGCCAGGTCATCTGATGCAGCACTCCATCCCTCTCCTTGGTCAAATAGCAATTCCATAGCCTGGGGTGTGTTTTGTGTCATTGTCCTATTGAAAAACAAATGATAGTCCCACTAAGCCCAAACCAGATGGGATGGCATATCGCTGCAGAATGCTGTGGTAGCCATGTGGGGTAAGTGTGCATTGAATTCTAAATAAATCAGACTGTCACCAGAAAAGCACCCCCACATAATCACACCCCTCCTCCCTGCTTCACGGTGGGAACAACACAAATTTGGACTCCTCAGACCAAAGAACAGATTTTCACCGGTCTAATGTCCATTACTCGGGTTTCTTGGCCCAAGCAAGTCTCTTCAAAATTGGTGTCCTTTAGTAGTGGTTTCTTTGCAGTAATTCGACCATGAAGGTCTGATTCACGCAGTCTCCTCTGAACAGTCGATGTTGAGAAGTGTCTGTTACTTGAACTCTGAGAAGCATTTACTGGAGCTACAATTTCTGAGGCTTGTAACTAATGAAATTCTCCTCTGCAGTAGAGGTAACTATGGGTCTTCCGTTCCTGTGGCGGTCCTCATGAGAGCCAGTTCCATCATAGCGCTTGATGGTTTTTGCGACTGAACTTGAATTTTCTGAATTCACTGACCTTCATGTCTTAAAGTAATGATGGACTGTCGTTTCTCTTTGCTTATTTGAGGTGTTCTTTCCATAATATGGAATTGGTATTTTACCAAATAGCGCTATCTTCTGTATACCACCCCTACCTTGTCACAACACAACTGATTGGCTCAAATGCATTAAGGAAAGAAATTCCACAAATTAACTTTTAACAAGGAATACCTATTAATTGAAATGCAATCCAGGTGACTAGCTCATGAAGCTGGTTGACAGAATTCCAAGAGTGTACAAAGCAGTCATCAAGGCAAAGTTATGGCTACTTCCAAGAATCTCAAATATAAAATATATTTTGATTTGTTTAACACTTTTTTGGTTACTACATGATAGTTTTTCTATATACCAAATCTGGAGTCAACCTGACTTATTTATTTGTTTTTAAAATTTAACTGCCGCTCCAAAATGGTTCATGAGAAGAATATCTTTAAAGTATTTTTAGCTAGCATATGTCCTAACGTGCATCTGTTAGGTATATTTGAATGCATTTAAAAAAAATAAAAAAAAAACATTAAAGACTGATGTAGAGTCTGACGTATGGTTCATGAGGAGATGATGATTGAATATTATTGCTCAAAATTATCTGCAAACAATGAGTTGTTAATAGTTTTCTTGTTTTTTTTAGATTTCAATACCAAATTCCGCGTGGTTCATTTTAGGGACGTCCATGATAGCTATGACAAGTTTCAAGTTGAAAGGGCACTATGGAGTGGATTTACAGTGGTTTAAATGGACACATACCTTTTCGCCATCTTTTGACTAACCACTTAGCTTTTCTCAAACTAAGTTAAGACATGTACCATGGGCCTACATAATGGTGTCATTTGGTCCTAGTGTTCATGAGAATGTATTTTAGCTTTGCTGTGAACCCGTAAATCACTCAAGCCAACTAAATTAGCTAGGGCATTTATATCCTTAGCTGTGTCTCCGTGCTGTGTGTAGTTCCCTCTGTCTACAATGTGTGTGTGTGTGTGTGTGTGTGTGTGTGTGTGTGTGTGTGTGTGTGTGTGTGTGTGTGTGTGTGTGTGTGTGTGTGTGTGTGTGTTCAGATAGAGGGCGTATGGTTGCTGTGTCCGTCACAGTCACGTAGAAATAGAGATACTAGATGTTGGGGCCACCTTACCTTGTCGTCTTGGTGGTCAAGGAGTTTATCCGAACACTGAGAGGAAGAGTCACTAAGGCTCTGAGCCCTACTACCTCGGGCCCTGCTCCTTCGCTAAAAGGTAGAGAGGAACTTCACGTTACTAGAGTAGACCCAAGCTATATAAATACATGAAAGCTAACAAAAAAAAATTGCAAAAAAATAGACGGACAGAAGACCTAAGTTAAATAAAGACCAAATTAATAAATAAATAAAAGCTAAATATAGGGTTTAATTAATATAGTAAAACAAAAATATTAACAAAGACTGATGCAAAATCAAAAAAAGACTGCTCCAAATCACCATTTCATGACACAGACAAATAAATGCATCTCGTTCTATACCACACGCACACTGAAGGGACCCTTCCCCTGTTCTACCTCAGACGCAATTAACCAGCAACAGACTATTTCAAGTTGACTAGATTTACCACCAATATATTCAATGAAAACAAACGTTGAGCTAGACCTATTCTTGTCTACTGTAAGAAAACATTAAATCGAGCCTCCCGAGTGGCGCTGTCTAAGGCACAGCATTGCAGTGCTGGAGGAGTCACTACAGATACGGGTTCAATCCGGGCTGTGTCGCAGCCGGCCGCTACCGGGAGACCCATGAGGCGGCGCACAATTGGCCCAGCGTTTTCTGGGTTAGGGGAGGGTTTGGCTGGGATGTTCATGTTCCATCGCGCTCTAGCGACTCCTTGTGGGGGCCGGGCGCATGCACACTGACTTCAGTCGCCAGCTGTATGGCGTTTCCTCTGACACATTGGTGCGCTGGCTTCCGGGTTAAGAGGGCAGTGTGTCAAGAAGCAGTGCGGCTTGGCGGGGTCATGTTTCGGAGGACGCCTGGCTCTCGACCTTCGTCTCTCCCGAGTCCGTACGGGAGTTGCAGCGATGGGACACGATTGTAACTACCAACTGGATATCACAAAATTGGGGAGAAAAATGGGTAAAAAGTACCAAATAAATAAATAAAAACACCAACATTATTTTTGACCACAAAGAGGAGTATTAATTTCAAAACATCAAAATGTCACTAGTCCCAACAAGAAGACAAATCCTGTAGACGTCATTCATCAACCCATGTGACGTCTTATGAAATCCCTTCTAATAACATTGGTTTGTCTGTCCTTTATTTCTCATGCGTTTCTCATCTCCTCTATGCTGTACCAGCCTAATTACATCAGGCCATACAAAGCCATTCCACAGGTTCAATAGAACTACAAGCATTTATTTTCATGTGTGCGTGTGTGTGTGTGTGTGTGTGTGTGTGTGTGTGTGTGTGTGTGTGTGTGTGTGTGTGCGCTGAGCAATTATTGCTTTTTGAGGATGGTTCGGGTTCCGGTTCAGTTATTAAAAAATAAATTGACGTTTTCGATTTAGTGTAGTTGTATTTTTTCTACATTAAATGCATTATGAAATAATGACATTAAAATTATGAGCTTTTTAATGGAAATTCCAAAGCAAAAAATGGTCAACATTCAGTTGACAAAACATTGAAAACATTCCATTGTCTCTGTCTGGTCCACATTGGGTAGACATCAATAGAAAATGAGGAAATTACTATGTAATAATAAATATTTCAGTTGTGTATATTACTTAGCTTTTATTTGATGACTATTATTTTTCATTCCTTAAATGCATCATCTCATCTCTGCTCAGGCAGTAGCAGCCAGACAACCAACCATCTAACGTTATCTCTGTGCTCCTCATATGGTACGGTCTTTGACCAATTTAGCTAGGCAAGCAGCTAGCTGGCTATAACTAGTAGCTGCCTAAGTAAGCTGAAGAGCTGTCTGACAAAATCATTTTACCAGTTCTTCAAAGTACATAAGGCATTCTTTCAAGACTGCTTATTACCAACTACTACAACTATCAATCGAGCAGAACTACCTCTATCCCTCTTGTCGTTGTGTTTATTCCACTCCCATGTGGTCTATGTGTAGGCTATGCGTCTCTGTCCAATCCGGGAAAGAACAGGCGCAATGGATTATGGTCATTGTAGTTAATTACCATGTTTCTCCTCTGAACTAGGTAGAATATTTGCCTAATGAAAAACACAACTCTCTTCAGCCCAGCATCCCACATAGTTCTTGATTTAATTTCTCATGTGAATTTGATTTCTCAATACAGAATTGTGCGTTGAGCTCACCCGCCCCAAAAAACAGAATGGAATTCAAGTAATTGAACCGACGTCGGTCAATTAGTTGTTTAATAACCCAGGGGGGAAAAATATGTGTGTGTGTATTTTCCCCCCTGACGGATGGTAGGGGTGGAGCACAAAATCTTCAACACAGCAGGGGCTCTAGCTCCAAAGAGCTCTGAGTAAGTGAAAGAGGTAAAGAGAGAGGGAGAACGTGTATGTAAGTGAAAGCATTTATACGGTGTCTGTGTGGAATGGTGTGTACTTATGTGAATTGGAAAGCATCTCTTTGCCCACTTGTAACCCTAACCCCAGTACCCCTCACCCTCTCCCAGCCCCCAAATTCTAACCCAGCATGGGCTTAGCACACAGAGAGCAGGGGAGTGGAGGGGACAAAAGGCCTGGGAGGCAATGCTGATTAGATGGGGGTTGATGGGAGAGGGAGACAGTGGGGCTAGAGGGGAGAGAGGGGTGGGGGTGGGGGAGAGAGAAGTGCTGGAGAGGGGGAAAGAGAGGAGAGGGGTGAAAAAGGAGAGGGAATGTGTTGATGGTTGTAGGGAGAGAGAAAGGGGCTAGAGGAGGTAGAGACGAACGGATGGCTCCAATTTCAGCAGTTGTAATTGGCAGAGGAGAAGAATGTCAAGTCATTTAAGAAAGGAAAGGTATTCCCCAGTGTATGTGTGTCCATGGCGTGGAGTGCCAGTGTGTGTGTGTCCATGGCGTGGAGTGCCAGTGTGTGTGTGTACATGGCGTGGAGTGCCAGTGTGTGTAGAGGAAGTGCAGGCCTTCAAAAAGCTTACCGTTTTTGTTCTGACAGAGAGGGTTGGGAAGCAAAACTAGATTCCAGGTTTTTGAGATAAGACCACTCTTCTTCCCCAAGCACAGTAAGAACGTTAGAAAAGTGAGATAATACAGAGAGAGAGAGAGAGAGAGCGAGAGAGAGCGAGCGAGAGAGCGAGAGAGCGAGAGTGCGAGAGTGCGAGAGTGCGAGAGTGCGAGAGTGCGAGAGTGCGAGAGTGCGAGAGTGCGAGAGTGCGATCTTACCAGTTTGCTGTAGTGGTACTTGCAGTAGCCACAGTACTTGACGTTGTCTGCGTCCGACCCTTGCTCCTCACACAACAACCCAGCAAACTGGGCACTGAGGAGATGAGAGAGAATATGTATCAAGAGAGAGAAGGGGATAGAGAGAAAAGTGAAAGGAGAAGACATAAGAGACAAAAGATGATATACACTGAGTGTACAAAACATTAGGAGGAATGTGATTGTCATTAGGACTTGATGCAGTGGTACATATGATTGATTTATCCATGACGTCTGTATGTTTCCGCAATTGAAATGTCGGCGTGTCTACGTCAAAACGTGTTCTTTTATGGTGTGTCTATGTCTGTAAGTTGTTACAGTATGTCTGATATTTGTCTCAAAACATTGTCCCCTCCGCTGCTGTCTTGGTTGGACCAGGTCTCTCTTGAAAAAAAGATTTTATCTTAATGAGACTAATCTGGATAAATAAAGGTTAAAAAAATCATAATTAGGAGGTCCTGCTCTTTCTATGACAGACTGACCAGGTGAATCCAGGGGAAAGCTATGATCCCTCATTGATGGAACTCCACTAGATGAAGATGAAGGGGAGGAGACAGGTGAAATAAGGATTTATAAGCCTTGAGACAATTCAGACATGGATTGAGTATATGTGCCATTCTGAATGTGAATGGGCAAGACAAAAGATTGTGCCTTGGAACGGGGTATGGTAGTAGGTTCCAGGCGGACCAGTTCGAGTGTATCAAGAACTGCAATGCTGCTGGGTTTTTCACGCTCAACAGTTTCCTGTGTGTATGAAGAATGATCCACCACCCAAAGGACATCCAGCCAACTTATAGGAAGCATTGGAGTCAACATGGGCCAGCATCCCTGTGGAACGCTTTCGACACCTTAAAGAGTCCACGCCTCAACGAATTGAGGCTGCTTTGAGGGCAAGGGGGGGACTCAATATCAGGAAGGTGTTCGTAATGTTTTGTACAGTCAGTATATTACAAACAAATTGTAGGTATTTGAATGAAGCTCACAATGTAAACATGTGTTAATGAAGATGTAGGTATTTGAATGTGGCTCTGGCTCACCATGTGACATGGAAGGCTTGTCGGCAGCCATGTTTGTTACAGGTCATGCAGGCTCCGGTGGCAGCTTTACTCTCTCTGCCCTGGTCCTCACAGATATAACACTTCTACACAGAGGAAAAAACAGTCACACACAGAAATGTAGGGACTCAAACAGACAGAGTGAAGTGTGTGTACCTTGTTGTAGCGATCGTGGGGTACAGACTGCAGTACGATGGGTTCCATGGTGGAGACATTAGCAAACTCCACTTCTGGGATGTAGAGGGCACACACCACATGGGCCCAACCTATAAAACAAACAGAGAACAAACATCAGCACACACACTATTACCTATTCAAACACACACCACTTGGACCCAACCTGCACACAGAGGGTAGAAACAAACAAAATCCCTTTCCATTTCAATCGTGTTAGTGGGAAAGGGAAAGGTAGCTGACGAACTAGAGCAGGAATGGGCAGTGGGCCAGTTAAATGACAAGTCGGATGGTGGTGAATAGTATCTCCCTCCCTCTGTTCTCTCTCTATTCCAGGAACAACAATAAGATTCAACTTACAGTTGAACCCCTGCCCTGCCTTTGACCTAGCCGGGGGGGACACACGGGGGATGAGAGGGGGAGGAGAAGAGGGGGAGGAGGAAAAGGGTGTAAAAGGGGATGTTGTTTTGAAGTCCCTCCAAGAATCTGGCAGAGGACTATAAAACAGGGCCATAAAACCATACAGTCTCCATACATACAAACAGAAATTTGCATCCTGTAGCACTAATTCCAAAACGTTTTGGGACAATGTAAAGTCCATGGAGAATAAGACCACCTCCTCCCAGCTGCCCATTGCACTGAGGCTAGGAAACACTGTCACCACCGATAAATCCACAATAATCGAGAATTTCAATAAACATTTCTCTACGGCTGGCCACGCTTTCCACCTGGCTACCCCAGCCCCGGCCAACAGCTCTGCACCCCCCGCAGCAACTGTCCCAAGCCCCCCCTGCTTCTCCTTCACCCAAATCCAGACAGATGAAGTCCTGAAAGAGCTGCAGAATCTGGATCCCCACAAACTAGCTGGGCTAGACAATCTGGACCCTCTCTTCCTAAAATTATCCGCCATACAATCTGGTTTCCGAGCTGGTCACGGGTGCACCTCAGCCACACTCAAGGTCCTAAACGATATCAGAACCGCCATCGATAAAAAACAGTACTGTGCAGCCGTCTTCATTAACCTGGCCAAGGCTTTCGACTCTGTCAATCACCGTATTCTTATCGGAAGACACAACAGCCTTTGTTTCTCGAATGGCTGCCTCGCCTGGTTCACCAACTACTTCTCAGATAGAGTTCAGTGTGTCAAATTGGAGGGCCTGCTGTCCGGACCTCTGGAAGTCTCTATGGGGGTGCCACAGGATTCAATTCTCGGGCTGACTCTTTTCTCTGTATATATCAATGCTGTCGCTCTTGCTGCGGGTGATTCTCTGATCCACCTCTATGCAGATGACACCATTCTGTATACATCTGGCCCTTCTTTGGACACTGTGTTAACAAACCTCCAAACAAGCTTCAATGCCATACAACACTCTTGAGGCCTCCAACTGCACTTAAATGCTAGTAAAACTAAATGCATGCTCTTCAACCGATAGCTACCCGCACCCGCCCGCCTAGCATCACTAATCTGGACAGTTCTGACTTAAAATGTGTGGACAACTATAAATACCTAGGTGTTTGGCTAGACTTTAAACTCTCCTTCCAGACTCATATTAAGCATCTCCAATCCAAAATTAAATCTAGAAGTGGCTTCCTATTTCGCAACAAAGCCTCCTTCACTCATGCTGCCAAACATACCCTCGTAAAACTGACTATCCTGCCGATCCTTGACTTCGGCGATGTCATTTACAAAATAGCCTCCAACACTCTACTCAGGAAAATGGATGCTGTCTATCACAGTGCCATCCGTTTTGTCACAAAATCCCTATATACTATTGTGACCTGTATGCTCTCGTTGGCTGGTCCTCGCTACATATTCGTCAGCAAACCCACTGGCTCCAGGTCATCTATAAGTCTTCGCTTGGTAAAGCTCCGCCTTATCTCAGCTCACTGGTCACGATAACAACGCCCGTAGCACATGCTCCAGCAGGTATATCTCACTGGTCATCCCCAAAGCCAACACCTGCTTTGGCCACCTTTCCTTCCAGTTCTCTGCTGCCAATGACTGGAACGAATTGCAAAAATCACTGAAGTTGGAGACTTATACCTCCCTCACTAACTTCAAGCATCGGCTGTCAGAGCAGCTTACCAATCGCTGCAGCTGTACACAGCCTATCTGTAAATAGCCTATCCATCCAACCAACTACCTACCTCATCCCCATATTTGCTTATTTATGTTTTTTTGCTCTTCTGTACACCAGTATTTCTATTTGCACATCCTCATCTGCACATCTATCACTCTAAAACTAGATGACAATATCCAAATAATGCTTGACTTGGTATAGGTACCCCCTGTATATTGCCTCATGATTGTTATTATGTGTTACTTTTATATATTTGTTTTACCTTTATTTAACTAGCCTAGTCAGTTAAGAACAAATTCTTATTTACAATGACTGCCTATACCGGCCAAATCCAAACGACCCTGGGCCAATTGTGCACCGCCCTATGGGACTCCCAATCACGTCCGGTTGTGATACAGCCCGGAATCGAACCAGGGTCTGTAGTGACGCCTCTAACACTGAGACGCAGTGCCTTACGCAGCTGCGACACTCGGGAACCCATTTCCAATATTACAATTTTTACTTTAGTTTATTTAGTTAATATTTTCTTAATTCTGTCTTAAAACGGCATTGTTGGTTAAGAGCTTGTAAGTAAGCCTTTAATGTTAAGGTCTGCTATACCTGTTGTATTCGGCGCATGTGACAAATACAATTTGATTTGATCTATAGTGGTGAAGACAGTAGTACAACTGACAACTTTACCAGGACATGGACTTGCAAATGTCAAGGTCTTTCTAAAAGCCTCATCTCTGATGAAGCAAGCTACATGATAGTGTTTGCCTAGCTAGCTACATGCCAAATGAATAGGTACGTTCACGTATCTGAAATGACATGATTATTGATGTTTACTGACCATATGAAGCAGTTACTTGCTGTATAGATGATAGAGCTAAATGTGTTTTGCAAGAAATAATGTGGACATCTGCTCGTCGAACATCTCTTTCCAAAATCATGGGCATTCTTATGGAGTTGGTCCCCCCTTTGCTGCTATAACAACCTCCAATTCTCTGGGAAGGCTTTCCACTAGATGTTGGGACATTGCTGTGGGAACTTGCTTCCTTTCAGCCACAACAGCAATAGTGAGGTCGGGCACTGATGTTGGGCGGTTAGGCCTGGCTCGCAGTCAGCGTTCCAATTCATACCAAAGGTGTACAATGGGGTTGAGGTCAGGCCAGTCAAGTTCCTCCACACCGATCTTAACAAACCATTTCTGTATGACCTCACTTTGTGCACATATAACGGATGTGAAATGGCTAGCTAGTTAGCGATGGTGCGCGCTAATAGCCTTTCAATCGGTGACGTCACTTGCTCTGAGACCTTGAAGTAGTGGTTCCCCTTGCTCTGCAAGGGCCGCGGCTTTTGTGGAGCGATGGGTAACGATGCTTCGTGGGTGACTGTTGTTGATGTGTGCAGAAGGTCCCTGGTTCGCGCCCGGGTCGGTGCGAGGGGACAGACTAAAGTTATAATGTTACACACATGGGGCATTGTCATGCTGAAACAGGAAAGGGCCATCCCCCAAACTGTTGTCACAAATTTGGAAGCACAAAATTGTGTAGAATGTCATTGTATGCTGTTGCATTAAGATTTCCCGTCACCCCCGCACCTCTCTGATTCAGGAGAGTTGGGTTAAATGCGGAAGACACATTTCAGTTGAAGGCATTCAGTTGTACAACTGACTAGGTATCCCCCTTTCCCTTTCTGTGAGCTTGTGTGGCCTACCACTTTGAGACTGAGCCGTTGTTGCTCCTAGACATTTCCACTTCACAATAACAGCACTTACAGTTGACATGGGCAGCTCTAGCAGGCCATAAATTTGATGAACTGACTTGTTGGAAAGGTGGCATCCTATGACGGTGCCACGTTGAAAGTCACAGAGCTCTTCAGTAAGGCCATTCTACTGCCAATGTTTGTCTATGGAGATTGCATGGCTGTGCTCGATTTTTTTACACCTGTTGTAGCTGAAATAGCCGAATCAACTAACTTGAAGGGGTGTCCACATACTTTTGTATTTATAGTGTACGTTCCATCCATGTTTATTCTTCGCTGTGACCTCCTTGTGAACCCAGAGAGGAGCCTCCTCTCAGCCCTATTTACCCAAGCCTGGCTCGCCCCCTCATAAACACACACAACAGGCAGCACACATCCCATTAATGAGACAAAATAAGCATTGGCTAACCACAGAACCTTGTTAGAGGCCAACAGCCTGTGTGTCAATAGTTGATGGGATTACTCAGATCAAGGAGGCTCCATATCAGCGTTTCCCAAACTAGGGGCTTGGTTCATAAAACCGGGGTTACGTCAGTAACCTCCCGTGGCCGCTAGAGGTGGTTGTAATAAACAGAGGTTTCTGTTTTCTTCCTACAAATGTGTCTCTATCTTTTGAACAGTTTAAGCTACAAAATATTATGACCCCATCACTAAGAGATAAGACTCTCAGGTACACGTATGTCTGTTTCCCTCTACAATGTCCACAAGCCACACAGGACTCATTAGAACAGAGTGGACAAGACCAGGCACTAAACCCAACTGAGGGAAAAAAGAACATCACTAGCTAGGTTTCAATCCAATTGCGACAGATTTATGCAAATTTCTAAAATCTACATAATAACAATATGCACATTTTCCCACCAGAGATGTTTCCATCAAATTTACTTGTTGTGAATAAACATCTGTGTGTGATGACGTAGTGGACATAAAAATACATTTTGCAGATAAATTCCCATGTACCGAATACAAGGGTTCCATCCATCATTTTGGCAGAGTGCTAATGGCAGAGAATCGAACATGGCGGAGACACGCACTTGAGCCTTTTACTTTCAGTTTTGGTCCACTAGCTTCAAAAAGCTGTAAAAAGCTGTGGTGCTGCCAGCGATGGTTTGGGTCTCACTGTGTGTCCCTTACAGATGGTTAATCATAGCCTACAATATTCAGTGCATGTTTTCTCATATAAACTGAAACTAAGCAAACAGTGCAGCAACCAGGAAATTAACGAACGATTTCTACATTGCCCGCTTGACCCGATTCCCACTAGATAGCATAGCCACAAAGTCAGATGCCGGTCCGGCAGGATAAATCAATAGGGGAATATCACAGCCAATCCCAACACTTACGGGTAAGTAATACTGTGAAAGACTATCATTCCACAATTACTGTGGATATATTATGGACATTTTCTGAAATTACAATGCAAAAATTATATACAAAAATCCTGTGTAGCACCTTTAACAATCTGTAAGGGACACACAGTGAGACCCAAACCATCGCTGGCAGCCCCGCAGCCGCATTGTGAATTCACATGGAATTGTATTACTTTTTCAAACGTAATGCCAATAAAAATGGCAGTTTAAACGTTAAGAAAAAAATTCTGTTTGTCACATCCCTACTCACAACACACCTATCCCAGACATATAGGTGATTCTTACCTCCGTTATCGGTCCTCTTGAGGGCGCCGTCTTTGTGGGGGCAAAGCTCACATCTCTGCAGAGAGAGAAACAGGAGGGAGGGAGACATGGGCAATTAGCAAAACTTTTTATCATGCAGATATATACTATAGTATAGCCTCTGCATCTGTCCTCGTGCTCCTAGACCTTAGTGCTGCTTTTGATATCATCCATCACACATTCTTTTGGAGAGATTGGAAACCCAAATTGGTCTACACGGACAAGTTCTGGCCTGGTTTAGATCTTATCTGTCGGAAAGATATCAGTTTGTCTCTGTGAATGGTTTGTCCTCTGACTAATCAACTGTAAATTTCGGTGTTCCTCAAGGTTCCATTTTAGGACCACTATTGCTTTCACTATATATTTTACCTCTCGGGGATGTCAATCGAAAACATAAATGTTAACTTTCACTGCTATGCGGATGACACACAGCTGTACATTTCAATGAAACATGGTGAAGCCCCAAAATTGCCCTCGCTGGAAGCCTGTGTTTCAGACATAAGCAAACTTTCTACTTTTAAACTCGGACAAAACAGAGATGCTTGTTCTAGGTCCCAAGAAACAAAGAGATCTTCTGTTGAATCTGACAATTAATCTTGATGGTTGTACAGTCGTCTCAAATAAAACTGGGAAGGATCTCGGCGTTACTCTGGACCCTGATCTCCTTTTCAAGGACAGCTTTTTTCCATTATCGTAACATTGCAAAAATCAGACATTTTCTGTCCAAAAATGATGCAGAAAACTTAGTCCATGCTTTTGTTACTTCTAGGTTAGACTACTGCAATGCTCTACTTTCCGGCTACCCGGATACAGCACTAAATAAACTTCAGTTAGTGCTAAATACGGCTGCTAGAATCCTGACTAGAACCAAAAAATGTGATCATATTACTCCAGTACTAGCATTCCTACACTGGCTTCCTGTTAAGGCAAGGGCTGATTTCAAGGTTTTACTGCTAACCTACAAAGCATTACATGGGCTTGCTCCTACCTATCTTTCTGATTTGGTCCTGCCGTACATACCTACACGTACGCTACGGTCACAAGACGCAGGCCTCCTAATTGTCCCTAGAATTTCTAAGCAAACAGCTGGAGGCAGGGCTTTCTCTTATAGAGCTCCATTTTTATGGAATGGTCTGCCTACCCATGTGAGAGACGTAGACTCTGTCTCAACCTTAAAGTTTTTATTGAAGACTCATCTCTTCAGTAGATCCTATGATTGAGTTTGGTCTGGCCCAGGAGTGTGAAGGTGAGTGGAAAGGCACTGGAGCAACAAACCGCCCTTGCTGTCTCTGCCTGGCCGGTTCCCCACTCTCCACTGGGATTCTCTGCCTCTTATCCCTCTAGTGGTGTGGGGCTGTGCTTTGGCAAAGTGGGTGGGGTTATATCCTGCCTGTTTGGCCCTGTCTGGGGGTATCATCGGATGGGGCCACAGTGTCTCCTGACCCCTCCTGTCTCAGCCTCCAGTATTTATGCTGCAGTAGGTTATGTGTCGGGGGGCTAGGGTCAGTCTGTTATATCTGGAGTATTTCTCCTGTCTTATCTGGTGTCCTGTGTGAATTTCAGTATGCTCTCTCTAATTCTCTCTTTCTCTCGGAGGACCTGAGCCCTAGGACCATGCCTCAGGACTATCTGGCATGATGACTCCTTGTTGTCCCCAGTCCACCTGGCCGTGCTGCTGCTCCGGTTTCAACTGTTCTGCCTGCGGCTATGGAACCATGACCTGTTCACTGTGATTATTATTTGACCATGCTGGTCATTTATGAACATCTTGGCCATGTTCTGTTATAATCTCCACCCGGCACAGCCAGAAGAGGACTGGCCACCCCTCATAGCCTGGTTCCTCTCTAGGTTTCTTCCTAGGTTTTGGCCTTTCTAGGGAGTTTTTCCAAGCTACCGTGCTTCAACACCTGCATTGCTTGCTGTTTGGGGTTTAGGCTGGGTTTCTGTACAGCACTGATATATCAGCTGATGTAAGAAGGGCTATATCAATAAATTTGATTTAGATACACTTGCAAGCATGTACCCTAATCTCTTTCTAACACACACTTTTGGGTAATCAGTGATCCAACACTTATCAAATAAGTGTAAGTGGGTTCCACCCCATAGCATAGGAAGGGAGGGCCTAGTTGGCTTCAAGCCTCAGCTTTTCCTACAGTACAAACATACTGCTGCCCAAGACTGCTTCCCTTTCCTGTGTGTCTGTGTCCGTGTGCTTTTATCTCTCCAGTCATGACAATTTCACACCCGTTACTCCACCCCTCCCACAGGATGCATGCCATCCCTCAACATCCCTGCCAGTTTTCGTCCACAAAATATCATAAGAGACTATGACACCACTGTTTAACCATTTCTACAGCCAGGATGAGAAATACTCTGGGGTGTTTCTTAGGCATGTCCGTTGCTTCCACGGACATGACCGACTGTCACTGTAATATTAACCAATGTTCTAGTTGTTTTTTTGGATTGGTTAATACAAGCACCACATGGTAGTCTTTAGTGCCAGGTAGTAGAGCTGGGCGATATGGACAAACATCCATATATCACCATAAATTGCCTGAATTAATGTGATAACAAATAGCATAAGTTTAAGTTCATAATATGTTTAAGTTCAAACCTCACATATCTCTAGTATAGGCTACTTACTGCAATGAACGACATATGCAAAATGCCTGCGATAAGTGATCAGTATGGTCGGTAACAATCGTTTTTGGTTTACTGTCCCAGCTCTACCAGGTAGTTGCCAATTGTGTTGAATTCTTTGAAGTGCTAGAGAGTACCTATTTATACCACATCATTTCCTATAAAGTACCAGCTTAATACTAGTGGAAGCTCTATCATAAAATACAGTGCTGAGAATGCATTGTTGATATTCTATTGATCAGACTCACCACTCTGGCTGCTCTCTCCTGAGATTCACACTTCCTGCAGAACCAGGGTCCAGTGGGCACCTGCACGATGCCATAGCACGCTGCAGAGAGAACACAGTTATTAACCACAATAACCTCTCTCACACTAGGGCTGCAAAATATGGGCAAAATAAAATGTACGCGATTTTTTTTAACCAAATATTGTCATTTAGAGTAGAGGTCGACCGATTAATTAGGGTCGGTTTCAAGTTTTCATAACAATCGGAAATCTGTATATATATTTTTTTACACCTTTATTTAACTAGGCAAGTCAGTTAAGAACACATTCTTATTTTCAATGACGGCCTAGGAACGGTGGGTTAACTGCCTTGTTCAGAAGCAGAACGACAGATTTTTACCTTGTCGCTCAGGGATTCAATCTTGCAACCTTATGGTTAACTAGTCCAACGCTCTAACCACCTGCCTCACGAGGAGCCCGCCTGTTACGCAAATGCAGTAAGAAGCCAAGGTAAGTTGCTAGCTAGCATTAAACTTATCTTATAAAAAACAATCAATCAATCATAATCACTAGTTATAACTACACATGGTTGATGATATTACTAGTTTATCTAGCGTGTCCTGTGTTGCATATAATCGATGCAGTGCGCATTCGCGGAAAAGGACTGCCGTTGCTCCAACGTGTACCTAACCATAAACATCAATGCCTTTCTTAAAATCAATACACAGAAGTATATATTTTTAAACCTGCATATTTAGCTAAAAGAAATCCAGGTTAGCAGGCAATATTAACCAGGTGAAATTGTGTCACTTCTCTTGCGTTCATTGCACGCAGAGTCAGGGTATATGCAACAGTTTGGGCCGCCTGGCTCATTGCGAACTAATTTGCCAGAATTTTACATAACTATGACATAACATTGAAGATTGTGCAACGTAACAGGAATATTTAGACTTATGGATGCCACCCGTTAGATAAAATACGTAACGGTTCCGTATTTCACTGAAAGAATAAACGTCTTGTTTGAGATGATAGTTTCCGGATTCGACCATATTAATGACCTAAGGCTCGTATTTCTGTGTGTTATTATGTTATAATTAAGTCTATGATTTGATAGAGCAGTCTGACTGAGTGATGGTAGGCATCAGCAGGCTCGTAAGCATTCATTCAAACAGCACTTTCGTGCGTTTGGCCAGCAGCTCTTCGCAATGTTTCAAGCATTGCGCTGTTTGACTTCAAGCCTATCAACTCCCGAGATTAGGCTGGTGTAACCGATGTGAAATGGCTAGCTAGTTAGCAGGGTGCGCGCTAATAGCGTTTCAAACGTCACTCGCTCTGAGACTTGGAGTAGTTGTTCCCTTGCTCTGCATGGGTAACGCTGCTTCGAGGGTGGCTGTTCTCGATGTGTTCCTGGTTCCAGCCCAGGTAGGAGCGAGGAGAGGGATGGAAGCTATACTGTTACACTGGCAATACTAAAGTGCCTATAAGAACATCCAATAGTCAAAGGTATATCTAATACAAAACGTATAGGGAGAAATAGTCCTATAATTCCTATAACAACTACAACCTAAAACTTCATACCTGGGAATATTGAAGACTCATGTTAAAAGGAACCACCAGCTTTCATATGTTCTCATGTTCTGAGCAAAGAACTTAAACGTTAGCTTTCTTACATGGCACATATTGCACTTTTACTTTCTTCTCCAACACTTTGTTTTTGCATTATTTAAACCAAATTGAACATGTTTCGTTATTTATTTGAGGCTAAATTGATTTTATTGATGTATTATATTAAGTTAAAATAAGTGTTCATTCAGTATTGTTGTAATTGTCATTATTACAAATACATTATATATTTATTTTTTTAATCGTCCGATTAATCAGTATGGGCACAAACAACACAATATGAATGTTTTAACTTAGGAAGAGTTCAGAAATCAATATTTGGTGGAATAGCCCTAATTTTCAATCACAGGTTTCATGCGTCTTTGCATGCTTTCCACCAGACTATCACATTGATGTTGGGTGACTTTATGCCACTATGGCGCAAAAATTCAAGCAGCTCGGCTTTGTTTGATCGCTTGTGACCACCCATAATTGATTTAGTGTTGTTTACACTGTTCCAAACAGGCAGAAAAATGATACTGTAAAGTAAAAGCACCTGTTTGTCACATATGCACGCAGTTCTTGCTCACATATCCTCCTTTTTCTTGATCTCCT
Source organism: Salvelinus fontinalis (assembly GCF_029448725.1). NCBI lineage: Eukaryota > Metazoa > Chordata > Actinopteri > Salmoniformes > Salmonidae > Salvelinus > Salvelinus fontinalis. Next base: position 22,275,932 of record NC_074689.1, read on the forward strand.
TCTTATTATGATGATCATCGTTATAATAATAAGTAATGTTGTTATCATTAGTAGCCTTGTATTACTTGTAGGCCTAAGAGCACATCCTGTTAAGACTTATACTCTAACTTACTTAGGCCTATATTTCAATATGTATCAATGATTAATTTGTTCATGACATCAAACTGCATACGAGACATTCATGGTTTGAAATGCAACTAAGCATTTTAGTTTTAAAATTAAATAACAAAGAGAGCATTGAATAATTTCATGAGGCAATGAACCGCAAATGAATGCATGCAACTATTTTTGGTCAGCTGTAATAAAGGCTTCATATACATTTTTTGTTGTTGTTAGATCAGCCTCTCTGGTACACTTATTTATTTAGTGTTGTTTACGCCTATCCAAGAGGTCAGAAAAAGTTATAATATTGTAATTTAACAGCAACAGTTAAGCCCACATAATACTCACACAACGCTTGCTCCTATAACTTCCTTTTTCTTGATCTCCAGTAGTTTCCACAACTAAGTCAAATGTCTTCCACGATCTGACTTCCCCTTTCCCTCCTGAGCAACCAGTAAACATCTGCCCAGTTCGAGTTTCTTTTTCACATCCTCTGCATCCATTTTGCTGTCACGTGTTACTGTGTTTGGAGCTTGTTATAACCAATTTATTGATGTGATTATGATAGGCTATAGGTCAAGCCCTATTGGTCACATGCATGGTATGCTTACATGTTTCACATAAAGAGAGCAAGGGTTGAGGGAATAGGGAATGTTTTCCCTAAACAAATGAGGGACTCCAGTAACAGAACTGTTCAGTCAGAAAGAAGTAACAAACTAAATGGCTGAAATGGTGTTGCAGCTTCAGCACCAATAAACACTGTGTGAGCAATAAACACTTGCTGTGCAGGGGTGCATTTTTGCAGCAGTAGGGAGTAGAGCGAGACAACGTGTGCTAGTCACACAGGGACTCGCTGCATTTTTTTTTTTTTATACAGTGTGACCATCAGGCTAATTCTCGAGTCATGTGTGTCTTAATTATTTAATCAAACAATGTGCTTAAAGTATCTGACAAGCTCAGTGCATATGTAGTTTATTTTATTCAAACACATAGGGTGTGTGTCTATATATGGAAAAATAAGTTAAAACATTTCGACCAATCGATTGGTCGAAAGAACGGGACGACTCTCAGGTCGACCAAGATTTTTTGGGTCGGGGACAGCTCTAAATCAACAGAAATAATCCACTGATAATAAAAAGGGTAGCGTTGTCTATTGTTGTAGACAGAGGGGTCAGTGAATTGTACAACCGTGTCACAATGTGTTGGTTAGCTACAGATTACATTTAGACTCCCGAGTGGGCACTGTATTTCATTGCAAGAGGCGTCACTACAGTCCCTGGTCCTAATCCAGGCTGTATCACATCCCGTCGTGATTGGGAGTCCCATAGGGAGGCGCACAATTGGCCTAGCATCGTCCAGGTTTGGCTGTCATTGTAAATAAGAATTTGTTCTTAACTGACTTGCCTAGTTAAATAAAGGTTAAATGAAAAATGTCAATAATTTTGACCCAATTAATTCACATTTAAAACGAATGGGTGGGTGTGTATTTAATAACAAGGGTCTAAAGCATGTACAAATAGGTTTGTTAGTTGTATGGGTATGAGGCCAGATATTCAATTCACCAGAATTATGACAACTAAGAAACGAAGCATGACAATGATCACGACTTTCTCTCTCACAAAGCAAAAATCACCAGTATTGACTGGATACCAGAGTCAGTAAGCCTAGTTCTGATTGTGACTTTGTCAACAGAATCTGAGTACCATTGACATTGTTGTTTGGATCTGTGAAAACATCTGTCTTGTTTGGGTTTAGTGTGTTGCAGACAATCTTAAGCTAGCTACACAGCCTGGTTCCTTCTGTATAACAACTTAGCCAGTTACCTAACCGCGTGGCACTATTGTTTACAAAACTTATCTCGCAATATATTGGGCAAATATGATTTAGTAGTTGGCTATCATCACGGATATAGTGTGGTAATGTGTATCAGTGGGTAAGACCTTGTAGCCAACATGTTTGCTAAATTCTACAAATTGTATAGCCAGGATAACATTACAGCCAATGTTGACAACTGCAGAAATGTTGGTTACTTTAGCCAACTCCATACATACTAGACAGGAAGGCTAGCTAGGTAGCGTAGGTATGGAGTTGGCTAAAGTAACAAATGTCTGTAGTTGTCAAGATAGGCTGTAATGTTTTCTTGGCTATACAACTCGTAGAAATTAAATAACATGTTAGTTACTTTATCTTAACCAATGATTAACATTACCACACTATACGCGCGCACAACTGTCGATTGAATAGAACTAACGTTAGCTAACTAACAATATAACCTTGGCTATTGGCTAGCTGAATAGTTCGCTAGCTAGCTCATAGCAAAAATAGCTAGAGCAGGGCAGGATTCATTACGGAAATCGTTTAAAAACCAAACCGAACCAAACATAGAAAACGACCATTCCTACTGGACAAACGCAGGTAGAACACTCCCCGTTTCGTTCCGTTTGCTTCCATTTTTTAGATTATTTTGCAACAGAATCAACGTAATGAATACACCCCAGCTAACGTTGATAGCTAGCCAGCTTCATTGCAGACGATCAACCGCGATAGCTAGCCTTAGCTAGTAACGTTAGTTATCGGATGTTAGTCAAGCAAATTTCATGTTACATGCATTTGACTTTATTCGGTGTTTACCTTGATGGACTGCAACATTGCAGCCGTGACCGTCACAGTAGACGAGAGGGTTTTCTGCCCAGCCTCTCTCGTCTGAGCACACGCAGCAACCTCCAATCATCTCCTTCATATTATTTGCCAAAAATTCGTTGTCCGCTGCCAGGCACAGCTCGCCGGAGACCATCTACGGAGAAAGTGAACATGCGAAGACAACAAAGATGAGCCTAAACCTTTGCAGAAGATCCTCATCTACCCACTGTGACAACGCTTTTGGTCTCACTTGGCCGAAATGTCATGTTTTAGTCGTGTTTACAATCCGTTTCGACACCGTATTTTTTCCACTTCAGCGAAGGCTACACACAGCGCGAGCGAGAAGAAGCGGCCGGTCGGAAAGTGGAAGTGCGTAATCACGAATGGCCAGTGACAGCGCAGGAAGGGTGGATGTGATTGGCTCAAAGAGTGTTGCCAGTTTGCGTGGCGCCATTTTGACTCCACATGGCCTTTTAAAACGAATGTGTTTGCATTGGAAACTTTTGTAACACTAGCTACTGCCATGCGTGGTTTTTACAAATGGTGAATTGCGATTGACAGCATTGTATCCACCAAATACCAACATGAGGTATTTAAAAATATGCATTATGCATACCTTATCATAACAAAAACACGTATGACGATTTCTCCATTGTTTGTAGGCTATTGTTGTCATTGAAGATTTTTTTAAATAGCATAAAGATGTAGCCAAGGCCTATAGTTTAAAACCATGTTTAGAAAACCTAGACATACTTTTGCTCTCAAAGAATATAATGTAATTCATTGAGCACTAAGACACTGTATGTCAACTTCTATTTGCATATGAATGTTTCATATTGAATTGCATGATGCATGCATGGTCCAGGTTTTTTGTTGGTTGCAAACACTATTAGCCTATACACATCTGACAGTCTACCCACTGCCTTTACATTAGGCCTGAATAAAACATAAGTGTTTGTTTGTGTCACTGTCATTGCCTTTCCAATTCGGCCTATATATCATCCCCGTGTGTGTGTGCGTGCGTGCGTGTGTGTGTGTGTGTGTTGCAAAATGGATTAAGGAATAGGCACCGTGAAGGAGAAATGTATGTGGAATTACTCGGGGGTTAGAATGAGTGGGGTAATTGTATACAGTCAAATCTGCTCTCAAACATTACTGCTTGATTCTTAAATTAGAGAAAAACATGGAAGGCCTACATAAACCATGAATGGAGCTGAAATAATATGTTTACATGTGTATTTTTGTCTTTAACTCTTGGAAGACTCTATAGTCAAATTATGAGCTAAAATAATCCCAAATAATCTATTAACTGTTTTTTAACAGAACTGGGCATGTCAAATCAATATATATATATACATATATATATTTAACATTTTAATTAAATGTTCAACTCAATAAATTACTTCCACTTTACTACACACATGAAATGCAAAAGCACACTTTTTGAAAAAAATTGCATTACACTTTTGTTTTTAACGTTGAAATGATATAATCTTGGTTGAATAAATCAGAGAAACTGCACTGTGCATGGATATATTATGCTAGCATCACCGTCCGCTAGCCCTCAGAAGTCTCCCGCTCCCTCCCGGTTTGGTTTCCAGAGAAACGTAATGACTTGCCAATAATGCGGGAGAGCACACGAGCGTCTTCCGTGTAATATGGAGAGCGAGAGGTCCCCGGGAGTGGGCTCCCTATTGTTGGCTTTAATTTCAAATTGCTCAAATGCTCCAGTCCACACTGGGCTCCGCACAAAACGGGGAAAGGGGAAGAGGGGAGAAAAAGGAAAAAAAGTGAATTGTGTGTGGCAGGGGAAAACCTATTAGAGTTGGCGAGAACAAAGGAAGGCGAGGGGGGCAGCTGTCGGAGGGTTGGAGGCTACTGAAACACTGAAATAGCAAATTATTTTTACAACTTGCACTTGATTAAGTCTAAGTCTTCCCGTACATGTGCTCTCTTCGTGCTCAGAGAGAAGAGGGACCATGCATTGGTGAGAGGAAATTACTTCTGCGCTGCTTCCTATTACAATTCAGTGCCCCTATAACAGGTTTACTAATGGAAACTATATAGCGAGGTTATCTATTGGCTTAATTTTAATGACGCACACTGCTGGCACGGGGGTCAGTGTCAAATATATATGCTGTTTTGTAGAAAACTATAATATAGCCAACACATATAACATATAGGCCTATAACAAACATATGCCTATTCTGTTATTGGGTCTATGTTTGTTATTGGCCTATATGCGATTTTGCACAAAATAGTAGGCTAACCTTGCATGCACACATGAAATTAAGATTTGTAATTTCTTAGGCCTATAGGTTAATACATGGCACAACATCGCAGTTAATTTTGGTCATGAGCCTATATACAGTTCAAGAACTTCAGTAGCCTATATTTAATTAAACCGTGAAAACCTCAATATTTTAAATTCCAAACTTGGAAGTAGGCTATAATTTTTTACAAGTATTTTAAAATGTATTTGATAAAATAGCCTACTGAACTGTAATGTATTTTTGTATCAACATCACATTTTACCATGTAAAATGTTTTGGGGAGTTCCACACCTCATGTGACTTGTTATTGTTTGTTGTGGTTAGTGTTTGAGACATGGGGGTGAGCTTCATGTTTAACCCTGGCATGACAGATTTGATCTCCACTGATGTAGTACACTGTAACTGTTAAAGAGAGACATTTGGAAAGAGAGACATTTCTACATCTGACCAACTTTCCCAAACATGTTTTCTGTCATGCAGTGCAATGCTTCTTATGACTCAGATCCAAATTCATCCAAAGGCTGAAAAACTATTGTGGTTGATATCTTGGATTTGCTCTCAGATGTTATATATTTCAAGGTAAGGTTTTGCACATGTTTAGAATATAATTTATGATGTATTGTATTTGTCAGGGTCTCGGTAACATAGCAGAAACAGTTCTGCTGACTCCAAACTTCTGCCCCTGTGACACGCAACCCTTTTAAAACGAGAAAAACTAAAAACGAATTTACCCCATTCACATTTCCAAAACAATGCATTAAAAAAAGAATGTTCTTCTCTTTTTTTACACACCATATCATTATATATTGTCTTTGTCTTTACACAACCCTTTTGAATCGCTTGTCACGTTCCATTAACTGTAGGCTACGTCTATAGGCCTATGCTCAATGATTGGGCAAATGGTTGAAAAGACTAAGACATGTTCAATGTTGTGTGAATGAAATTGTGAAATTAGTAAATAATAAATATGTCTGGTAGGCAACTTTCAACGTTCATTTTAATCGTTTGGGCAGCGTTTCAAAGCCAAGATGGGTCTTCCTCAGTTTACCCTCTAGTCCAGCATCTGGGTGTTTTTATGAATGCGCATACCATCCCACTAAAGATATTTGGAAAACACCATCTACCATCTAACACCATCTACCATTTATTGTATTAAATATGGCCTCCTCAGCACCTCCCAGTTTGTTGGCTACCACTTCAGACAAATGATGGCCAACGGTATCTGGCAGTCAGTCCTCTGTTCAGTTGAGAGACTGCTTATTAACACGGGCAGAGACCATAGGCTACATTAAACCAACATGACACTGTATGACTGTCCTGTTCCATACGACACTCATGGTGATGGCGGTTGTCTTGCATGCAGCCTGGAGGCCTAAGGGCCGTTGGGATTAAGTGGGAAAACTGCAGCGTAAAGACCTATATATAGAAGGCATGATGACAAATTGTGTAATCTCTGAACTCTAAAAAATAAAATACATCGCATATGCTACCTGTATAATTATGAAAATGTATATGAAATATATAACAACCAACAGAAATAAATACATTTTTGTCTAAATTTCGACCAAATAATTAGCCTATTTATTTTACCTTCTGTCGTATGTTAAATGTCTTACGATTATTTCCCATGCAGGCAACATTTTAAATCTTTCACACTTGACTGTTCATGTCGGAAATCCTCTCCAGTTCAGAACTGGAACAAAACTGTGAATGGGACATCGGGTCTATGGGGAGACTGAACCAGATAACGTGAAGGGTAAACCAGGTTGGGGGGTGAGAAACTATAGGTGTAAAAGATTGGTTAAGACCAGCCTTCATCAAACCAAATTCAGACAGCCAAATCGGCCTTGTTGTGTATGATGAACATTGACGCTCGATCAACACATTTAATAATTGATGTTCAGATCATGGATGGAGGGGTAATGATAAACTCCTCCTCCCCCCCCCCCCCCCCCCCCCCCCCCACACACACACACACACACACACACAACCTTGTTCGTTAACAAAAAAGGCCACTAAATAAATTGGATCTTATTTGTGTATCGATTGTTAGGCTGCAATATCTAACATCATATGAAGCTGTGGCGTATGGCTTTCCTGACAGAGATAAGTGGAAAACGTATGGTCAACTAATTACAAAGCTTTTATAAATGCATCATTTTCTTTTTTACTCGAGTACCTTCTATTTTGATCTATTGTTTGCATTATTGTTCGCCTCGCCTCCATAGGTGGCTGTTGTTCATTATGAGTAGCTTGTTGACAAATATATGATTTATCAAAATGGTTTTATACTGTCTGCACTCATTTTTTTAAATAATTAAACAACACAATAATTATGCAACGACACACACACACGCATACACACCAACTCAAAGTTCTAGTTCTATATCGCACGGACCTGAGGATAAGCTGACGCATGGCATGGCTTCAGTGCCTCATTCAGTCATCTGTCTGTTGGTTCTAACAATAAGCCAAACGTATAATTACACGGTATGTAATGAGTAATTAGCGAGCTGGGCCAGAGAGTCTTCACAGCCCTGTGTAGTCTGAGATATATGGCATGTTGATGCTCCTGGAAGGCACATGTTAGCCAGCTTTTAGTTAGCCTCTGCTTGGTGATCAAACCAAAATCAAATCAAATGTTATTTGTCACATGATTCCTAAACAATAGGTGTAGACTAACAGTGAAATGCTTACTACCATATGCATTGCGATCTCCCTCTCTCTCTTTCTCTCTGTCTCTCTCAATTCAATTCATGGGGCTTTATTGGAATGGGAAACATATGTTAACATTGCTAAAGCAAGTGAAGTAAATAATATACAAAAGTGAAATAAACAATTAAATTGAACAGTAAACATTACACTCACAGAAGTTCCAAAATAATAAAGACATTACAAATGTAATAGTATGTATATATACAGTGTTGTAACGATGTGCAAATGGTTAAAGTACAAAATGGAAAATAAATAAACATTAATATGGGTTGTATTTACAATGGTGTTTGTTCTTCACTGGTTGCCCTTTTCTTGTGGCAACAGGTCACAAATCTTGCTGCTGTGATGGCACACTGTGGTATTTCACCCAGTAGATATGGGAGTATATCAAAATTGGGTTTGTTTTCAAATTCTTTGTGGATCTGTGTAATCTGAGGGAAATATGTGTCTCTAATATGGTCATACATTTGGTAGGAGGTTAGGAAGTGCAGCTCAGTTCCCTCCTCATTTTGTTGGCAGTGTGCACATAGCCTGTCTTCTCTTGAGAGCCAGGTCTGCCTACGGCAGCCTTTCTCAATAGCAAGGCTATGCTCACTGAGTCTGTACATAGTCAAAGCTTTCCTTAAGTTTGGGTCAGTCACAGTGGTCAGGTATTCTGCCACTGTGTACTCTGTTTAGGGCCAAATAGCATTCTAGTTTGCTCAGTTTTTTTATTAATTCTTTCCAATGTGTCAAGTAATTATCTTTTTTTTTCTCATGATTTGGTTGGGTCTAATTGTGTTGCTGTCCTGGGGCTCTGTGGGGTCTGTTTGTGTTTGTGAACAGAGCCCCAGGACCAGCTTGCTTAGGGGACTCTTCTCCAGGTTCATCTCTCTGTAGGTGATGGCTTTGGAAGGTTTGGGAAGGTTTGGGGGATCGCTCCCTTTTAGGTAGTTGTAGAATTTAACGGCTCTTTTCTGGATTTTGATCATTAGCGGGTATCGGCCTAATTCTGCTCTGAATGCATTATTTGGTGTTTTACATTGTAGACTGAGGATATTTTTGTTAAATTCTGTATGCAGAGTCTCAATTTGGTGTTTGTCCCATTTTGTGAATTCTTGGTTGGTAAGCAGACCCCAGACCTCACAACCATAAAGGGCAATGGGTTCTATAACTGATTCAAGTATTTTTAGCCAGATCCTAATTGGTATGTCGAATTCGATGTTCCTTTTGATGGCATAGAAGGCCCTTCTTGCCTTGTCTCTCAGATCGTTCACAGCTTTGTGGAAGTTACCTGTGATGCTGATGTTTATACCAAGGTTTTTGTGTGCTATAGGGCAACGTTGTCTAGATGTAATTTGCATTTGTGGTCCTGGCGGCTGGACCTTTTTTGGAACACCATTATTTTGGTCTTACTGAGATTTACTGTCAGGGCCCAGGTCTGGCAGAATCTGTGCAGAATATATAGGTGCTGCTGTAGGCCCTCTTTGGTTGGTGACAGAAGCACCAGATCGTCAGCAAACAGTAGACATTTGACTTCAGATTCTAGTAGGGTGAGGCCGGATGCTGCATACTGTTCTACTGCCATCGCCAATTCGTTGATATAAATGTTGAAGAGGGTGGGGCTTACGCTGCACCCCTGTCTCACTCCATGGCCCTATGGGAAGAAATGTGTGTGTTTTTTGCCTATTTTAACTGCACACTTGTTGTTTGTGTACATGGATTTTATAATGACAACACCACTTTCCATCAATTTGTAAAGCAGACCCTCATGCCAAATTGAGTCAACGTTTTTTTTTAACTCAACAAAGCATGACAAGACTTTGCCTTTGTTTGGGTTTGTTTGTCAATTAGGGTGTGCAGGGTGAATACGTGGTCTGGCGTACGATAATTTGGTAAAAAGCCTATTTGATATTTGCTCAGTACAATATTTTCACTGAGGAAATGTACCAGTCTGCTGTTAATGATAATGCACAGGATTTTCCCAAGGTTGCTGTTGACGCATATCCCACGGTAGTTATTGGGGTCAAATTTGTCTCCACTTTTGTGGATTGGGGTGATCAGTCCTTGGTTCCAAATATTGGAGAAGATGCCAGAGCTAAGGATGATGTTAAAGAGTTAGTTGGGATGGAGGGGTTTTATTTTGTCCAGGAGTTCATTCAAGGCAATTGGAGAATCCAGTGGGTTCTGGTAGTCTTTAATAGTTGATTTGAAAATGTGTATTTGATCATGTATATGTTTTTGCTGTTTGTTCCTTGTTATTGAGCCAACAAGATTGGAGAAGTGATTTACCTATACATCTCCATTTTGGATAGATAATTATTTGTGTTGTTGTTTGTTTAGTTTTTTCCAAATTTCCCAGAAGTGGTTAGAGTCTATGGATTATTCAATTACATTGAGCTGATTTCTGACGTGCTGTTCCTTCTTTTTCTGTAGTGTATTTCTGTGTTGTTTTAGGGATTCACCATAGTGAAGGTGTAGACTCAGGTTTTTTGGGTCTCTGTGTTTTTGGTTGGACAGGTTTCTCAATTTCTTTTTTAGGTTTTTGCATTCTTCATCATTTTGTTCATTTTGTTCAGTTTCCTATTTGATTTTTTATTTATTTAATAGGGAAGCTGAGAGGTCAAATATACTGTTAATATTTTATACTGCCAAGTTTACACCTTCACTATTACAATGGAATGTTTTGTCCAGGAAGTTGTCTAAAAGGGATTGAATGTGTTGTTGCCTAATTGTTTTTTGGTAGGTTTCCACACTACATTCCTTCCATCTATAGCATTTCTTAATATTACTCAGTTCCTTTGGCTTTGATGCCTCATGATTGAGCATTGCTCTGTTCAAGTAGACTGTGATTTTGCTGTAATCTGATAGGGGTGTCAGTGGAATGACTGTGAACGCTCTGAGAGACTCTGGGTTGAGGTCAGTGATAAAGTAGTCAACAGTACTACAGCCAAGAGATGAGCTATAGGTCTACCTACCATAAGAGTCCCCTCGAAGCCTACCATTGATTATGTACATACCCAGCGTGCGCCATAGCTGCAGGAGTTGTGACCTGTTTTTGGTTTGTTATGTTGTCATAGTTTTGCCTAGGGGGGCATATGGGGTAGGGAATGCTGTCTCTCTCTCTCAATTCAATTCAAGGGGCTTTATTGGCATGGGAAACATATGTTAACATTGCCAATGCAAGTGAAGTAGATAATATACAAAAGTGAAATAAACAATAAAATGAACAGTAAACATTACACTCACTCTCTCTCTCAGCTAAGGAAGTACCTAAGAGAGAAGAGAGCTGCATTTTCCTTTATTTTCCGGAGGGAGGGGAGAGGAGACCGTGGGACAGTGGGGGAGGGCCATAACACTCCATGAATGAGATTGGGCGCATTTGCTCTTACACCCTCCACAACTGTTAAATTTATGAATCTGGATTACCAGAACGGTCTAACAAGTAGCCTTGCTATCTCCATATTTAGCTTTTTTATACTTTTTCTCAAATCATAGTTGACATATAGCTACAGTAGGCTACAGTAGGACTATTTACATTGACCCCCCCCCCCCCCCCCATTTTTAGCTGCTGCTACTCTCTGTTTATTATCTGTGCATAGCCACTTTACCTCTACTTACATGTACATATTATGTAAATGACCTTGACTAACCTGTACCACCGCACATTGACTCTGCACTGGTACCCCCTGTACATAGCCTGGTTACTGTTATTTTATTGTTTAATTATCTTTAATTATTTATTATTGCAGTTTTTTTTTACTTCAGTTTAATTTAGTAGATACTTTCTTAACACTTGTTTTTCTTAAGACTGAATTGTTGGTTAAGGGCTTGTAAGTAAACATTTCACTGTAAGGTCTACTACACCTGTTGTATTCGGCGCATGTGACACACAATTTGATTTGATAATAAACACTACCAGGCCGGTCCTGCCACTCTGCAGCCGGCATCGGTGTGTCTCAGCTTCGTCGGGGTGGAAGGGGGACGTCCCTATACAACCTCAGGCCTGGAGGGTTAGTTAATGGGTTGCACAATAGAGCTATACACCATCCATAGGCTACACACAGCATATTTCCTAATTCTAAGATCCATTGGCGTCCTTATGAATTATTTATTGGTACGTTGATAGGTAACACATCGCTACAGGCTATATCCCTGCCCATAAAATAGACAGTGTTCATTTATTGTGCTGTGATTTGTGATATGTTTTAGATTTGAAAGAATGTTGAAATTTGACAGACGAATAGCCTATTGCACACGAATATTGTTGGTCATCAAAAATTGATGCACCAATTCTTTGATTGAAATGTTGTTGTTTTTAATTGAGGATTAATGTAGTACAATTATTATTCAAAAATGTTGATGAAATAATCATGCTGAAATTAAAACTATGTTACCCCTCCACTGTCAATTAAATAAAGTACCCAACTGATAATGGACTATGTTTGATTGTAATGTAGGCTATATTAAATGGTTGTATAGAACTAGGCCTATATTAAATTACATTTCACATCAATTAAATTATTGATTTAAATAAAAGCAGCCTATAATAAATAGCATGACGGGGCTATTAAGCTGGTAGAGATTGTATAGTGGTAAATTAATTGAGCTATGAAGTAAAGACTAAGTTGCAAGCTACATGTTGAGCTTCCCCTAAAAACACGAGAAAGTAAAATGCATGACATGCACGCGAAATGATGTGTAATATACACGAAAAATCATTTTGTGTGTGTGTGTGTGTGTGAAATAAGCCTCCATCCAAAACATGTGGCATTCACGAAAGGTCAAGGGAATGGGTGGTGTGCTTAGATCTGACAATAAATCACATTCTCCACATCTACTGGAGCAGTGGTGATGCGTCAGACACTACTGTGGCAACATCCTGCATACCTATTGGACATAGGCCTACATCCTCTCCTCCCTGGTGCCCCCCCCCCCATCCACAACACGCTCACACTTCGGGCTCAGATTGCATGTAAAATCGCATTCTTAGGGGGGATCCGACCAAGATAATTTATTTGTTTTGGCATGGCTCTTGAATTTGTGCCGTAAAAAGCCTATCTACAAGTGCCTCGACCAAGTGTATCCATAAAACTCAATGCAAAACAATTTACTTGTGGCAGGGTGGGGAAAGGGACACGTTCAATAAAATGCACACTATGAGTTGGATGTTAGAGAAGCAAGTTGGTTTCAAGGGTTAAGGTTTTGGGATTTCAGAGTTTGGGTAGAGTGAAGCACTTTCAGAGCAACTGGTTTTCTTTCTACCAGCATTGCTTTTTAAGAAATCAACCGAAACACGAACGGGAGTTATTCAGCTATTTAATCACGGTTGACAGATATCCGTTTTGTGGTGTGGTTTTCCCACATGGGAAACACGCGCACTCACATACACCTAATATAATAGCTACACCACAGGTTTTAAAGTCGTGTGCCTCAACATTTCCACGTGGGCATATTTTGTTAAAATAACTGCATTTACGTTCGTAATGGGAGGCCGATTCATGTTGTTTAATGCTCAAATATTCTACTGGCTGTTCGGCACATAGGCCTGTATTTTTTTCTTCGTATTCACTTCACAAGTCTCTCAAATAGACTATACCTGCGTGCAGCCACATCCTGTAGGCTATAAAGGCCAAGAAAAGGCTTTAGAAGTGTAAACGAGAGGGAAACATTACTCTTGTTCTTTGTTCTTTGTTCTGCATCGTTTTCCGAGAAAAGCGCGGACGTGTGTGAGTGCGTGCGCATGTGTGTGTGAATGACTAAGTGTGTGTGTGTGTCCTCTTACCTTCCACTCGCTCTAATCCGCCAATCTCCTCCATCTGCGCAGCCATGTCTTCGCCAAAAGCACACGTGCACATTACAACAAACATATCTATCCGCCCGAGTGATGAATGTGCGCCCCGGGAAAGGCAGGAGGCTAGTCTGACAGTCGGGTCTCTGGTCGCGGTATTCCCCCGGTATTATCGAGCTTCCATGCAGCTCGCTGATGTGCAGCACGCTGATGTGCCGCTCTGGGGCGTGAGTCATCTGCAGTCCACCGGCCTGACCGGCTGAGCTCAGAGGGAGAGAAGAGAAGAGAGGGACCGAGGGGGCTCCTCTCACAATGGGCCGGAGAAACGCAGGCAACAGTAGCCACAACTTCTGAATAGCCTGTAGCAGCTGATGGGAATATCGATGTTAAATAGGCTACAGAACTGCAACACAAAACGAAAGAGCAGCCCAAACGTTTAGCCTATATAAGCAAAAAAAGTGTAATGGGTAAACAAATGCGTGGTTAAAAAATGTCGAACTTAAAACGCTATCCAGAGCAAAAAAATACCGAGCTGCAATAGGGAGGTTCATATAGAGCACAGGGGAATAGCACGTACCATGAACAAATACTCAATATACATTTTTGGGTTTCAAATAAAATATATATATATTTTTTGTATTTTGATTCATTCTTTAAGGCTGTATAAAATGCTGGCCTGTATAAAAAAAGATGCGCTGTAGGCTTCCCCATACCCTGAAATTACACAAATGAAATTCACAGTAGGCCTAATGTACCTTGTTAAACACAATAATGATTCGAGGGTCTTTAGCTTACACTATCAGTGAAATTAGGCTATGGGTTGTAGACTATTGGTTTGGTAACGTGTTAAATACAAAACATTCAGTCTACATTGTCACATTTTTTAATTGCCCTTTGGGTTGATCCGATGGGGCACATGCGTCTTTTCTGCATCATCACATATTTAAATATCTGTAGCACGACAAAAAAATTCCTTATTTTTACGCGTTATTCATTAGTTCAGGGAACGTCAATTTAAGAAATTCTTGGAGAATGGATCGATGAGTAGGGGCCTACAAATCATCGTGTCAATTTCTGCATAATTTTTGATAGCCCTATACATGATTCCCCCTGACCCTGTGAACGTGTCACTTTACTTAATTATTATTGTTTTATTCATAACAGGATCGTTAACCTATGACAGCAAACATTTGTGTTATAAGGCCTAAAAACGTCCAGTGTCCAATCAGACTAGATTTATTCTGTTGGCCTGTAAACTCCGTGATTTGCTATGCCGACATTCCCTCAACCCGACAACAGACAGGCCTTATATTTCTGTCTGTCTGCTAACTTCTTCAGGGCGAGAGACTTCAGACAATATTCCGAACAGAACAGTGATGACATCTGTATAAAGTATTGATGAAACTATGAACGTTGTTATGTCTGCAAGGCGAGATCAAATCATATGTTTTATCTGCTGCGTATCCATAGTGCGGGTAAATGCATAGAACGTCCATCCAAACATTCTCCAGCCCGGCTATCTTTGGCTCTCTGTGGCCGGGCAGAGCTGGAGAGGTCGAGCCGTAATCCCCACGGATCAGGCCTCAGGGTGGAGCTCAGCTAACAGAGGACCCTTCTCCTTTGTCCATCCGAAGGCAAAACAATTATCCACACACACCTCAAAAGCTATAGAATACTTTATGCATGATAACTCGGTTCACTGAAGATGGTACATTTGGGAAAAGTCATGATGTGGGCTGGGTTGGGTTAAAGTTGTCCCCACCACACACACACACACACACACACACACACACACACACACACACACACACACACACACACACACACACACACACACACACACACACACACTCACACACACACACACACACACACACTCACTCACTCACACAGGCAACGAGGTGAAAGACCAAGTATCTCATGCATATTGTGCCTTCCTCCTTGCCTACTTAGTACATATACTTACCACGTATATACGCTACACACACAATTCAGGTGGAACCGAAAACCTCCTAATGACGGTGCGTACAGTTCAGCATCGATAGTAATATCAGGCCATTTGGTCTCCCGACTCTGCGGCCTGCTGACACCGCTCAGCTCTCGATCTCAGCAGGGAGGCCGGCAGGCTACAGGCCGGGATGTGCTTCCACTTGTACCTGGCCCTGGATCACAGGCTGCTAAGTAAACACACGTAAATGAATGTGCAATAGTGGTTTAGAAGCGCGATAGTGGTTTAAAGACTTGATGATAATATATGGCCCATAGAACCGGCTGTGTAGGACTGAAGCTGAGTAATACAAAACATTTGTCAGGAAGTTGTGTATTTCTTTCTGTGGAGGTGAGACTGGAGTTCTTATGTCGGTAATATGAGTCATCCGTTGAATAGGGTAAATCATCACAATTACAACAACCACTTCGTTGACATTATAGCCTATAATAATATAACAATAACAAAGAAATAGGCTAAATAAACAAACAAAGAAAACACTCCCAATATAGCCTACTTTTCACAAATAGTCGAAGTACATTGTAGCTCCTTAGTGGAAAAGCACCAACCAACAATGCGTTCTTCATATTGTTATGGAATTAAACTGCAAGGACAGGATGTAGAATTCCAAAGTTATCCCCTCTCTCTAACGCCCCCTCGCCCCTTTCCTTACCTCCTTCCCTCGCCACAATCCTCTGCAACTTAACTTTTTTTTTTTATCCCTTATCTAACTAGGCAAGTCACACAAGAACACATTCTTATATATAATGACAGACTACTCCGGACGACTCTGGGCCAATTGTGCGCCGGCCTATGGGACTCCCTATCACAGCCGGATGTGATACAGCCTGGATTCGAACCAGGGATTGCAGTGACGCCTCTTGTACTGAGATGCAGTGCCTTAGACCGCTGCGCCACTCGGGAGTTTTGGGTTACTTTTGGTGAAGTATTTATAGGCAAAGATTATATTGCCTATACCTATGTCATGCCTCACTATGGCTGTTCTAACCCGCGACTATGTACCTCAGAAACAGTTCCCATGATTGGCATGTTCACTTTTCTTTAATTTCACAATTCAACGAGTCCGTATAGCACCATCGCCGGTCATTTCTCCAGATCATCTGTGGGCTCACTGAGAGCTGCAGCTTGGCAGGGAAGCCTAGGCCTATACCGTAAATTTACCAAAATTAGCGATAAAACCAAGGGAAATATACTTGTACGGGTTAAACCGTCATCATTAATGATCATATATATCTCCTATGCATGCTTGTTGTCTCACACGAACACACAACAACAACAACAACAACAACAATTAACAACCCATTACAGGCCTCTTTACATTAGGAGCAGGGTGCAGTTGAGTGATGATATGGCACAGTGTGACATTTCTCCTCTCAGCTTCACCCCGCTCTGCTCTCAGATTTTCAACCCATTATCAACATGTGCATGATAGAGCCTTAAACTGTGTGTGTGTGTGTGTATGTGTGTGTGTGTTTTACCAAAATACATACTGATATGCCTATGTTCAATAGGCCTATAATAAACCTGATATTAATTATTATCACGTTCGCAGAAGAGGCCTTGGGGAAAAGCAACTCTGAGCGTGCACTTTTACAGCAAGTGAAAGCAAGAGCTTTTCCCAGACTAATCGTCCGTCACGTTGCTCATGTTTTTATCGTGGTGGACCAGGGAACAGCAGACTCCGTGGCTGAGATAGAAATAGCATATCTATCGGTTTAGAATAGGACCGCGAGAAAGACTGACCATTAATACCGAGGTGAACGGCAATGCACGCTGACCCAATGTCTCTCCAGGCCTGAAAAGATACAAATACACCTTATGGAACAACGCGGACTGTGAAGAGATACACACACGCATATGCACACCCACGCTATGGGGATCCTTAATAAATACAAAATGTAAGAGGAGGGCACACAGACACACACACACATTGACCATTCACCAAGTTTGCAACCTAAATGAATTCAACAAAATGTAGAATGGTATCGAAAACGAATCAAATATAATAATCAAATATATCAAAATGGTGTATGTAGGGCTATGTTTGTGTTAATTCTGAAATAATAAGCCGCCCATGCATATATGTGTCGCTATGCGTAAAGGTTTGGCTAAATCGTCGTTAGAATGAGATCTCCTTTCACCCTTGAAATTCACAAAATAACTAAAAAAGCTCATGTTTAAGATTAATTTCCTCGAGTACCCCGACATAACTCTAAATTTGGGAGTTCAAACAGCGTTATACTCAGGTGAAAAATGTAAATCTCTTTGTCTGAGTCCATTTGAAAGAAGGTTACAACAAACCTTCACAATAGAATTAGCAAGGGGGTTAGACAGATTGACGGACGTCTGAATTCAACCATGGGAATTATATGCCATCTATTGGCCTATATTTCTTTGAAATTATATTTGTGCTCTCAATAATCCCACGTTGTTTGACTGACAGCGATATAGGCATAACGCCATAAATAGCCTACTAGTAGGATACAGAAGACGACTTGCCCATTTCAGCAACTTCAGCAACTAAACCACTTCATCTGTTAAAAAACAATATTGAAATATGAACTTGTCATAGCGGAATTATTTAGCATACTTAACAAACGGAGGTGGAGGTTCAATAGTATGGTAATCAACGGGGGGTTTGAGAGGGGGTGTCAGGGGGTGGAATATCCATTTTTATTGCATCACCTGTCAGCGGCGTCCTATAAGCTTCGAGTCTGAGGGCATTAATTGATGAAGGTGTCTCCGGGCTCGTGCACTTCCCCTCTGTCATTTTATTTGTGGCTAACCCCGAATCCAGGAGAGCAGCTGCATTTTGGCTCTTATTCTCTCTCTCTCCTTCCATCCCTCCCACCCCCTCTCTCCCTCCCTCCCTCTCTCTGTGTAGCTCTCTCCCTACCCCTCTCTCTTTTTTATCCTCTCGTTGTGGCAGTGGTATACACCTTCCTGTCGTGCTGCCGGTCAGAGGGAGTGAGCCGGAGAGGAGGAGAGACAGGGGATAGCAGACAGCCAGCAGCCGGCCTGGCGGTAATCCCTCGCATTCCTCCACCATGCCTGGTCCGGGGCAGGGCCCGGGGACTGATGCTGTGAACCCATCCGATACCACTCCATTTAACTCGGCATCTCAAAGTTTGCCTGTTCATGACGCAGCGTGGAGGTAGGCTACTAGGACGCATCAGCAGCGGCCGGCGCGTCAGAATGCCTTGAGCTCAAAACAGGGAGTTTATTCCTTTATTTTCGTGGCTGCATGAGTACAACTGACCGAGTTAAATGCTGAGATTATTACAATAGAGAGTGAAAAGCAACATGGGAGACCTGAAGTTTGGGTTTGAGGAAATGCAGGGAGTGAGGCTGGGATACCTGCTGATAAAAGGAAAACAAATGTTCGCCCTCTCCCAGGTCTTCACCGACCTACTGAAAAATATTCCCCGAACCACCGTGCATAAACGCATGGATCACCTGAACGTTAAAAAGCACCACTGTGATTTGGAGGAGTTAAGAAAGCTCAAAGCAATCAATTCTATTGCTTTCCACGCGGCTAAATGTACTCTGATATCACGGGAGGACGTAGAGGCGCTTTATTTCTCCTGCAAAACGGAGCGCGTGTTAAAATCCAACAAAAGAAAAGCAAAGAAGGCCAGTTTACCGGAGGGTGTGGGCGAAGGCAAGCTCAACGCAGACACGCACCCTGCCGGGTTATGGAGGGAGAAAGTTTGGTTAAGTTTGCACAGCGTTCCACAGACTCTGTCCCTCAAAAACAAAGCCGGCAGGAGAGAACAACCAACCTTGCGCCCCGACACCAATCTACCTCAAATTTACAATAAATCCCTCGGTCGGGATTACTCCTCTGTCACCAAATCATCATGTAAACCTTTTAAAAACTATGAAACTGCTCAAATACCGAGCAATTGCGTCGCGTTTAGCCAGGGACACTCGTTTTTCCGGAGCGTGGTGAGCCGGCAACCACTGTTGTTTCAGTCCGCCATTGCTGCTCAGTCCAGGCTCTCTGCAACCGGCGACCTACTTCACAAAAGGAAGAGGAGGCGCGAGGGGGGCGGCGGCAGGGATATGGGCAGCAGTGGCGCGAGGCAGTCATGGAGCAGGAGCAGACACACACACTCACACACTTACTCTCACACACACCACCCGGTGCTCCTCGTGCAGCCCAAGTGCTGCAGAAAGCCCAAAACACACTACAACCACAACCGGACAACTCTGAGCCATTTTGACATTGGACACGAGTTTTACCTCGACCACCACGCTCACCATCATCGTCACCCGCATCAACATGTGGGGGGGTTCCCGGAGAGCTACAGCAGTGACACGGAATCCAGTTGCTACTCAGAGCGCCACAACAACGACTCCGACTTCGGCTCCAGTTTATCGACCAGCAGCAATTCTGGGACCTCTGATGAGGAGGATGAAGAGGAGAGCCCACTGGAGAGCTCTGAGGTCAGTTCTGATGAGGAGAGTTCATCTCAGTCTGACAGCAGCTCTGTGTCCAGCCAAGTGTCTGTTCAGTCTATCCGCTTCAGGAGGGCCCGGTTCCCCTCTCTCAACACCACCAAAAATATCGCCACTAGAACTCTGCCTAATGCTCAATCTCTCTCCACAACTCTCTCCAGCACTAGAAATCAGTCGAACTCTAGAACCCTATCAAACAGTAGAACTATCTCGCACACTAACGCACCTTTGCTCCTGCAGCCTACCTTCCACTACAGCCACCAGCAGCAGCCATCTAAACCGGTGGGCCAGTTTGGAACCAGCCAGGTGGACTATGACATTCCGAAGAAACAACCGAAATATGACTTTACAGCCAGGGAGGCCAAGCAGGACACACACACACACAGGCTCAGCTCGCCTGTCACCCGGGGGAGTTATTTCACTAAGAGGAGAGACAGGAAGGTTCCTGAGTCCCAGGTCCAGACCCAACGAGAGATAAAGCGAAGCGAGCCTGTGTCCAGAAAAGTGTACGCACTGAACCCCTCACCTAACACCAACGGGATAAAAGCGGTTCTTCCACACAGGACAACGGGACACGCAAAAAAAATCCTCCCAGTCCTGAGCTCACACTCCGCGCCTGACAAAGACACAAAGTACCCCAAGCCTACAAACAACAAGCTTTCATTAGCTACAAATCTAAAAAGTGAGGTGAGAATCAGCCCCAACCTGAAACTGCCCTTTCTGCTCAAAACCATTAAGGCCGAGCCGGAGGAGCTATCAGTGGCCTCGGGTCCCCTCCCCGAGCGCAGCAGGGTGGTCAAGACTCCCCCCTTCAACCTGCAGAATGTGAAAATCAAAGTGGAGGAGAGCTATGATGAATACGAATACTACAGCCAGGCCTCTGGTTTCCAATGCAAAGGAGACGAGGAGGATATCAACAATGGCCAATACCACGGCGGCGACATCAAACAAGCTGCTGGCTGTTTTAACAACGAGACCAAAGCCATTGAAAGTTCTGCTGGGGCTCCCAAGTCCTCCTCCGGCTTGCAGGAATGCGGGAGCACTCAAGACACCCCTTGTCCTGAGGAGGGGGAGTATAAAAACGGAGCTGGGGTCAGGAAAAACTACAGGAGTCTGGTGCTGGGGAAGAAGCCTGGAATTTCGAGGGTGCAGCAGAAACAGAACGTGTCTAAAGTTGACAGGACTTTATCTTCTCATCCCGTGGGCAAAGCTGAGATTTGTGAGGCAAATACTGAGGATCTAACAGGGGCGACTAAACGAAAACGCGCGTCCAGTAATGTAGCAGCCCCTCTGAAGAGGCCTTTCAGCTTCATGGCGAATTTCCCCGCTCCTCCGTCCCTGTTAGTGGGCAGCGACGGGGATTTAAGCCCTGCTTACTCTCTGAACTCTCTGGGGGGACCCCGAACTCCCCCTCGCTCTCACCCCGTGTGGCGATGGCAGCCTGGCGGTCTGCCTGTCCCTCCCCCACCCGCTCAGAGAATCAGGAAATGTTCACGCTTTTTTCTTTGACAAAAACAAGAGAAAGAAAAAACACCTGGATGGAAACCTACGTTGACTACAACTTGAGTCTTAAACTGAATGGGAGGCTCTAATGGCTTGCGTCCTTCTGTTGTTTTTATTTAAATTGTATCCTTTATATGATGTAGTGGATTTAAAACGTTCCTCGTTGTGGAGTTATAGATCAGTTATATATACTGCTATTCTCCATATCGCGCGGACCATATTTGAGACTCTATACCCATGCCACTGGACGATCCCTCCTCATGGATTTATTCTGACTAACTCTCAACAAGCTATCTACCATAAGCAATAGGCTACACGGTTTGGCAAAATGGGTTTACATGACTTTCTCTCGGATCTATTTTCTCTTCGCCTTGACGCTCGAGCGGTTGGATTGTACCAGGGTTTCAGTGAAGTAAACATTTTGTTGTGCTGTAGGCCTACTCCCTTTGTGGTGAGAGAAAGAGAGGGGGAGACTCCCTCTCATAAAAATCACAGCACTCCTATATGTTGGTCTTCTTTACTGTATTTTTTTCAGCTTTAACTTGGGTAAAATTGGGTAAATTCAACAGATTCAGGGTTTTCCTTTGGTAACATGGTTAGGGCTACTACTATTGTCTGTCACATTAGTCCTATTATGAGCCGTGGTTGTTTTTTTCACTATAGGATTTTTAAAACCTTGTAGAAAACCTCGTTTCAATTTTTATTTTATGCTTGCCAGAGTTTGGGTAAATTTTATCTAAATTTGATCTAATTCAGATAACTGTTTTTGAATTCGATTTCAAATGTCAATTAATTTATCAAAGCAAGTCCTAATTCATAATGTTCTTTGGACAGGCTATATTGAATTAGGAAGAATTGTGTGGGAAATTACCATTACTCTGGTCTGGCTGATGCTTGCAGATTTTCAGAGTGTTTGTGATATGGTTTCCAGCGTTGTTTGTATTTATGAGAGTATTTCCTGGTAAACTTAAGTTTGGCTGTAGTCAGACAGCCGCCAGCACCCATAAAGGCCCCAAAACACTGCAGGCCTTATGTACAGACAATCACACAGGGAGAGACGGCCCAGGCCTGACACAGATCAAGCCTTTCAGTGAAAAATCACACGTCCTGGACAGCCTTGCCTTTTTTAGCATTTTGGTGGGACATGTTCCTTAATATTACACGTTTATTTGTCAATTAAAACATTCGCAATGTCAAACACGAAAAAAAGCATGAGAAAAACAGTGAAAATTACACCCCTGTCCAAGACGCCGGCCTAATACCAGTTTAGGGTTTGCATCACACTTAAACAAAAATCCAAACACACCAAAACGATGTCTTACAACACACCGAGCCTAATGTAATTTAATTTAGAAACAACACATGAAAGCACAAGTGGTAGGCCTACATGCTTTGCACTTTGACACACTCTAGGGTCCCATTTCCGCTTGATGATTGTAGGATAGCCTACATTATGAGAGAAGTTCAAATAAAATAAATGTAAGATAAGGTAGACTACTACTAGCTTATGTCCACTTAAATATTTCATGTATAAATGTATACTTGGTTATTTGTGGCCATCCACATGAGGTTGAATTATTTTCTATTTGGGTCAACATGGTATTAGAGCAGATAATCAGTTGTTTATTGTATCCTTACATCTGCGAGAATGAATAAAATGACCAGCACAGCGCGTTGCTGTGGAATAGTTAGCTATTAGCTCGGTGGGTAAATGCATAATTATCTGTTAAATTCTGCTGTGAAGCCCACGGTGCTGAATTGACCTGGGAAAATCTCAAGCCATACAAAATTATTAAAATAGACTATACAGTCAGTCGAAAATGTAGGCCCAAACACAAAGCTAATTGTGTCCCTTTGTTATGAAAGCATTGCACTCTGTTTTCCACAAAGGCCATGTCCTTCTCCATGTCTCCACTTCAACTGATATAGTCTCTACGCTGTTTTCTCACATGAATCAAGTCAGAAAAATATTTTCTAATGTTGCCACATAAACATGTATAAATCTAGCCTTTACATATGGACGCGTGATGAATGTATAGGCCTATATGTCA
This sequence comes from Salvelinus fontinalis, assembly GCF_029448725.1. Classification (NCBI taxonomy): domain Eukaryota; kingdom Metazoa; phylum Chordata; class Actinopteri; order Salmoniformes; family Salmonidae; genus Salvelinus; species Salvelinus fontinalis. The sequence goes on from NC_074689.1 coordinate 22,299,455, forward strand.
AACTTTTTTCATTGATCCTATATCCTTATGTTGCTAATTAATAAACTAAGAATAGACCAAAAAATACAAATTAAATTCAGTCAAATTTAACTGAAGTTGCACCTAAATATCGATATTTTTCCACCAACGTAAAATGTTGATTTGGTGAAGTTGTGGCTAAGAATGAGCTTTTCTCCCTGTGACAAAGAGAGTCCGAGCCAGCCTGGCACATAACCACAAACAACATGCCTGATGATGTCAGGATTCTCACATCAACATCAGCAGCAAAGACAGAAACAAAAGCCCATTTGATTGGGGATTGTAGTTAAGAGAGAAAAAAGCGCCGTTTCACACAATGCTCAGAGTTTGTATAGATTGATCTGTGTGTGACATGCACCTCTACCACCCCAAGCCTGTAGGCTTCCCATACCATAGTGCGCACTTCCCTTGTAGCGAAGGTAGAGAAGCACTTAAAAATGGCACATTTGCCTCCAAACTAAACACAGCCATTTTAATCTCCATTTGAAAATGACGTAATCTCTCTCCAACCTTGAGGGAGTTATGGGGAGGGGAGGGATGGGATTCATATGCTGCACGAGGGAAGCTTCCACCGCGTAATCCCCGCGTCAAAGTCTACTGGGCCAGAGGAGGGATATACAGCCCAGCGTTTAGCGAGGACACACACACACACACACACACACACACACACACACACACACAACACACACACATACACACACACACACTTCCCGTTGTAGGTACTCGCCAATTCTCACGCCGATCACAGAGAACATCACCCGGGCAAGGAGATGGTGGTAGAGGCGTTTAGGGAAGACTAAAAGAGCTCTGACAGTGACGCTATCAATGTAAATAATTGCATGGTGTAGCAGCTCGAGGCTCAGGGCTCTTTCTCGTTCTCCCTCTCTTTCTCGTTCTCCCTCCCGCTTTTCCTCTCAGCTCCAATCCTTATCTTAGCATTTTGATACAATACTTGATTGAGGTCAGGGTTTTGACATGAACTTTGAAGTCACTGGCTGTTTATATAAAAAACGGAATATTTATTTTTGTGAATTACTGGGTTTTGTATATCATTGTTGTTTAGGATAATGCACTCGAAATGAAAACCTTGAATGTTGGATTTCTGAAGCACTTTCCCTTTCTTCCGAGTTATGAATGACTCATTAAAGACATCTGAGTGTGAGTGACGCTGCATTCTCTTTGTTGTGAGTTGAACAATCACACACTTCATTCATATTGGTATTACACGTTATGCCTACATAGACTGAAACCTCACCAAGAGGATACCATATTGGCAGAGAATTGGTTCTTTGGACAAATGTGTAACTCAGCGCGTATTTTGGATTAGGAAATATTGGTGCAAGGGACAACTTTTACTATCCATTACTGAAATGTAACTAAGACCCACAGAGATATTACACTGCCATGTTTGACACACACTATAGGTCTACTTCTACGTAATTATGGACATATTGGCCAAGTGAACATATTGACCAAGTCAGTATAAACTGACTTATAAACGTCTAGTAGTACACGCACTTCTATACACAAACCTGTAGTACACATGTGGGCTTGTGAGTGCCATTAAGGCCGTACGAAGGGTTTCACCATTGATATCCACAGGAATATATGATCGACTCGTAGTGCATAGTACCCATTAACAACCGACAACATCTCATCCGCCATGTTTGTTTCTCTGCTGCGGTTTTTATTAATGGGATTTTATGGTATGGTAAACCAGGAGGTTGATGGGTGGACCGCGGGGTAGAGGGCTGTCTAACCTAGGCCAGGCCTGTCTGCCTGGAGGCCCCGCGTAGCCTACGGGTGGAGGTTAGGCAGTAGGCAGCGACGACTATTGGAGATAAATTCCAGTGCGGATTGCGAACCAATAGACTGTAACTTCTATACAATAACAAGAGATAGGCAGAGAGGGATTAAAGGAGTTAAACCACTAGTTGGATCAAGAAAAAACTCAACAATTTACAAAAGGCGTTGACTATTCTATCTAGCGCCATCGCTGCGTGGACAGTTATTGCATCCAACGCACTCAATATAGTATTCTCCCTGCTGTGCTTGTTTAGAAAAACAAGTTAAAAGATTAACGCTGAAGGACACAGCCTGAATCAGGGTCAGCAGAACGCACTGAGTTAACAGACAATTAAATACGAAAGACCGATCAAAGTTGTCACTACTCTATTATTAAATCTCTCAACTGTACAACAAAAAAATAAATATATATGTTGTTGCCTGTCATTCATTTCCTCTCAAAAGGTCATTCAAAAGACAATTCAAAATCACATAATTCAAAATACTTATATGAATTAATGAACAAATAAATAATATAATTAATTAGGCTAATGATTTATATTTTAAGTTTTATAGGGCTGATAGAAAACACACACACACACACACACACACACACACACACACACACACACACACACACACACACACACACACACACACACACACACACACACACACACACACACACACACACACACACACACAAGTTACTAGCTTCAGTAAAATACGTTTGAATCTATATATAGGCTAGTTTTCATTGGTGCTTGCGGGAAACAATTGTGTCAATTACACATCACAAACACAACTTTGATATAAAAGAATGCCGGCTGCTATCTTTTCTCAGTGGCGTAGTGGTTTAACACACTGCGTCTCAGTGCAAGAGGCGTCACTGCAGTACCTGGTTCGAATCCAGGTACTGGATTCTCCATCGTTGAATTGTGAAATGAACATGCAAATCATGGGAACTGTTTCTGAGGCACTTAGTCGCGGGTTAGAACAGCAATAGTGAGGCATGACCCTCGAACCCTCTGCATCGCTCCACATAGGTATAGGCTATATAATCTTGTCTATAAATACTTCTCCAATACTCCCGAGTGGCGCAGCGGTCTAAGACACTGCCTTTCAGTGCAATAGGGGTCACTACAGTACCAGGGTCGAATCCAGGCTGTATCACATCCGGCCGTGATTGGGAGTCCCAAAGGGCGGCGCACAATTTTCCCAGCATCGTCCAGGGTAGGCCGTCATTGTAAATAAGAATTTGTTCTTAACTGACTTGCCTGTTAATTATTAATAAAATTGACACACATTTAGTATCTCGATCTTATAGTAAAATTCTGCATTTATATTAATGGGAGATTTCCGGGAGATTTCGTGTTAGGCGAACATATATAACTTTGGACCCATCCACACTGGTTGTAATCAATAGGCAAATGCTGCCGGTGTTAACCCGTCCCATGCAATCTGATAAAGCCTGATCCTACACACCATGAAGACCAGAAATCACATAGCCTATCCTTTGGCCAAGTTATGATATGTCCAAATGACCAATAGTCTTAATGGAATAGTAATAGGCCTAGGCTTACTTTCAACACTTCTATTAGGCCTATTTCATTATTTTCCATAGGTAAATGCAGCCAGACCAAAGTAGGACTATGTGATCGTCCAGCACTAGGCCCTAGTTGACCATGTACAAGCAGAAATCCACAACTGATTTGGTCATGCAGGGTGTTGCCTGAATCAAATGACCTAACTACTGAATAATGGTAATTCCATCGAAGAATTTGATGCTAAATAATTTAAATAATTATATTATTAAAAGTAAAATTCTTTTCAAATGAATAGATATTGAAATCACAAAATCATGTTGCTATAGCAAGAAAGAAATAGCACTGCTGCTTTAGTCACTATACAACTCCAACACTGCCACGCATGATGATGCTGAAGCCTGTACTTCAACTTCTAAAAAGCCTACACATTAGTGGAGAGTGCACCCTATGTAGGTGAAAACCAGTGAAAATGCCGTTATCCTCCTCACATCCATAGCTCTATACAGGCGACCCGTTACCCTGCATTTCAACCCTGCTACCGTAACGGCTTGGAGAGTCTTCTGGGGGTGAGGGATATGGTTTTTGAATTACACTCTCGCTCATATTATAATGAGCTAGTTTTTAAAAAACGTACTATATGTGTGTGTTTGCGTCCGCGCGCGCGCGTGTGTGTGTGTGACCTATATAACCTACTGCATAAGCGAAAGCTCGAGGACCCTGGGATTTGTACCAGCCTGCCCCGTTGAAACAGACGAATGTATAGGCTAAACCGCGAACCATCATTTCACCGATAGAAACTAAACCTCTCTCAGAACAAACGTTTTCACTTCAGTCCGTATAATTCAAAGACCGTATAAGTGAAATACCCATAGCTTTTATTCTCTCACTGACAATGGTGGTTATTTACTTAACCGACGGGTGTCTGTTTTACAACGCTGACTTATGTAAACACGCTGGTTGGTCTCCATTGACAGAACAGCAGAGTTAGCAGTCATGATAACAGAGGTGTGATCATAACAGCACATCTCCTATTCGCTTACATATGAGACTGACTGCCTGAAGCCTTCACGCAACCCTGCAGTGGAGGCGAAGATGGAAGACGAAACATGGGCATTATTTTTTGTTTTTAGGCAACTCGTGATTTAAATCTACAATTGAAGTAATTCTCCAAAGTATGTGTGTATACCTAAACGAATGTATAAATTCATGTTATCCCTTTTTGCAAAATTGGTGAATGGTTTATCTTTTCAGCAATGTTCTGTTATTAAGTTAAACTTTTTCTTCTGTTGATATTGGTCGCGAGTAAATGAGAGCTGAAGAGGAAAGTAAATATCTGGCATTTTTTATGCAATTTCAACTTTAAGCACAAAACTATCTTAACTTTATTAGAAAAGACAGTGGCGTGGAAATGTGTTTGTGGTTTATTGTGCAGGACACAATGCGCCCCAGATCGAAACACGCCTCATTCTGATTTTTGAAGCCTTTTGCATTAATTTGATTTAAATCCCATTATTCACTTGAATTACTATAGTGTAATACAAGTTTTTCTTTGGCACTTTGTTGAGAAATCAACCCTTGACTCACATTTCACAGTTCTCCCGTGGAAGGAGTTATTGAGTATATATTTGCTTATACTATCATACTATTCTTAAAGTTGTCAGTGACATGTTACAGCACACAGTATTTATATTGTGTGATTCCATAGAGTTGCATCTTGTCGTTCATCTGAGGCCAGAGAGATGCTGTGGACTTCCCAGCAAGGTCACCCGTGAGACAAATCAGTATTTGACGTCCATCCATGTCTGAGTACATAAGGAGATGACGTAAAAACCGGCCACTAGAGGCAAAAGTGAGCGCTATTAGTTTGAAGTTTGTTGTGCTGTGTGAACGGGATGGCGGATTGGCGTAAACGTCCGCCTCTGGAGCCAAGGGTTGATTGCTCGACTCAAACGATATAAAATGGTTTTGGTTTCTGATATTTTGTTTTAAGCCTCGTTCGAATCAAATGATCTACAGTTGTTTTTGTTGCTGAGATTTCGTTTTAAGCCGATCCTAAATTTGAAGTTCGAGAAACAGATGAGGCTGTGAGAGCTGAAAGACTGTCTACCCTGTACACATTTCTGCTGTGGCGAGAGAGACCAACAAAGAATTTGAAAACAAATACAATTTTAATAAACTCCCATATATATTAGGTGAAATGCCATAGTGTGCCATCACAGCAGCAAGTTTTGACCTGTTGCAACAAGAAAAGGGCAACCAGTGAAGAACAAACACCATTGTAAATATAACCCATATTTATGTTTATTTCATTTACCATAGCCTAGTCCACAATCTAGTAAACATGGTTGCCTGATCATCCTCCTTCTGCGGTAAACCTTAACCTCTCCACCGCGGCGTAGCTACATTTATTTCGGTTAGAGAAAGCTTGATAAATATCCATTAATGGGGTTATGACAGGCCTATAGAATAACGTGTTCTATAGTCAATCACTGGTGAAGGCCGAAACGCCTAGTTCAAACTGCAAGTGTTACTGACTATTTACCTTATTTTGCCTGTGATGCACTGTTAATATAATGACAACATATTCAATGAACATAGGCCTATTGTATCTCATTTTAAATTCACTAGGCCTAATTTTTAAGGATAAACGTGAGTTTTCTTTAGTCACATTTTAAAATATATTCACAGTTATGTTGAAAGTAACCATAGCTCTTAATGTGATTTCAATTAAGGTTTTATAATGAGCAATTTCAGTCTAATACAAACAGGCCTCGAACAAAATTGGAGAGAATAATGTCATGAGAAGTAGTCCAAATTATGTAACATGGTTCAAATTATATAACAACGCATGGATGCATGCATCAAAAGACACAAAAGACCTCCAGCGTGAAGCTGAACGCTTGCTCGCATATTGCAGCCAATGAGTTCATGAAGCCAACTTATCTAGGGCATATTTCAAAGGCGCCTGTATTCGTCTGGTGAAAATGACGTGATCCAAAGACATTTGTGAAATCATGTTGGTTTCAGAAGCACCCCAAGCCTTCAGCAATATCCTCGACAGGTTGCAGGGAGAGGCTTTTTCTGATCGCGAGGGAGCGGGGCTGCATATGGGGCTCGTGGGTCGAGGGGGGAACCGCCTGGCAGAGGCCTTGAGCCTGGTCACGGAGCCCAGCGCGATTTTAAAGCTTCTTATGCGGAGAGGACAAGGAACATGTCAGGAAAATAGTCTAGACTGAGCTGCAGATTTGCCTATATTCAATCTTTAAATAGACGTATACTTTTAGGCCTATATTTGAAGTGTATACTGTTTGATAGAACGGGCCTTGTAAAATAATTAGGCCTATATATGAAGAACAGAATTATGAAGAACAGACCCCCAAGGAAAATAAATGAAAATATAATTTCAAGTCAAGAAGCCACTGCTTTATTACAAGTGCATGTTTGTGTAGGTCAGGACATGGACATTTGAAAATGCAAATGTGTTAAGCCTAAACTCCATGCAAAACGTCAGCCTCATGATTCAGCACAAAATCCGCATAAAACTGCTGTAGGCCTATTCTGCACTAATCTCTTAAAGCTTCGGCTATACATATATCCAGGTGCTGAGAGATCCCATACGGGCCTATAGCCTAGGGTGTATTAAGATAGTTAGGCATAAATAAAACGAGTTAACATTTGTGAGGATATGCTTAGACTGCCCAGTGCAGCCCTTATAATCTCAATATCAAATCATTTCTGGGTAAGAATTAAGTACTTTACTGTGATTGTTTTCAATCAACATGGTCAAAAATAAACAAAAATAGCTCCTTAGCAAGAGCAGTTTCTCAAGTAAGAATTTGTCTAGGACTGTCTCGGAGGGGTCTGAGTGGTGAGAGGAAAACTAAAAAACTATTTGTTATTGGCAGAGAGTTTTGGAACTCTATTTCTTATTGGTAAATTAACCAATTTAAAGGCCAAAACTCAATCCCACCAAAACAGGTTGAAATGTCAGGTGTCTTTTCAAATAGCTCTTACACTAAAAGGAAATTATCATAATTTCCCTATTTCACAGTATTATTCCAACCTTATAGTGTGGAAATATATATAAAACAGAGGATAAATCACGTTTTTGACTGCACTGGGCCTTTAAGTATAATTAGGTTTAATTAGCCTAAGTATATACCTGCATTCATATTCGATTTATACTGTTTTATCATTAAGTTTCAGGTCTTTGTATTTATACAGCTACGTGTAGCCTATTTATATTGGTAATGAATACAATAACAGGATCACCCATAGGCTAATAATTTACAAACATTTTACTAATATAAACTATAAGCCTAATCAGTTCATAAGCAGATCTGCAGCAAAAGTGTTGCTTATGAAAGTTACAGCCGTGGAAAGAAGGGCTGCCTCGCGTCCTCTCCGAACAATCCCATTTCTGAATACCTCTGAAGCGGATTGGCCCCGAGTGACCTCCTTCGGGGTTAAAAGACTGATTTCACAACAACCCTAAACAGGCATAAACTAAAGGCTACCATACCAATCTATAGGCTTAGTAGTCCCTGTTTTTATTCTAATTACTTATAATTATTATTCATATTATTGAAGAATTGTTGAAGGTATAGACTATTATTCTCGAAAGTCCACATTTTACCTATCTGAAATTATTGTTTAAATTCCTCTAGTCCATTTCTAATCCTTTTACACGAATGAGAGGACTCGCTTATTTTAAACTATAGCTTCAGAACAGCTGTTCGACAACTGACTTAAATGTCCAATTTAAAGCAGCTGAAATTATTATAGTGATTTCACTTAAGTATTTCTCCTCTCTTGAAGCGCCACGGTCGATGAGTCTATAATGTTTATCTTGATTATATCTGAAATCTATATAATAAGGATGCGATCCACCATTTTATTTATTTAGGCTAAATCATTGTATCTACCAAAAATAGTCGGCAACAATTGTCAATGTTTATCATTGACGTCGTAACATATAGGCTATAGAATTTACAGAAAAAAATGAGGATATTGCACATAGAGATAGGCCTACATCAAATCACACTAAACTGCCCTGTGATGTTTGGAATCACTTATGCCAGATGACTTAATAGGGTATAGGCCTATAGCCTCTTACACAGGAATATCTATTGAGGCTCAATATAAGCTAAGTTAAATATGTCCAGAATTGTTGTTCATAATTGCCTTTGAAATATAAATGAGGCATAGACCTAGGCTAGGCTACAAAACATCAATATTATTCTATACATTGTTGTGTAGGCCAACAGCAGCTACAGGCAATATTCCCAACAGAATCCACTGAACTAGTGTAGCCTAATGCACCGGTTTTACTTTGACTACCTTCCATTGGATAAAAGGATAAAACGTAAAAATGTTAATTGACAAATAGCCTAATACAAAAAAGTATGTCGCTCCATTCTGCATTCTAAAATGACAGCTCAAACACGAGCATTCTCGTCATTGATAAACGCCATTGTTTGTCCGATAGGCTGTGGACGTGGCCGCGCCCGCATGCCCGCCTGCGGGGATTTATTAGGAACAATCTCGTCCAGCGGTGACCTTTGGCCCCTCATACCACGGAATCAGGCTCCGCGGTATGCGCTGGGTGAATGCCACGAACACACCAACGAATAGGCCTATATAGCTACAGACATTCTGTTGATCTATAGCAAAACAACTGATTAGCTCATATTTATTCATTAATTCATAGCAACAAATAGGCTAGCCTAAGGCCTAACATTAGGAAACATTTCCAAAGCAACGTCCAATTCATGGACACAACCCTTGCCACAGTCCCTTCATTTTGAGATTCATTATATTTTATTAGGCCTACTTTCTATCTTATTTTTTTCTTAGTAAATAACTGAGTTTTTGAAAAGTAATTGAAGTCAATTCATCACCTTTGGAATGAGCATGCAGTAAGGCCTGAAAAGGAGTGTCATGGAAAAGTGTAGGCTATTGAACAGGAAATAAAAGGAGAAACATGAAAATGTAATTTCTCTGCCTAGCAGATTTGTGAGAATTGAAAGATGCTATAACTCATAGAAGCCAAACACTTACTAGTGCAGCAGGCTGATACTGTATGTCAAATACATTTTTAATTGTAAAAGCTCCCTTTTTTCACTTTAAAAGTTATATTTCTTAATAAACACAATAGGACCATTGACTGTCTGGTTCTTCTATATTCTACCACTCAGGTTTCAGCCAATTTTTGGACCACTTCTTTAAATTGGGTATTTGGGTCTGGAAGAAAGGGGAAAAGCAAGGTATTCAGTCCGCATTGTATTTAACCCTTAAGGGAACGCGATGCCTATACCTGTTGTGAAGCAACGGCCATTCAACCCACCTCGTTTACGCTCCACGAAATCAAACAGGAGTTATATGAATTAATTAAATCCTTATAATAACACGTGACTTGACCCTCCCGGCGTCCCGGTTTTGATAAGATCTGCACGTCACGGTGGATGGTTTGGTTTGGTTTGATTGGGACTTGTTTGGAGGGTAATCCGACCCGGACCCAAACGCCGTGGGACACGGAGCGTCAACGGACCAAGTCGAACAGTTTATAGGCCCAATACTTAAAATATGTGGAACTTCAAAATATGTAGGAAGCTACCTTTGCTTTTGCTGGAATCAAATATGGCTAACGAAATATCCATGGATCATAATGCATACAGGTTACGCCTGCTGAAAATAAGTCAAGCCCTTTTGTGAAGGTACCCAGAGCGTATAATACTCACCCATACGTCAAACTATACAGGCTATTCTTTGATGTGTTCCCGAAACAGGCTGATGGTGAGAGGTGTCTGAAGCCAATCAAGCAATTATCATGTTAGAAAAAATATAGCCTATGATATCAATTCAGGGACTAGCTAGTGATATCAATTCAGGGACTAGCTAGTGATATCAATTCAGGGACTAGCTAGTGATATCAATTCAGGGACTAGCTAGTGATATCAAACCAGGGACTAGCTAGTGAAGAACGTGATCCTTTTGGAGGTTGTGTTGACAGATTATATTATCCAAACGTGTTCAAAGTTAAGTCAAAATGTAGGCCTAATTATTTCCAAGTTCTATTAAAGCAATTGAATATTGATCAGTAAACATCAAATCGATTAGCAGGGATGTCAGGGATGTGATGTAAAATCCGGAAAAAAAAGCCTGGTCCATTGAGATGATTTTTGAAATAAGACAATCTGATTCTTAATTAAGATAATGCACTTTGGTTGACACCTTGAAATGTTGCAGTGCCTCCACCCCAACTACCTCATTGTCCTTTACTGGCTTGGTCATTTAAAGGAATTTGGCTAGGCTTATTTTATAAATACATATTTTACTGATTCAATAGGCAAGCCTATCCACAACATATGCTTTCTACATTGTCTCAAGTTATATAATAGCATAAACAAAACAAAAGTTTGATACCAACATGTTTACGCTGTATCAGACTAGTTTAGGTGACTTGTGGTTTCGTGTAGCCTATGCATATGCATACAGTAGCTGTAACTGTTTTTTATAAACAATGTGTAGGGCTTACAGTTTCCATTTATTACAATTCCATTTTTGTTATATGTGCATAGCTTTGATCTGCAGGCTAACAAGGCTGGTTGCCAAAGTGATACAGGCTCCGTCCAATGTGGCTCAGTCGGTAGCGCATAGCGCTTGCAACGGAAAAAAGTACGAAAATATCCACTCACTAATCTCAATCTCTCTGGATAAAGGTGTCTGCTAAATGACAACAACGTCAATGTAATGCATATACGGCAACTTGAAGGTGTTGGCAGTACTTTTTTAGTTAAAACTTAACCCTAACTTTCCAAACCTCATTTGACATGAAAATACCAACCTCCACCAATCTTTTTTTTTTTTTAAGTCTGTGAATAACTGGCTACCCCCATTAGCAGTCCTGTCTTCTGTAAGAAAAACAAACAAAAAAAGGCTTTCTGCGTGGGAAATTGGAAGAATATTATGCTACTAAATCTAAATCGGATACTGAGAGTGAGTCTATGTTAGCGATTTAGTTCTAAATCATCATATTATGGTAGTGTTTTGGCATTGGTAAATCATTTGGTTCATCCTAATTGAATAAGCAGGCAGAACAGGTGTATAAATACATCTGTGAAACAAAGGATGGCATGCTGAGAAACAATAAGAATAGGAAGAAACTTGGCTTCAGAATTATTACCCGTATCAAAACCAGATATATCACGACTAAGTTAATGATTAATTTGCACATCATTATATTGTTTGTTTGAGCAGATTATTTGGGACTTGCTTACTTCGGAGTTCAGAGCGGATCCGTGTTTCATATTACCGGTAGGCACATTGTTCCCATGCTACATGGGGTGTTACATTCTGCAATTGTGTTCTAGAAAATACTCTGTAATGTGGTCAGTCCTTTATATGAAACATTAGAAACGAATTGTTTAGGAAAATTATGGATGACTAAAATAACTATTGAAAATAAAACTGCATTGACAATTGCTTAGTTACATGGTCAATTAATTCAGTTAATACTGATAAAAGTTCATACAATTCTACTCAAACGTACACATTCTGAAATATGTTAATATATTTTTTATTAATTTAAAAGATAAAAAACCCCGTCGTTACCATGCCTAGTTTTGTCACCTAAGAAAGGGTGACAAATGAATACACAATGCATTGTTGCATAATTTGAAACTGACAATTTGTCTGCAGATGTGTCACGCGTTTAAAACAGGCCTGCATCCTTGTTTTCAAAATACTTGGCATTACATTAGAACACTTTAATGGGATATCAGCTGTTGCACGTTCTCTGTGCAACGTCAACAACGCTTACATAAGGCAGTAATAAAATATTTCTCCTCGGCGTGAGAGAGAACTGTTCTGCTGTGCTCGGAGCAGTGGCGTCATAGAAGGCTACACGGAGAAGATGCATCTCTCTGCGGTCGTGCTGCACTCTACTCCCCTAGACAGGGTTTGTTTTGTGAGCCTTGGTGGGCTGATAATTAACAGATGATGTAATATTGTATAATTAAAAAAAAAAAACAGCAAGGACAACGAATTGCCTAACGGCTAAATGATTTGGACTTGATTTTGTCTGCGGTTAGACTATTCGTTGGTTTTCGCCTATGTCGTACACGGGGTGTTAATTCTATTAAAAATGTATTTTTTAACAGTGAGGATAAAATTGGGATTCCACTCGGAAATTAAACACACAGATATTCCCCAGTCCCTAGTAAGCGATGACACAATCTACGAGCGCCCCCTCCCGGCCACAGAAGGGTGTAACGCGCCCTCTTAAAGGGGATGTCAGGGATACCAGAAATGAAATTTAAGGTGGAACGGGGGAGATACAGGCGCATTTCGCAAGGAATCCATAGAGCCGTGAGAAAGTTGGTGTCATGCCAACGTGGTATCATGTTTCTTGCTATTTAGTGTTTTATACCGACACATTGACATTTGTAATATTGCCGGGTTTGAGTAGGCAGTGTGCATTACCTGCTGATGGATTTTAAACTATTCAAGCTTCAATCTTGGGTTTATAAATAATCAACTGCTATTAGATGCTAAATGATGCGCAGAAGTGATCCCCTATGCCAGGGTTCCCCAACTGTCAGCCTGCGTGCCGAATTTGGCCCGCTGGTTGTTTCATTTGGCCCACCAAGTTTACTGAGAAAAAAATAATATATATTTTTTTCATTCCATTTTTTCATTATTGGACATAGACTAAAAACACCAGGAAAGCATCTCCAAGTGATTTGAATGTCTGACATCTGTTTCCAATTATTCCCACGCACAATAGAGAGGCACGTGATTGTATACAAATGTAAGCAAGGTTTGAAATTGTGTTTTAGTAAAAAAATATATGTTTTCGCCAACAATATCTGTTTGAGATTCTTGCGGTCAGTTTGCAGTTTACAAATGATTTGTAATTATGTTCCGACCCGACCATCCGCTCAGCAAAAAAATCGGCCTGCGGCTGAATCTAGTCCATGATCCCTGCCCTATGCTACCCCGTCCGTCACTATCAATAACAGAAACGACACCAAGGCGAGCCAGAGGCAATTGAGAAATATAAGGCTCTGTGCATAAACGTAATCTCAGCCACTATTTCCTTTTTCCATGTGATTTTCCTCTTGTCTATTTAGCTAGCTAGTCTATACTCTCCACCAAAACGGTCATATAGATTATTATGGAAGCTATTGGTAATGTATGCTAAGGGCGGCAGGTAGCTTAGTGGTTAGAGCGTTGGGACAGTAACAGAAAGGTTGCTGGATGGAATACAGCTGACAAGGTAAAAATCTGTCGTTCTGCCCCTGAACAAGGCAGCTAACCCGCTTTTCATAGGTAGGCCGTCATTGTGAATAAGAATTTGTTCTTAACTTGCCTAGTTAAATTTAAAAAAGACAAATAGGCATATTCAAAATAAATTCACATCAGAATTCGAAAGAACTGTGTAGGCATAAAAGCAGGAGAAGGATACCGAATCTAATAGGATAAACGAAATAACATTACGAATGTTGTTGTTGTAAAAAGTAGCCTACACAGTCTTTCTAAAGGGGGTCACAATTACAAAAAAAGTTATAGGTCTATCAAGAAGCCAAAAAGGTTCTTCGGCTATCCACACCCTGTGAATAAGCTTTTTACTATTATTTTTTTTACAGAAGGTTCTACGTGGAATCAAAAAGGGTTTTACCTGGAACCAAAAGGGGTTATCCTATGGGGACAGCCAAATAACCAATTTGGAAACCTTTTTCTTAGAGTGTATGATAGCCAGTATATATATATATATATATATATATATATATATATATTACACACACACACCTCTAATTGCTGGCTATCTGAACAGCGTGTTACTGGTGTTAATTGACACAGCGTTTTATCTCACATCAGACTTTCAACTCCAGTTCCCTCCGCTGCTCTGGGGTTGACTCAACCACTGGGACAGTTTACCTGCGTATGGACGCTGGATTAAACGTGTGTAATACAGGATTTGGGCTCAACACAAGTCACAATCAATTCAAATAGCTAAATTAAATGAATTTACTCAGATCCAGCCTACCTAGACCAACGACTAACTGGAGATATTCATTTTTTCTTTTGGGGACAAGACATTTACAGTAGCAAACGAGCAAAACTGTATGAGCCTTGGCTAATTCTTAAAAATAAATCAAGAAAACTTTTGACAAAAGGAATAAAGTATACTTAATTCCTGAATACAAATCAAAACGAACTATTTTGTGAACATTAGCACGTGTATGATATTTATGCTGCATCTGATGGAATTTAACACCAATTTCAGACAGAATGTTTAATTTACGCGAAGATTACTGTTCAGTTAAATAAAAGCCCACCTTTCATAAACGAAGATGTAGAGAAATATCCGTAATAATTTAAAATAATATAACTTTTAAACACCACCCTAAAGTCTAAAGGATGCAATATTTTTCGTCAAATACAACAGGGCAAACCTATGCAGGGACTAGCTTGTGTAATAGAATGTGCCTGTGAACCATTTGGAAGTGTTTGTATATCATTTGTGATTCAATTTTGAATCTCATTTAAGTAGCATGTAGTTTTAGTGGTATCCTGTGTGTGTAGCGGCCTTAATACTTCCTCTCCCGAAAAAAAAGACGCTTCTCAATGGCACTACCTTGAAAAATACAGGACACATTAATTAATAAAGCCCAAAAGACAGCCAGATGGTTAAAATAATGGAAAAGCACAGTATTCTAAGACTTTAGTTTAGCAGACCAAGTGCTTTATTGTATTTGAGCAAATGCTTATGGAATGGAGTTTATTATTATTATCATTGTGTTGAACAATAAACATCATAGAACATGAGTTAGCCTCCCTCACAGCACACAACAGTTTACTCCCACTGACCACCAGCAGACAGCAATACACACAACACTTTAGCAACAGTTAGCAAGGACTCTGGGTCATCATTACAGACAGGACACAATCTGCAGGGAAGATCTCTCACCAAAACCTTTATAGTCATCTAGTCTGTCTGCCTATTAATTCCAACAAACAACTTATTTATTTTGTAACGATATTTTGTTTTATTGGAGTTGATTCCATGAGTATTATCAACTTCAAATCCTTTGAGGAGAAATTGAGAAAATTCTGCCCCTGCAGATTCTGTCAAGCCCAAGTCATCATGTCTTATTTCCCAAAACAGTTAAAACTCCACACATAAACCTCACACCAGTCTGTCCCTACAGCTGTGAACATTAAACACCCATCTGTGACACACACACACTCCCATTAAAAAATTGACAGATTCAATCAAACCAGTACATGTACACCTTACAATATGTTAAAGCTAATATGTGGGGTCGTTTTGACTGTAGATGAACGCACATAGATAGGAAAACTTGCTTTTGGCAAAATGGTAGGTTTAGTAGGGGGATATTGAAGCCTTTACAGAGGGTGAGGGTTGAAGGACCAGCCAAAGATGGACAAAACCAGCCACCTATATCCTACTGGACTGGGGCTCAGTGGGTAAGGATGTGTCATTGTCCAAGTCTGTGACATGGCAGCATATTCTCTATGGATCCAGCCTCCATCCTCCTAGAGCAACAACAACGCTCTGTTTTCTCTCAAAGTGTGCTCACCTTGACTACAGGAAACCAACAAGGCCAAACAGAGCTGTATCCTCTTTTTGAGTCCTGTTCGTGAGGAAAGTGAGAGCTGGCCAGTGGGTGGGAGGTGGAACAGGTAGACGTTTCCCCTTAACCTAAAAGGTTAGGGCTTAGTGAGCAGTGACAATGCAGTGACGTTAACATAAGATGGTGGACAGGGGGGAGCGACTCCTAAGAGTGTAGACTGCGTCTGAAATAGCACCCGATTCCCTAAATAGTGCACTACCTATAACCAGAACCCATCTAACCATAATCCTTAACCCTAAGTGGGCTCTTCTCAAAATAATTGCACTGTTATGGGGAATATGGTGCCATTTCAGACACACTCAAACTTGAGGAAGCGGTCAGAGGACAAGCACGACAAACACCATCACGACAGTCACAGACACACACCACAGCCACGACACAAACAAACAGGTCTCTACTGAGACAGAAGCAGCGAGGAACGAAGGGTTAACATCAGCACAGATGCCATCTCCACACCAGGGAGGAGGTAGACGTTGTCCCCAGACACTGATCTATGTTCAGATTTGCAGTTTCCCCCAAAATTGTAAGGTTAGGATTTGGGGAAGGTAAACTGGATCAGTGCCTAACGACTAAGTTCTACCCATAAAATTACCACAACAGAGACTGACATTTTAGTTTTGTTTGAAAACTGAAAGTCAATAAAATTGTCAATTTGACTCCATAACAATAATAGATTGAAAACACCTACTACACAGGGAGGGAGAAAAAGTGGAAAATAAAACTGGGGATACATCTCAAAGTAACCAACCTATTATTAAAATAAACTTCATAAAAAAAAAAGGTAAAAAAAAGGTAAAAATGTAAATAATTTTGGAGTATAAAGGCACACCTCTTACACAGTGTATATGATACAAACACAGTTTAAAGCATGGTAAGGAGAGACTCAGATGGGGTTAAGTCTAGGAGAGCTACAATGGATCTAAACAGCCAAGACATAGGAGGAAGAAACCGTATTCCTGCAACATGCATTTGTTTCGTTTTTACAGTACGTACAAGCATTGTACAAATTCAAGCAGTATCATTCTTCATATAACACAACACTATCATTCACTCAAAGGGTGGTGCTTTAAAATACAATTATATTTAATGACTTAAATGCAATGTAAAAATATATGTGAATATAATCTATGCATCTAAAACAATATGGAAGCTTTTTGCTTGGGATAGAATAGTAGAGGACATGTTACTGGTTTTAGTTGGTTACCCATCACAGATAAAACACCACAGACTCTTCTCAATTGGTACAAGTCAGAGCCATATATATATATATATATATATATATATATATATATATATATATATATATATATATAGAGAGAGACAAACAGTATACACTGAGTGTACAAAACATTAGGAGCACCTGCTCTTTCCATAACATACTGACCAGGTGAATCCAGGTGAACGCTATGCTCCATTATTGATGTCACCTGTTAAATCCACTTCAAATCAGGGTTGATGAAAGGGAGAAGACAGGTTAATGAAGGATTTTTAAGCCTTGATACATGGATTGTACATGTATGCCATTCGGAGGGTGAATGTGCAAGACAAAAGATTGAAGTGCCTTTTGAACGGGGTATGGTAGTAAGTGCCAGATGCACCAGTTTGTGTCAAGAACTGCAACGCTGCTAGGTTTTAAATGCTCAACAGTTTCCAGTGTGTATCAAGAATGGTCCCCCACTAAAAGGACTTCCGGCCAACTTGATAACTGTGGGAAGCCTGAGTCAACATGGGCCAACATCCCTGTAGAACGCTTTCGACACCTTGTAGAGTCCATGCCCCGATGAATTGAGTCTGTTCTGATGGAAAAGGGGGTGAAACTCAATATTAGGTAGGCGTTCCTAATGTCTTGTACACTCAGTGTGTATATGGTTCTGGTACAGGTATAATGATATTGTGTTTCCCTTGTTAAGACCACAGCAACCAGTCAGGATCGTATGCATAACATTTGGTTCCTTTTTGTGCAAAATATACAAATTTACCAAGTCAATTCAAACCTGCCAAATTCAGAGATAAACAACATTTCAAAAACACCAACAAGTCTGAATAACAGGCAGACAATGTTAAAAGGAGTGGCTGACAGGTTGGCATGACATCCCCACTTAAACAAAAGCATAATTTTCTACAAACCAGCACCTCTTCCCCACCCTCCCCTTTTCTCTCTCTCATGAAACCCTGAGACACACATCCGATTCAGGCCTGAACCATATGTAGAGATCTTTGTATGTCTCAGGGTTCTTCAACTCCGGTCCTGGAGAGCTACTGGGTGTACAGGCTTTTGTTCCAGCCCAGCATTTAACACACCTGAAGCAACACAAACATAGGCGCAGACATATGCATACGCACTATACACAATCGTACACATGGATTTTGTTTGGTAGATATGTGGTAGTGGAGTAGGGGCCTGAGGGCACACAGTGTGTTCTTAAATCTCTTATGAATGTATTGTAATGTTTTTAAAATTGTATAACTGCCTTAATTTTGCCGGACCCGAGGAAGAGTAGCTGGTGCCTTGGCAGCAGCTAATGGGGATCCATAATAACTACACGTACAGATTCAAATAACCAACTAATCAAGATCTTCAGTCTGGACCACAATTAGCTGAATCAGGTGTGCTAGTGCTGGGCTGGAGTAAAAGCCTGCATACCCAGTACCTCTTCAGGGCCGGGGTTGGAGACCCGAGACAGACAGATGTGGGTAAGACTCTGGTTCAGGCTGGTACGATGCCAGAGGTAAACACTGGGCTGTCTGTCCTGAACACACCCCTCCTCTCTCTCTGCTGCTCACTACATTCAGGCCCTGTCCCAAACCCACCTATAGTCCCTCCTACTCCCTAGTGCATTCCAGCGTAGACACTTTCCCTCGTCCCTACTACACGCCCATCAGAAATCTTGGGGCACAGTTCAATAGCTTCAAACAGTGCTTTTGTTGCAGCACATGTAACAGAACAAAAAATCCTATGTTTAATTAACAACATAAAAGTGCAATGATTTGTTTAAGGTGCTGATGGCAATGCAGGATCAAAGGTCCATGAAGGATCACACCACCACCCTGCCATGTCCCACAGGAAGTCACACACCAACTTCCTAATGGCACTTCCTGGTAACTATCCAGAATGAGACAAAACAGATCAGTCAGTGATGTCATAAATCACACACAGTCCTACTGACCAGCTCCCCGTCTTACTAAACACAGCTCTACTGACCAGCTCCCCGTCTTACTAAACACAGTCCTACTGACCAGCTCCCTGTCTTACTAAACACAGCTCTACTGACCAGCTCCCCGTCTTACTAAACACAGTCCTACTGACCAGCTCCCTGTCTTACTAAACACAGCTCTACTGACCAGCTCCCCGTCTTACTAAACACAGTCCTACTGACCAGCTCCCTGTCTTACTAAACACAGCTCTACTGACCAGCTACCCGTCTTACTAAACACAGCCCTACTGACCAGCTCCCCGTCTTACTAAACACAGCCCTACTGACCAGCTCCCCGTCTTACTACACCCAGCTCTAATGACCAGCTCCCCGTCTTACTAAACACAGCCCTACTAACCAGCTCCCTGTCTTACTAAACACAGCTCTACTGACCAGCTCCCTGTCTTACTAAACACAGCCCTACTGATCAGCTCCCCGTCTTACTAAACCCAGCCCTACTGACCAGCTCCCTGTCTTACTAAACCCAGCTCTACTGACCAGCTCCCTGTCTTACTAAACACAACTCATCTTAACTTATCTTTTATATCGAGGGAGGGGTAGAGGAGAGCATTGTGTGTGACAGGAGGATAGCAGTGTAAGGTGAGAATGGAGGAGTAACATCCACTGCCAGGAGGAGGGTCTAAAGGGAAAGTGATGGATGATGGGACAAACAGGAAAGTAGCTTTGGCTGGGGCAGGGCTGTACTAAATGGTGATTGGATGGTCTGGCTGAAGGCCTACTGGAAGACTGCTTCATACTTCCTGAAGTCGAGCGATTAGATAAGCCTCAAGGGGCACTTCATTCTATACTATCTCCCCCGAGTAACCGCACTATTGTTATCCAATCACAGCCCTGTTCATCCTCATTCTAACCCCCCCCCCCCCCCAACAGGAATGCAGGACAACAAACAAACAAAAACAATGCAGGGTGAGGACGTGGTGTTGAGGCAGTAAAAAAAAAAAAAAAACATTCCCAAAGTAAACAAAACAAACTAATAAAAAAGTACTGACTAGAACCTAGAATAGCAGTTCTCCTGTTCAATGTAACAGATCAAAGTAACAAAGGAGAAGATGATGAATGTAAACGAATGATGGTATTAGCTGCTGAGAGGGACACCCTTGCTGACAGAGAGATAGAGCGCAATGCCCCCACCCTCACCCATCCCTTCTCTCCAAGTGCCCCCTCCCCTTCCCCTGGGGGCTATGAGAGAATGGTGGTGATGAAGTCGTAGAACCTCTTGGAGTACTGCTCTGGGTTTACCGTGGAGATTTCAGCTCCCGCCTGCAGGGGGAGACACACACGGTGGAAGACAGTCAAGGGAAGAAACCCAAACACACAACATTCACACCAACAGAGAAGTAGGCATGCGACCTCACACACACACACACCCCGTGTTTGACAGTCTTAGCAGCATGAGCAGCCTTCTTCTTGGCATCGTAATGCTGCAGAATGTCAATGACCGCCATGAAGTACACCTCCTTCCTAGGAGCACCTGGACACAGACACACAGGATTATCCCTATATTATGAACTGGGTGGTTCAAGCCCTGAATGCTGATTGGCTGACAGCCGTATACCACGGGTATGACTAAACATTTATTTTCACTGTTCTAATTATGTTGGTAACCAGTTTATAATGGCTATAAAGCACCTCAGGTGTTTGTGGTATATGGCCAATATACCACGGCTAAGGGCTGTACCCAGGCACACCGTGCTGCGTCGTGCCTGGGTACAGCCCTTAGCCGTGATATATTGCTTAATTATATAACATGAAGCCACCAGAGGGCTACAACCATACTGCTCATCTATTTGGTATTTCTGACCCACTGTTTTGAAGTGAACCCTTTGCTTTTTAGTCTCCTGTACCCCTCTTCTATCCCTTTCCTTCTCCTCCCTCCTTGCCCCTCTCCACTCACTGTCGTTGCTCTTGATGGCATAGACGTCTATGGTGGGGTCAAACTCCCCCGGAGACAGGGGCTTGGTGCTGTCCAGGGTGTTACTGGGGGAGTCAGGGGGAGTGCCAATCCCTCCGTCACTCTCCCCCTCATCATCCCCCTCGTTATCCTCACTCTCCACTTCCTCCTGCTCAGCCCGCTCCACGTCATGGATCCCCACCAGCAGACTGTAGTCCATCAGCTTCAACTGGGCCAGGAACTGGAGGGAGGGAGAGGGAGGAAGGAGACATAGAATAAAGTAATGGAGAGTAAAAGGGGAGAATTACATTTTTGGTAAGAGTGAGACCAGGATAAATAATCCAACCCAAGTATTTATTCACTCACACCAGAAGAAATAACAGAACCACACACACACCTCCACGTCTTTACGTAGTTTCTCCAGGAACATCTTCTTGTTGTCATCGTCAATGTAGATCTTCTGTCCATCGTTGATGAAGTCATTGTCCTTGTAGGTGGGCAGCTCCTTGGCCTGACGCCCCACACAGACAAACACAGTCAGGACAGCAGAGGACACACCTTGACTCTATAACTAATTACATTATTAGAAAGGAGTCCGAATGTACACTCTTTAAAATGATCCAACTAACTAACTGACTCATTGAATAAAGCGATCTGTGACACATAACAGTTAAAGACAGTGGGATTTCTATGGAAGCTTGTGAGTTTCCATTGAGCCATCTGGCTACAGCACCATGTGTGGCCTGTGGTCTGCAGGGGGGGTGGGGGGTTGTTGGTGTCAGGAGGGGGCGTTATTCTGTGGCACAGAGGAAGGAGTGAGCAGGAAATGAGGTCACAGCAGCAGCACTGCTCAGAGAGCTGACAGAAGCAGTTCTACGGCAGCACGAGAAAAGCGGCCACACAAACTCACACACATATAGCAACAAAGACCACACACAATGCTGCAATGGCCGAGGCTCCCTTGCACACTCAAATAGGTGAACGTTGTAATAATGTGGAGAGTCAACCAGCAGGTAGAGGCACACTCGTACCAGCTACAGACATCATCCTGAAAATTATATACATTGCAAATATCCATCCACCCATTCTATACATCCTCAAACTCTTCCCAAACACTCATCTTCCTGATCAACCACTCTAAATCGCTCAATGATCAGTTCAGATATCAGAGAAAGTATAGAGCAGCTCATACAAGCAGTAGATCAGGTGCTGTACGTAATGGTTGTGGTCCAGAGGTAGACTAGGCTGACATGGTAGAGTAGCAGTAATAGACAGAATAGATGAAGTGAGATGAAAACAGCCGAGAGAGAGAGAGAGAATGTGAGAGAAAGAGGGAGAAAAGGAGAGAGAGACAATGAGAGCAGGGTAGAGAAGAGATCGAAGGCCTTCAATCAGGTGACCGAAGGCAGTTTTTTGAACGGCATCATCATAGAATGACATGAAGGATCTCTTTGGGCTCTATCATCATTACCAGTGCGCTACAGGAAGTTTGTGGCACAACGGATGTGAGTGAGGTCGCTCGATAGTGAATTTGTCTCAGCTTGGCGAGAGAGAACAGGAGAATTGTAACAGATCACCAACTGAAGTATCAACAAATATACAGTCAAACCTCCAGGTAAATAAAACCAAAAGCGGTCAGTGAAACAGCTCGGTGTGATGACAGTACTGCAGGATTGTGATTATTGGTCAGGAAGGACAGAAGAGGAATGGAGAGGCCAGGCCTGGTGGTGAGCAGCTGCAGCCCAGTGGTGCTGTGCTCTGGGCATGCTCAGACAACAGCTGTTCTAACCAGTCACGTGTCTCTCTCTGCCTGCCCGTCAACACCGAATGAGAATCTGTGTCAGCTACACACAGGTTGTGTCTGAAATAGCACCCGTTTTCCCTATATAGCGCACTACTTTTAGCCAGGGGGACTGATGGGCCCTGGTCAAAAGCAGTCCACTATTATAGGGAATAGGGTGCCATTTCAGACGAAGACACACACTCCCTAAGGTACAGCATCATTACACTGTGTGTGTGTATTTCTGATTGACAGGAAGTGAAAGTGATTGGTTGTGAGTCAATAGCCAGAGGAAAGGGGGAAAAAACAGCTGTGTGAAAAACTGTTCCAGAATAAGCCAGTTCCATCTGCCTGTTTCCTACATGTCAGTCCATTGCAGGTGTCCTGTATCCGTCATTACATGAATCTGAAAAAGCTATGAAAATAAAATGAGATACGATTGATCTGATAAATTGAGCATGCCTGGCCTTGTTCCTTACGTCTCTTACGTGTTTCATGGCGCAGTAAAAGCGCGTGGCGATCCGCAGCGTTTGCAGCCTTTGCTGAACGTTAGATTTGGGCCGCGGTGGCGCATCCTCAGGAGGGCGTGGCTGCTAGAAGAGGGGAGCGAGGGAGGGATGGAGGGAGGAGGATGAGAGGAGAGAGCCAGGGACAGGAAGGAAGGAAGTTTTAAGGAAAGGCAAGTGTTTAAGAAATATACAAACTGTATTAGTTTAGTTTAAAGCGCGGCAAGGAAAGAGAGCTTCTGAAAGAGCGTACAGCCTGGGAAGTGCTGCTAGAAAAGCCAAGGTTGCGGGTTCAATTCCCGCAGGGATCACATACACATACTAAATTGTATGCTCTCACTGTACTGCAAATCTCTTTGGATAAAGCATCTGCTAAGTGTAAACAGAATCTGCATATCCTCCGGTTTTGTGCGCATTAGAAAGCGCTGTAACAGCTAGGGTGGCATTTCAGGTGTTCTTTTAGACTGCTGCTAAGACAGACTATGTCAGGTAAAAGCCATGTCGCCTGTAGGGAGGGCCAGCCGGTAGCTAACAGTGTTAATATCACCACTACCAGCTGGCAGGAGGAGCCCAGGGAGAAGAAACAACAACAGCAACGTTAGATAGCAGAGATCTATAGTGGTAAACAGGTACCATAACAAATCTCCGGACCCAGGGGGAAGCTGGGAGTGCAGGCTTTTGTTCCAGCCCAGCACTAACACAACTGATTCCTAATCACATCACTATTCATGGTCTAAACATGGACTGTGATTAGATCACTTGAATTAGGTGTGTTAAGAGCTGGGCTGGAACAAAACCCCGCACAGTGCATACTGCAGCCCCATTGCCCACCCTGGCTGTAAAGTATGAATATGTTGATGTGAAATAAAAGTCCAGGTTCCATGTGAGGACAGTAGGACAAGTGAGTCTACAGCATGCAGAACAGAGTGGTTGGTGGAGGTGTTGGAGACAAACCTAGAGATGTAGCACCATGCAGAGAACGTGCATGGGGGGGGGGGGGGGGGGCATGCAGTCAGTCAAGAGTGCTTGTTGCTTGTGTGTGAAACACTACACACCTGTTACGCACATTACACTACCTAACACACACCAAGTACCCTGTACCTCCATTCACCCCTCCTGTATTCATGAATACACAGCAGTGCCTATGGATACCACTAAGTCACAACTTTTTACCAACTGACCAATGAATCAACCTAACCTGAAAATGTAGAAAATGTGTATTTCTAAAGCCAGTCTGCCATTAGAGATGAAACACGATAGTGCAAGTAGTCATGCCTGAACACACACACACGACTACTCAATGTGAGAAGGCCTTTAATTCATTCACAAGTCATGTAATTGAACAGTGATGGTAGGTGGTCATGGCATGCCTGTTCACGGATTTCTGTGAGCATACAATGTGTGTGTGTGTGTACACACACACTGTATGTCAAACTTTTAGGAATAAACAGTGTACAACTGAATGCTAGGACTGTGAATGCTGGGACTGTGAATGCTGGGACTGTGGTAAAAGCAGCAGCACCAGGTACTTGTCGTAGTAGTACTGCAGCCGTTGTGGTTGTAAATTGAACAATTCAAGTCGTTCCACATATTGGCTAGTCCGTTATCGCTGATCTGTCAGAAATAACTATTGGCATTCTGTAATAGTGAAACATTAAGCTGAGAGAAGAGAGCTTACTGTGTAGTACAGTGTGTGATCAACAGCTTCCGTACTTCCATTTAAGTCCCCAATTCTCTTCCTCAGAGGGCTATATTTAGACTGAGGGGTTCCCCAAAATTACAACGCCCCGCTGGTTTTGGTGTTCCACCCGGCCGAGCGTCTACAGTTTTAGGAGGAAAGAGCCGGCCTTTCGGGGTCAAATGATGATCTAGCTACTCAGACACGCACACAAACTCACTCGCTCACACACACACACACACACTAAACACAACGTCCAAATATGCCCGAAAAGTTCAGTCTCACATGCCAGTTCACACCACATCACACTTTCCCACACTGCAGGGAAGATTCCTGCCAACAGGGAAGGTTGCAGAATCACAAAGCCTGTGTTCTGTTTGTACAACTGCCATTGGCTGAATCAGAGCCATATATTTAGACCACACCGCTCTGGGCTGATTCACTCATTCACTCTCAGAGAAAGTCTGCTCTCATTACCAGAAAACTGCCGCATACAACAAACAGCATCTGATCAAATAATCCAGGAATGTAAACGCATACACACAAAAAACATTCACTCTCTAGAAGACAAACAAAGCATTTGGCACACACATCTCTGTCTCTCACACACAGACAGCAAGCAGGGGAAGCAATGGGACTGCTGTAGCAGCAGCAAACTGAAGACACACGGAGCGTGCAAGAGTATGGTGAGTATAATGGGCAGGGGTCTTAACAGAAGAAGATGAACAGTTTGAACTACCCCCCCACTCCCACCCCAAAAACCAAAGCAAACCAGCTCAGTAGAAGTGGAGCCATGTAGTTGATGACATAAGGAAGGGCAGGTAGGTAATGGACAGAAGCTGTTGGTTTAATGGACCAGGTGTTAACACACAGCTCCCTCCCTCGGTCCCTCCCTCCCGTCCGTTCCTCCCTCCCTCCCGTCCGTTCCTCCCTCCCTCCCTCGGTTCCTCCTTCCTCCCTCCCTCCCTCCCGGCGGTCCCTCCCTCCGTCCGTCCTGGCGGTCCCTCCCTCCGCCCCCCCCCCCCCCCCCCCCCTCCGCCCCCCCCCTCCGTCGGTCCACCCCCCCCCTCCGTCTGTCCACCCCCCCCCCCCACCCCCCTCCGTCGGTCCACCCCCCCTCTCCGTCGGTACCTCCGGTCCCTTCCCTTCCAGAATCAAACTCCATAATTAGTGTCTACATCAATACACTAAATGTATAGGTCTGGTTGATTTGTGTGTGTGTGAGTGTGTGTATGTGTGTGTGTGTGTGTGTGTGTGTGTGTGTGTGTGTAAATTACTGTACCTTCTCCTTGTCACTGGCCTCCCTGGCCACAGTGGAGCCCTGATAGACAGAAAGATGTCAGACATTCCTTTTTCCTTATGAAAGTCTCCAATTATCCCCTCCCACCCCTACCTACCTACCTACCTTGAGGTCATATTTTTTGTAGACAGAGAGGCGGTGGGAGAAGACATTCCTGGTGACGATCATGTAGGTCTCGTCTCCGTCCACTGTGAGGCGGTACATCCCCAGGAACTGAGGCAGCAGCGTGTTGCCATGACACTCCACTATGAACTAGAGAAATAGAAGCATTGAAGGAGAGATGGATTAAGACTCACTTTGGTACTTCTTGGTGTGTGTGTGTGTGTGTGTGTGTGTGTGTGTGTGTGTGTACCTGGTGGTACTTCTTGAGGATGTTGTGCATCTCAGCCACATCCTCACTGGTGATGGTTTTGATGACGTAGCGTTTGTCGTAGGAGGTGTGGAAGCGAGCCCCACTCCGACCCTGGGAATCACTGTTTAACGGAGCCGCACGGGTCAGGGAGTTCTACAAACAGAGAGAGAACAGTGAATCACACATTTCTGTAAAAATCTGAAACTGTTTTTGAATCTATAGAGAGAATGTGAGCGAGAAATTGTGGGAGAGAGAGAGACAGTGTATGATTGTCAGAGACAGCTGTAGTCAGGCAGGCCTCTAAGGCCCTTCTATCCCTCGCTCACACCCTGCAACAGACCAGCCACCGTGTGTACGCTTGAGTGTGTTAGTGTGTGTGTGGACAGACACCCCTCCTTCCCCTGGGTGTGTGCCACCCTCCTGCCCCCAGCACACAGCTGATGCCCTCCAGAGCAACCCCAGAGACACATCACTTCCCTACCCCACTCCTCTCTGAAAAGCCCTTCCCCCCTCCATGTGTGGTTCTTCCTACGCTCACCCACTCTTTCTCCCTCCACCGTGATATAAACATGAGACAAAAAGACAGCTTCAGAGGACCAGAACACACTGACTTCCCTAATAACAACACAGAGCACACACTCTCTCTGTGTGTAAAACTGTATTCCCAGGGTACAGACAAAGAGAGAGAAACTTGGCAATAAACATGAAAGAAATATAGCAAGATTAGGAAGACAGAGAAAGAGGAGTTCAGTCTGCTTCTGCATGCGTGTACCTGGAAATCCTGGTCGTCGATGCCAAAACGCTCTCTAAGGTTGCGGAACACCAGAGGACAGTACTCCTTAAACTTGAAATGGCTCGGCATGTTTTCCCTACACACACACAGTACAAGCTGTTATTGAGATAGACATTTAACATCAGAGCATTTTGATTAGTGTGTGTGTCTGTACACTTACTTGTTGAAGAGGTGATTGTCCACCTTGATCTTAGAGTAGGCCTTGAAGTCATCAGGCATCAGCATGATAGGGATCTGAACATGGCTCAACTCATTGATCTGAGAGCGAGAGAAAGAGAAAGCATAGTGTTATTGTAGAGTAATGACTAAACATAAACATCCTATCAGATTGAACTAATGTTAGTCAAATCCAGAAGCTTGTCCTTTTATTCAAGATGAGCATACAGCACCTCTGACCTCCATACTCCTCACACCCCCTTCATCTGTCTCTTTAGCTCAGTGACCATCATTCCTGGTTGTGCAGGCTTTTGTTTCAGCACAGTACTAAAACACCTAAACAACAACGTTGACTAGACATTCTGTATTTCCTCTACTGCAAGAAATGTGAAACAAGGTTTTTGAATTCAACACGAGACAGAGTGTGTGGGGAGGCGGCGGCGGGCAGGGACAGGGTTGTAGTCTAGCTAGCCTCAAGACAGCAGGGATCTTTAGAACTGCCTGCCTGCTGGCATCAGTGCCTGTGACTCACACAGATTGAGGGATGGGGCTGGAGACAGATTGTCATAATCAGTTTCCAGCTCTGTGTGTCACTGTGTGCGTGTGTCATGCTGAGAGGCTGTTCAGGTCCACACAGTCTATGATTTTAATAACTACTTCATGAACTACTTACTATAGCAGCCACTCTAGCCTTATAGGTCTGTTACAAACATAAATGAGGCCAGGGCCAATGAGACATCATGGTTTTACAATTACCCAATGAGAGTAATTTCCATGTGAAAGGACCCATGAGCACCAACAAGTGAACGTCATAGGATCATGTCAAATTTGGTGTCAAATGAAAGCTAAGAGTCTATATTTGAGACATTAAGGCATTATACATATTTCCACCCAAAACATTTGATTTCTGGTAGAACAGATGGAAAAGGGGTCTCTCAGCCCCAATCTTAGCCTTTGTCCAACCCCTTCAAAAGGTAAAACAAAAGTGCATTCAGGTGAGAAGTTGGGGATCGGAGAATTGCTTATAAATATACATTTTTTGGGAGGGTAAATGTAGTTGTTTCTGATCAACTCTTTCTCACTAAAACATACCTACCAGAAGTCCAATGGCACACTCTGATAATATAATTGTGCATTACAAGCGTCGACGGCTCTGGACGGTTAGATCACAGCGGTATGGGGCCAAGTTCCTGACATCTATTGCCACTTGCGGTGCAAGTTCGAATCCTCCATAGGGCGCACACCTTTCCATCTAATTTGCGCTTCGTGGAACTATTGTTTTTTAACCGGACAATGACCCAAAACACACCTCGAGGCTGTGTAAAGGCTAATTGACCAAGAAGGAGAGTGATGAGTGCTGCATCAGATGACCTGGCCTCCACAATCACCCGACAACCCAATTGACATGGTCTGGGATGAGTTGGACCGCAGAGATAAGGAAAAGCAGCCAACAAGTGCTCGGCATATGTGGGAACTCCTTCAAGACTGTTGGAAAAGCATTCCAGGTGACTACCTCATGAAGCTCGTTGAGAAAATGCCTTTAGTGTGCAAAGCTGTCATCAAGGCAAAGGGTGGCTACTTTGAATCTAAAATATATTTGTTTAACACTTTTTTGGTTACTACATGATTCCATATGTGTTATTTTATAGTTTATGTCTTCACTATTATTCTACAATTTAGAAAATAGCAAAAAAATTAAGAAAAACCCTCGAATGAGTAGGTGTCCAAACTTTTGACTGGTACAGCATGCATGCATATGCACATACATACATACAGTTGAAGTCAGACATTTACATACACTTAGGTTGGAGTCATTAAAACTAGTTTTCAACCACTCCACAAATTTCTTGTTAACAAACTATAGTTTTGGCAAGTCGGTTAGGACATCTACTTTGTGCATGACACAAGTCATTTTTCCAACAATTGTTTACAGATCGATTATTTTTTTTTTTTTTAAAGGGGTGCAAAAAGATTGATGGAAGCAACAATGTAATTGTCTGCATAATTTCCAATACCCCATATCCTTTTTTGGAATATACACTGCTCAAAAAAATAAAGGGAACACTTAAACAACACAATGTAACTCCAAGTCAATCACACTTCTGTGAAATCAAACTGTCCACTTAGGAAGCAACACTGATTGACAATAAATTTCACATGCTGTTGTGCAAATGGAATAGACAAAAGGTGGAAATTATAGGCAATTAGCAAGACACCCCCAATAAAGGAGTGGTTCTGCAGGTGGTGACCACAGACCACTTCTCAGTTCCTATGCTTCCTGGCTGATGTTTTGGTCACTTTTGAATACTGGCGGTGATTTCACTCTAGTGGTAGCATGAGACGGAGTCTACAACCCACACAAGTGGCTCAGGTAGTGCAGCTCATCCAGGATGGCACATCAATGCGAGCTGTGGCAAGAAGATTTGCTGTGTCTGTCAGCGTAGTGTCCAGAGCATGGAGGCGCTACCAGGAGACAGGCCAGTACATCAGGAGACGTGGAGGAGGCCGTAGGAGGGCAACAACCCAGCAGCAGGACCGCTACCTCCACCTTAGTGCAAGTTCCATACTTTTTCCCCTTCTACTTGCCTCTTCCATTTTTGTGGTAATGCTGCAATTAGTTGGTTGTAATTTGGGGTAGAGAAGACATTTCTATATGTTTGTTTGCTGCATGTGTGACATAACTCCAGTCCTATTTATGGTATCATTCACTAAAATTACATATTCTTTTTAACATTTCTTCGAAAAATACATTTAAAAAAAATCAATTAGTATATTTGACCACAATACCACAATATTTGTTGTATTATTTATTATGTCTTTTCAGGTGGATTAAACTGAAATTGCAACCAACTTTCTAAGGCTTGTTTAAAAAAATAACGACATTTTGGTGATTGTTTCCTTTTCAAAACAACCGAAAGTGAGCAGGTGTAATCTGAATAAAGGGGAAAAGGCCATTCTTGAACATAGGATGAGACATTCCTACCAATTTACTAGAGAACCAGTTTGGATTTAAGTGTAACTTTTGTATGACTGATGCCTTTAGTGCAGGGGTGTCAAACTCATTTCGCATCGTGGGCCACATACGGCCTAGGGAGATGTCAAGTGGGCCGGACCATTAAAATTATACCATACTCTGCTATAAATAACCAAAATATCATGTCTTTCCTTTGTTTTGGTGTAAAGAAGCACAAGAACATTAGGAAAATATTGAAATTTAATGAACTATCCTTTTACAAAACATTTCATGAAACACCTCATATTTCCTTAGACAAATGTGCAATTTACTTTTATCATTCACAAATATGCATTGCAACTGATCCCACTGATTGTACAAAGGCACAAAACTTTAATTGGTACTGAAAAATATAGTAATGCACTTTAAGATTAAATGAGACTTTTAAAGAAAGGAATTTTTAAACCACTTACACATACGCATATAAAATCTAAATGTAATCCCTGCGTACACCTTACAAACTAAGGAGAGTGATTTTAAATGTGTAATGAAGAAAGTGTTCGCCTGTCCTGTAAATCTGTAAACTTCATACATGAAACATACATACACATACAATACATACTGAAAATTTATGGAGTTGTATGAACAGTAGAATTCCATCACACAACTTTTGTTTTGAAGCTGCTGACTAACATTAAAGTGCAAATTTTTTAAATCACCACAGTAAGGATTCATCTTCACAGAGCTGTATTCTTTCAATGCAAACAGTATCTAAGGCAGCATTTTAAAGGTGTTAGTCTAGTCTGGACTTGTATTTGTTCCTGAAACTTGGCATCTTTTGGCCTGTACAAGTGCATCAACACCAGGTGTCATGTCCTGACTAGCTGTCACTTTCAGAATGTCATTTAAGTGCTTGTTTGTGAGCCTTGAACGCATTTTTGTTTTATTGATATTCATCACTGAGAAAATTTGTTCACAAAGGTAGGTTGTCCCAAACATGCACAAAATTTTAGCAGCCAGGGCTGTTAATTTGGGGTACCCTGGTAGTAGATACTGATAAAATCTGTCCAGACCTACAGAGGCAAATTTGCCCTTCAAATCTGCATCACACTGCAAATCAATTATCTCTAGCTGAATTTCGACCGGCAGATCAGAAGCTTTAACTGTGAAAGGTGAGCGAAAAACTGAAAATTCTGTCTCAAGTTCACCAAATACCTGAAAACGTTTCTCAAACTCCCGCAGTAGTCCTGCAATTTTGTCTTTGTACCGTTTCATGTCCGCATCAGGTCTGGTCACACACACATCTCTCAGACAGGGGAAATGAGCAGGGTTGCCATTTGCCAGTTGCATCTCCCACAAAGTCAGCTTCAACTTAAATGCATGTATGTTGTCAGAAAACTGTGTGACAACTTTTTTGCGGCCTTGCAACATTTTGTTCAGATTGTTCAAGTGTTCAGTAATATCAACCAAGAATGCAAGGTCCCGTAGCCATTCCTGAGATTGTAATTCCAACACCGGTTTTCCTTTTTTCTCCATGAACTGTCCGATTTCCTCTCGTAGATCAAAGAAATGCCTCAGCACAGCGCCTCGGCTTAACCATCTCACTTCAGTGTGGTATGGCAGGCTGTGGGTAATGTTGCTGTCGCTGAGAAGTTTGTCAAACTGACGATGGTTCAGACCTCTGGACCGGATGAAATTTACAGTGCGAACAACCACCTCCATGACGTGGTCCATTTTCAGCGACTTGCAACACAATGCCTCCTGGTGCAAAATACAGTGAAATGTCCAGAAACGATCTCCTCCATTAAGGGCTTGTACTTTGTCTTTGAACTTTGTCGCGACACCTGCTTTCTTTCCGACCATGGATGGCGCGCCGTCTGTAGCCAGGCTGACAGCGCGGGACCAGTCCACTCCAACTCTGTCCAATGCAGCAACGACAGAGCCGAAAATGTCCTCGGCTGTTGTGGTGTCCATCATTGGCACCAACTCAAGAAACTCTTCAGTAACAGTCAATGTCTCATCAACTCCTCGAATAAATATGGCCAGTTGGGCCACGTCTGTGATGTCAGTGCTCTCGTCAATTGCCACGGAAAATGCAATAAATGACTTGACTCTCTGTTTCAATTGACTGTCTAAATCTGCCGATAGTTCCGAAATCCTCTCTGCTATAGTATTCCTCGTCAGGCTAATATTGGCAAAAGCTTGTCGCTTCTCGGGACATACAAGTTCAGCCGCCTTCATCATGCATCGTTTAACAAAGTCACCGTCGGAATACGGCTTCGATGCTAATGCTATTTCGCTAGCAATTAGGTAGCTGGCTTTTACCGCTGCTTCACTGACTTCTCGGCTCTGGATGAAAGTTGACTGCTGTTTCCTCAGACCCGCCAGTAATTCGTTAATCTTATCTCTTCTCAGTTGTCCTTGCAAGCCGTCATATTTTTCGCTGTGATGAGTCTCGTAGTGGCGTCGAATATTATATTCCTTCAATACCGAAACTTGTTGCAAACACACCAAGCACGAAGGTTTTCCGTGCATCTCTGTAAATAAATAGGACGTGGTCCATTTTTCTTTGAAAATTCTACACTCCTTATCTACTTTTCTCCGTTTGGATAACGACATTTTGGCTAATGAGGGTGTAGCGGAGAGGTAGAGACCAAGGTATTAACAACGTCGTAACAAGCAGCAGATGGCGCATTGATACCGTCTGCTGTTTTCAGTCTGTCTCAGTGATGCGGCTTGTCTTCTACTCTGATGGAAAGAGTGCGCCCCTTAGCGGATAATCCATGAATTGCAGCGAATTAAAAATATTAATTCCATGTCTTTTATGCATTTTTTCCACTTTCAAATTATCCTGCGGGCCTGATCGAACCTCCTTGGGGGCCGGTTCCGGCCCGCGGGCCGTATGTTTGACACCCCTGCTTTAGTGAGAGGTCTAATGCTTTAATATTGAATAATTTCTGCCCTCCGAATTCATATTCGTTATATAAATAGGCCCTTTTAATTTTGTCTGACTTGCCATTCCAAATAAAATTGTATATTTTTTGTTCATATAATTTAAAAAGCAGGTCACTAGGTGTAGGCAAAACCATAAGCAATCTTTTTGGACAATTTGCACATTTGGATCAAAATTACTGTTAATTAAAACCATCACCCCTTTTGAATTTCTTTGCCCATGGGAGAAATATATTTCACCCCCGCAGTCCTTTTTCCACAAAATGTCAACTAAAATTGTTGAATGAGTTTCCTGTAAACAATAGATATTATATTCCTTTTCTTTTAGCCAGGTAAATACTGATCGTCTTTTCTTATTATCGGCTAAGCCATTAGAGTTGTAAGTGTTACTTTTTAATGATAATAAGAAAATACTTATTTCGCCACTTACCGTAATGAGACAACGTTCAATTCTATTCATCAAAATATATGTTTATAAACGTGCCATTAAAAAGTAACATGACGATTGAGTGTCTATATAGCTGTACCATGATATTTACATTGCTACTAAGTAAACCTCCAATTGATCCCCACTATTCCACCCGCTAAAAGCCCTCCTCATCCCGAGTTGGGTTGTCATCCCAATGTCCGGCAGACCACCCCCGACCCCCCGTATCCCATAGCCCTGAAAAGACTGGGATCCATCCTTCGAAAAAAGCACACAGTGCCATTTACAGATCAGAAGTAGATCAACCGCCAAATGCATTTCCATCACCCTCACCTCGATTTGTATTATCTATAGCAATCAAAAAAACGAATAAAATAATAAAACATATATACATTTTAAAAATCCTGTTTCTTAATTGCCATAATTAGCTATTAATATTTGTAGTAATGTAGGCAATTTATGCAAAGGATTTTACCTCTCACCAGTCTCACCATTACCAAAATTACATTTTTGCAAGCAATTATTATAATAGCAAACAATTGTGAATCATCCCATATTGTCCCTAACATCTTTTACTCCTTCGCAACAGTTGTGGGATACGCACAATCATACACGCTCAACCCTTTCCCCCCACACAACCATAGGCTCACATTCAACAGTTGCACCAACCCAGAGCCCTACTCAAGAAAGGTCTTCATTTACGAATGCATATACATTTGCAGCTGTATGAGAAGGCCTGCAAGACTGTGCAAAAAAACAAAAAAAAAGGGCAGAAATGGAGAGATTTTATTAACCATTGTCACATCCTAGATGGAGGTCAAATGTACACCTTCTCCCTGAAAACACCCACAACACGGTCCCCCGTATTGACCATATTCCCAAGCATCTCCATGCAGTCAGACTTTTGATTTTGTGCCACAATAATATACCCCCTCTGAATGTTCGAGTGTGACCCCCTCCCCATGGTTTACTGCAGCTAGTGTTGACAGCACTGCCACAGACCGATTATTTCACTGTATCACAATTCCAGTGGGTCAGAAGTAGAATCATTTGAGTCAATTGGAGGTGTACCTGTGGATGTATTTCAAGGCCGACCTTCAAACTCAGTGCCTCTTTGCTTGACATCATGGGAAAATCAAAAGAAATCAGCCAAGACCTCAGAAAAAAAATTGTAGACCTCCACAAGTCTGGTTCATCCTTAGGAGAAATTTCCAAACGCCTGACTGTTCCACGTTCATCTGTACAAACAATAGTATGCAAGTATAAACATCATGGGACCACGCAGCCGCCATACCGGTCAGGAAGGAGACGCGTTCTGTCTCCTAGAGATGAACGTACTTTGGTGCGAAAAGTGCAAATCAATGCCAGAACAGCAGCAAAGGGCCTTGTGAAGATGCTGGAGGAAACAGGTACAAAAGTATCTGCATCCACAGTAAAACGAGTCCTATAATCGACATAACCTGAAAGGCCACTCAGCAGGGAAATAGCCACTGCTCCAAAACCACCATAAAAAAGCCAGACTACGGTTTGCAACTGCACAAGGGGCAAAGATCGCACTTTTTGGAGAAATGTCCTCTGGTCTGATGAAACAAAAATATAACTGTTTGGCCATAATGGCCATCGTTATGTTTGGAGGAAAAACGGGGAGGCTTGCAAGCCAAAGAACACCATCCCAACCGTGAAGCACGTGGGTGGCAGCAGCATCATGTTGTGGGGTGCTTTGCTGCAGGAGGGGCTGGTGCACTTCACAAAATAAATGGCATCACGAGAAGGAATATTATGTGGATATATTGAAGCAACATCTCAAGACATCAGTCAGGAAGTTAAAGCTTGCTCGCAAATGGGTCTTCCAAATGGACAATGACCCCAAGCATACTTCCAAAGTTGTGGCAAAATGGCTTAAGGACAACAAAGTCAAGGTATTGGAGTGGCCATCACAAAGCCCTGACCTCAATTCCATAGAAAATTTGTGGGCGGAACTGAAAAAGCGTGTGCGAGCAAGGAGGCCGACAAACCTGACTCAGTTACACCAGCTCTGTCAGGAGGGGTGGGCCAAAATTCACCCAACTTATTGTGGGAAGCTTGTGGAAGGCTACCCGAAACATTTGACCCAAGTTAAACAATTTAAAGGTGATGCTACCAAATACTAATTGAGTGTATGTAAACTTCTGACCCACTGGGAATGTGAAGAAATAAAAGCTGAAATAAATAATTATCTGTATGTGTATCTCACACACACACACACACTACCGTTCCAAAGTTTGGGGTCACTTAGAAATGTCCTTGTTTTTAAAAGAAAAGCACACTTTTTGTCCACTAAAATAACATCAAATTGATTAGAAATACAGTGTAGACATTGTTAATGTTGTAAATGACTAGTATAGCTAGAAACAGTTGATTTTTTTATGGAATATCTACATAGACGTACAAAGGCCCATTATCAGCAACCATCACTCCTGTATTCCAATGGCACGTTGTGTTAGATAATCCAAGTGTATCATTTTAAATGGCTAATTGATCATTAGAAAACCCTTTTTCAACTATGTTTGCACAGCTGAAAACTGTTGTTCTGACTAAAGAAGCAATAAAACTGGCCTTCTTTAGACTAGTTGAGTATCTGGAGCAATGAAGAGAGTGAAGAGGCGACTCCGAGATGCTGGCCTTCTAGGCAGAGTAGCAAAGAAAAAGCCCTTAGACTGGCAAATAAAAAAAAGATTAAGATGGGCAAAAGAACAAACACTGGACATTATCCTAGAGTCACCTCTTCACTGTTGACGTTGAGACTGGTGTTTTGCGGGTACTATTTAATGAAGCTGCCAGTTGAGGACTTGTGAGGCATCTGTTTCTCAAACTAGACACTAATGTACTTGTCCTCTTGCTCAGTTGTGCACTGGTGCCTCCCACTCCTCTTTCTATTCTGGTTAGAGCCAGTTTGCGCTGTTCTACGAAGGGAGTAGTACACAGCGCAATTCTGTTGCTGTGGAATTGCCCAGAGTCTGCCATTTCTGTGAGAACTTGATAAAGAAAATGTGCAATAGCTAAGCATTTGTTGTAATCCAATATAGACGAAAAGTATCGGTATCATCTTATCATATCATCCTTTTTTAATAGGTGGTGGGCCAATATGCCCCTGTCATGTGGGATTGATGCCTGCATCTCTCGCCTAATGCTGAAGGATCTAAACAACAGATGGTGTAGAATATGGTCTCAGCAGGACTCTCCTCCGCCTCTAGACCAAATGAGGTGTGATAACATTCGGGAAGAGAGCATGCAAGAGAAACAGAGACTGCAGCTTGGCACAGGAGGAAAGGAGACAAGGTAAGGAAGCTAGTGGACTTCAGGAGGGGGCAGGAACTTGATAGATGTTAAGGAGAGAGAGACTGTCAGTGATGTGGGGTGCCAGGTAACAACGTCACTCAGAGACTGTCAGCATCCTGTGTACATCAGAAGAAGACGTCCCCACATCACAAACCTCTATTTCACAAACATTACAAAGGCAGGAAAGACGACAATGCCCCTACACACACACCCACACTTCCATTCTCATTCCAGTAACTGATCAGATACACATGCAAAGCAGGTGATGCTCTCCCTTGTCATGAGAGACATGACCTCTGTGAAAGTAGTCAGTCAGTCCCCCCCCCTGACACACACAGGGCCAACCTTCAAGAGGACAGCACAGAGGCAGGCAGCAGCAGCAAAGTATTCTGGGGGTTGACGGTGACAGAATACAAACATCTCCCCTGAAGAAAGCAGGATTACTAGTCTCTCTGTCTAATTATATCATGGTGCATTCATATGTTCAGTCAGGCAGGCAGGAATTAGCCCAGAATGAAGAGAACCACAACAGGTTTTCCAAATGGCACCCTATTCCCTTTATAGTACACTTTAAACCAGGGTCCAAGAGTAGTGCACTATAAAGGGAATATGGTGCCATTTGTGATGCAGCCTATTATTCTAGTCACTGTGTTCCTTGGCCTGTTCTTATCACCTCGGAGTGAAGCTGAGTGGTGCAGAGTGGAGCTCTCATGTTTATGTTGTGTTTAATCTCCTCTTTTGATGATGGCTCTTATCTCTCTGCAGCGCGCTCTCTCTATGTCCCTCTCTCTCAGCCTGGCCAACTTTCACAGTTCCACTTCCTGTTCTTCGTTGCCTTGGTGACGGAGTCTGGGGTTTCCGCCTCGTAGCAGAGTGAGCGTGTTCCGTGGCCCCAGTGGACAGGAAGCGGGAGAGGAACTCAGCACAGGGAGCCTAATTTCTCATAACACCGTTCTCAGACAGACAGACACACCGTTCTCAGACAGCCAGACACACACACACCGCCCTGACTGACAGACACACACACACCGCCCTGACTGACACACACACACACACCGCCCTGACTGACAGACACACACACACACCGCCCTGACTGACAGACACACACACACACCGCCCTGACTGACAGACACACACACACACCGCCCTGACTGACAGACACACACACACACCGCCCTGACTGACAGACACACACACACACCGCCCTGACTGACAGACACACACACACACCGCCCTGACTGACAGACACACACACACACCGCCCTGACTGACAGACACACACACACACCGCCCTGACTGACAGACACACACACACACCGCCCTGACTGACAGACACACACACACACCGCCCTGACTGACAGACACACACACACACCGCCCTGACTGACAGACACACACACACACCGCCCTGACTGACAGACACACACACACACCGCCCTGACTGACAGACACACACACACACCGCCCTGACTGACAGACACACACACACACCGCCCTGACTGACAGACACACACACACACACCGCCCTGACTGACAGACACACACACACACACCGCCCTGACTGACAGACACACACACACACCGCCCTGACTGACAGACACACACACACACCGCCCTGACTGACAGACACACACACACACCGCCCTGACTGACAGACACACACACACACCGCCCTGACTGACAGACACACACACACACCGCCCTGACTGACAGACACACACACACACCGCCCTGACTGACAGACACACACACACACCGCCCTGACTGACAGACACACACACACACCGCCCTGACTGACAGACACACACACACACACCGCCCTGACTGACAGACACACACACACACACCGCCCTGACTGACAGACACACACACACACACCGCCCTGACTGACAGACACACACACACACCGCCCTGACTGACAGACACACACACACACCGCCCTGACTGACAGACACACACACACACACACCGCCCTGACTGACAGACACACACACACACCGCCCTGACTGACAGACACACACACACACCGCCCTGACTGACAGACACACACACACACACCGCCCTGACTGACAGACACACACACACACACCGCCCTGACTGACAGACACACACACACACACCGCCCTGACTGACAGACACACACACACACCGCCCTGACTGACAGACACACACACACACCGCCCTGACTGACAGACACACACACACACCGCCCTGACTGACAGACACACACACACACCGCCCTGACTGACAGACACACACACACACCGCCCTGACTGACAGACACACACACACACCGCCCTGACTGACAGACACACACACACACCGCCCTGACTGACAGACACACACACACACACCGCCCTGACTGACAGACACACACACACACACCGCCCTGACTGACAGACACACACACACACCGCCCTGACTGACAGACACACACACACACCGCCCTGACTGACAGACACACACACACACCGCCCTGACTGACAGACACACACACACACCGCCCTGACTGACAGACACACACACACACCGCCCTGACTGACAGACACACACACACACCGCCCTGACTGACAGACACACACACACACCGCCCTGACTGACAGACACACACACACACCGCCCTGACTGACAGACACACACACACACCGCCCTGACTGACAGACACACACACACACCGCCCTGACTGACAGACACACACACACCGCCCTGACTGACAGACACACACACACACCGCCCTGACTGACAGACACACACACACACCGCCCTGACTGACAGACACACACACACCGCCCTGACTGACAGACACACACACACCGCCCTGACTGACAGACACACACACACCGCCCTGACTGACAGACACACACACACCGCCCTGACTGACAGACACACACACACCGCCCTGACTGACAGACACACACACCGCCCTGACTGACAGACACACACCGCCCTGACTGACAGACAGCTGGCTGGTGTACCTGCTGACAGATCACTGGTACTTAAGTCAAGATAACATGTTGTTACATGTATGGTAGATTTTAACAAGTACAACCAGTCTATACTCAAACAGAGCATGTAGGCTAGACATTTCTATGTTACAGTCACAGTACATAGGCCTACAATAGCAGTTGGTGCTTAATGCTTAGTGACTGATTTGATGTTTGTTTGACTATAAAAAAGGGACAGATTTAGTAAGTGTACCTGGTATGTAATCTCTCCTAGTAGCACTAACAGAGATATACTGCTCTAAACCTGGATGACACCTGTCAAGGCTAGTGGACATATTAAGCACATAGAGATACAGCACATTTCACGGGTCAATTGTGTACAAATCAGGCATATCACATGAAACGATGCAGAATGCACAGTTAGGCTAGTTAGCAGTATTTCCACCACTGTGTGTCTCGGAACAAAATAGTTTGATGTGATGAATCCAATAGGGTAAATCCTGTTCAATCTGTCTTCTGCACCCCCCAACCGTAACATCTCAAAGACAGACAACTCAGGCCTTGTGGTGGTTAACAATTCAGCCTGTTAGTCTCATTTCAGTCACCATCATGTGAAGAGAAACACGCATCACTGCGTTTAGTGTAGAATTCAATTATTGGTCTCCCTAAACCCCATAAACCCACCTGCAGCCTCAAGTCAAGCGACAGCCTGCTTCTCCACGCCCCCTGAAACAAGCTGGGCTGCTTGGCAAAAATGGGCTTACAGCTCAACCACCCCCAGCGTCTAGAATGCCCTCCCGGACCACTTGAAGATAGGGCTGGGCGATATTTCGAATTAATGTTTTTGCGCAATATTCCAAATGCCTGCATCGCAAGAATCTAGATATTTTTTTTGCCGTTTATGTTCACTTGTCTTCTTCTCCTTCGCTCCTTCTGTGCACCTGTCCATTTACACCAGAGATCTGTATATAATGATGAGATGCACATGTCTCCGGCCTGAACAATGGGAGTCTTTCTCCCAAAGGCAGGAAGTCAGGAGACAAGCTTAGGTCCAAAATAAACCCATTGGGCTTATTTGACAGATTTTTGCCAGAGTGAAACCTCACGTGTCGCCTCTTTCTCTGGTTTACACACACACCAAGCCCTTCGCCATGCCACTAACAACAACAAAGATGAGAGATTACGTCTTCATCTCTGACATGCGGTTTCAACTCGCTATTTGCATTTGAGGTTTGGTCCAACAGAATGGGTCATATGGACAAAGAAACACATGGAGACATTATTTTACTGTAATAGAGGAGAAGTTGAACTTTCTACTGACACTACTAAAACGAAAGTATCAATGAACACTGAGTCTGGAAAATGAAAGCTCAGTTTGTTGTGTGTGGTACCAAGTACCGTTAGCGGCATTTTAGCCAAAGACTGTTATACTAGATGTCTAGTCTGTTTTAAAAACGCGCAATAAGCATAAAAACACAAAATAAGGAATTGGCAACTCGTTATCATTCTGATAAATAAGGAAGGACACTTTATTTCAACATCTGAACAAAGTGGACAGGTGTAACATGCTGTTCAATTGGAGACAGACAGCATGGTGCGTTCATAACAAT
The DNA here is from genome assembly GCF_029448725.1 of Salvelinus fontinalis. NCBI lineage: Eukaryota > Metazoa > Chordata > Actinopteri > Salmoniformes > Salmonidae > Salvelinus > Salvelinus fontinalis. Next base: position 22,341,343 of record NC_074689.1, read on the forward strand.
TCAACTGTTCTGTCTTGTTAGCTAGCAAAAAGATCCTAGTTGGCTAAACTTGACATATACAGATTAGCTGGCTACTCACTAGCACGTGGGCTTATACTTGAGAATGTTTATATTAGACCTGTGTTCATTTTCTATAGCCAAATGCCTGTCACAAGAAATTAGTCATTATTACTGAATGCGCATAATGTTTTTATTTTGTATTTGTTATTTAGCAGATGCTCATATCCAGAGCGACTTACAGGAGCAATTAGGGTTAAGTGCCTTGCTCAAGGCACATCAACAGCTTTTTTTTTACCTAGATGGCTCAGGGATTCGAACCAGCAACTTTTTGTTTATTGAACCAACGCTCTTAACCACTAAATGGTTACATTTGTAACAAATAAAGGGCATTTTCATGAACAGACTTGAATCCCAGATCAGTGACTGCAAAAAAGCAGATTCAACTATTTTCATTAAATAATTGTCTATTGAACAGGGAAAGGAAAGGGGGATACCTAGTCAGTCGTACAACAATGCATTCAACTGAAATGTGTCTTCCGTTTTAACCCAACCCCTCTGGGTCTTATGGTTGTGGAATGCTTACGTTTAACTTAGGTATAACTTCACAAGCCCTGAATTCATTAGGATTATTGCTGACTGTTTGAAAATCGAGATATCTTGAATCACCCCATAAATCAGAAAATAAATAAATAATGTAAATATGATTTTTAGGCCATATCGCCCAGCCCTACCTGAAGGCACCACAGACTCGGGGCTCCTTAAAAAAGGGACCTGAAGACCTTGTTCTTTAGGAAGGCTTTCTGTTGATAGCTGTGCTCCTTGGTGTCCTTGTCTCTTGTAGCGTCAGTGGTGTTCAGTTTCCGTGTATAGTTTATTTTATTTTATGCACTTTGAGATTATTCTGTATAATGAAAAGCACTTTACAAATGTAATATATGAAATTATTAACCCTGTGTGTGGTTGTACTGTATTAGTAGTAGCCTTTCATGGGGGTGTAGCCTAATTCTCTGACTGACTGCAATAAATCAAAATCAGGACCAATTTCACACTATCATACTAATTACACCCTCAGTTACATAAGATATACACACCCCACTAACACCATTTCATGGTCTGTTCCCTATTCATATATCCATGCCTACTGTACTTTTACTTTGTACTTTGTGACACTACTGTCATGGTTCAGGTTAATAAGGTATGCACCAATGATTAGATTTTTTTTCTCTTTTCCCCTGCATAGAAATCTTGGGTGGGCCGCCTAAGTGTTTGAAATGCATACATGTCTACACCACCAAGATGGGGGGCCTCAAATTCTCTCAAATTTAGCTGTGCCAACCACTCTCCCTGCCACGCCCACCACCTAAATAAAACCTGGGCCTCGCAGTCTATGATAATGTCATATGGCTGAGTCTAACTTTAAAGCTTTGTTGGTGGTATGATTTCCTTGAGTATGTGGGGGGGGGGGGGGGGGGGGGGGGACACGTGGCTAAGATGTCACATGCAGAGAAACTTGAATGGTTAATTCACCAGACATGTTTAGGTAGTAGCCAAGATAATGAGGCTCTAAAAGGTCGCAGATTACAACTGTATAGAAACCAGGGGACCTGGTTGGCCTTTAAACAATGGGACCACTACCTCATCAGCCTCTACTGTACATTAGCCTATTCATCATCACAGGCTGTAGACAGCATAGGCCCTACAGATAATCACCAGTCAACATGACCTGTTTATTACCTTTATTTAACTAGGCAAGTTGAACAAATTCTTATTTACAATGACGCCCTACTCCGGCCAAACCCTAACCCGGACGTGCGGCGCCCTACGGGACTCCCATTCATGGCCAGTTGTGATACAGCCTGGAATCAAACCAGGCTCTGTAGTGACGCCTCTAGCACTGACATGCAGTGCCTTAGACCGCTGCGCCACTCGGGAGCCCCATCACAATGTGAACAACTTGAATACAAGGAACCTGCCCTGCTCTTATCACTCCATGATTAACTAGATTACTCAGTAGAGGTATAAATCATATTAGCAATAGAGTACATCTATTTTATTAGTTCCCGGCTGATATGATGTGAGTGAGGAGAATGGTCTGTATTGGCTAGGGGAGTATGAGGGTCCTGCCAGCTAAACTAAGCTAACTGCTAGCTAGGCTAATCCCATGAGGCTATAAGGAAGGAACCCTTTCGGTTTCAGGGTCAGCAGCCCTGCAGTAGCTGTTCTTATTAAAACATTGCTAATTTAGCAGGCTCCTCTCACCTCATTCTCTCCATCTCTCTCATTACTCCCTCGTTTCCCCTTCACAGCAGAGGGCTAATGAGCACACACCACTAGGGCCGAGCTATGATAGGGAACGTACACATGCACTCTATTCGGTCCCGTGTGGCTCAGTTGGTAGAGCATGGCGCTTGCAACGCCAGGGTTGTGGGTTCATTCCCCACGGGGGGACCAGGATGAATATGTATGAACTTTCCAATTTGTAAGTCGCGTCTGCTAAATGACTTAAATGTAAATGTAAAATTCGCTTCTCTTCTCGTGGGGCCTACTGTACACACATTGATAGCCATGCAAGGCAACGAGGGCACACGTGTGCTGCAGTTTCAATATCTACTGTTGGTGGCTTAATGTGGCAATCAGCAGTTGCTACGTCCATTTTTAGACTTAAATGAATTATATGTATGAAGACTTATAAATGCCTCATGAGCTTAGTTCAAAAGGTTACATTTCTCCAGCCCCATCCCTCAGCTTCTTACCAAAACATGGGAGAACGCGTTGTTATTCTTACAACTGCTGATCACCAGTTTAAGCTATATTCAGTTTACATCAATGTCATGCAATGTCATCGTCTCCTCAGACATGACGCATAAAATTTACTTCTGTTGTATGGCAAGCTACAGTCATATGCTGCGAAAGCGTGTCTGAGAGACCGCATGCACACACACACACACAGTGGATGTGCTTGTCTGGTCCCCAAGGGACTCCAGGTACTTTGTGAGATCCCATCTATTCTGTTCTTCACCCATATTCACCACATATTCTTGCAGGTCACTCCTGTGGCTATTAATAGAAACAGCCTCTTACGCAACACACAGACCCAGACAGTCACTGGCTCAGAGAGAGGGGGGAATACTTTGATCATGTTTCGCTACACCCGCAATAACATCTGCTAAATATGTGTATGTGATTTGATTTTTAACGTTCCAAGCATTACAGCACTCCACATATATTCTCACTTCGTCTGCTTGGTTACTGACTGACTACATTCCTCTAGAGTCTTTCACTGATTTATAATGTATAATGCTACTACACCTCAAATTATCACTGAAATAGTACATGTCTACAATGTGCCCATTATATCCAACCGCTGTATGTATGATGATTCGCCAGAGATTTGTACAGACATTCTAGAGAGCTCCTGTCCATGGATGGAGCACTACAGGTCCCTGTTGTACGGCTGAGCTGCGTGTCAACAGTCAGTGTCTCTCTCTAAGCTAAGTCCTATATCCTCAAGGCCTTAAGACAGTAGGGATGTCTGTGAGGCTTTGGCTGTCAGACTGAGTTAGTTCTCTCGCCACACGAGGAGATTAAGGATTATAGACAGAGATGTCTAGCTGCTGTCACTCATGCACTACCACCAATCACACAGCTGGAAGGACCGAGGCACAGCGAAGGCTAGCGCTTTAAAAATCACAAATGCAATTTGTGCTCAAACAACTACAGTAGAGGTGCTGCCGCAAATCAAGAAAAGCTCTCTAGCCAGGTAATCTAGTGACTTCTCTCTGTCCTCTCTACCATGGCCGTCTAGTGACTAACAGTTGAATTGTCTAGTCCTGTCACTGGTTTCCCATGATACTAGAGCTGCAGGAATGCAGTGAGCTGGTGAGTTTCCAGGAAGTGCTAGTGAGTGGATGGGTTTGATTCATGTGTCCCTGAGGAGATAAGGGTTCTGTTTAGTTGCCTGCCTTAGTGTGTGTGTGTGTGTGTGTGTGTGTGTCTTGCCTCTGCACAGTTCTACTGATGGACCACATTGTCAGGCCTCCCCCTCTCCCCATTCCATTCCAGTGTTCCGTCGCTAGCAGACATTACATCTGAACCCTACTCAAACCTGGGGCATAGACATCAGCTCAAACACAATCAGCAGGCTTTCTATTTCTAACTATCGCCCTCACTAACGGACCAATTTAGAGCTTGTTGCAAGTCTGCAAGAAAGAGAAAGTCATTAAACTAACGCAAGCAGCTTCAGCATAAAACATGGTTATCCGTCACCCTGTCAGGCAATGCAAAAAGAGAAGTTTGAACATGCAGGCTACGCCACACTGGCCGGGAATCAAACACAGATACTGTCTGTGTGACTAAAGTGGACCACATTAGCCCACTGAGCTAAAGCCTAGGGCATTAACTCTCTGGGAGCTAATAGAAGTATTCCTGTCACAGTATTCCTGTCATGACGTCACACAAGCCTGATGCAGTAAACTACCACTGGGATAGAATACCATCTAGGCTAGGCTGTTGTGGTCGTGACACATTTATTGTGTAACCTCCCTTGGTTCCCCTCCCTGGCTTAACACCGACATTAGCTAGGGGCAATTCCATGGTAACAGAATTATGCTGAAAAGCAGATTTTTCACAAAAAATATTTCACGTACCATACAACTCTATGCACAGACTACTTTGAACAATTTACACAGTAAATAAAATAAAAACATTTACTGGAAAAACTATACCGATGCAAAGTTTGGTAACAGAATTACAGTAAAATCTCCTTCAGTTTTATTCTGTTCCCAAATGTATTTTTGTAATATTCTTTTTATTTTATTTAACTAGGCAAGTCAGTTAAGAACAAATTCTTATTTACAATGACGGCCTAGTGGGTTAACTGCCTTGTTCAGGGGCAAAATGCGATTTTTACCTTGTCAGCTCAGGGATTCGATCTAGCAACCTTTCGTTTACTGGCCCAACACTCTAACCACTAGGCTACCTGCTGCCCCGATCTGTACAGTTCTTCCTGTAAATGTGTTTCCGTAAAATGTTCTGTGTAAATTGTTAAAAGTAGTCCTTGTGCATAAATTCTATGGGTGGTTAAACTTTTAAAATTGATGTTTGGGGCCTCCCGGGTGGCGCAGTGGTCTAGAGCACTGCATCGCAGTGCTAACTGCGCCACCAGAGTCTCTGGGTTCGCCCCCAGGCTCTGTCGCAGCCGGCCGCGACCGGGAGGTCCGTGGGGCGACGCACAATTGGGCTAGCGTCGTCCGGGTAAGGGAGGGTTTGGCCGGTAGGGATTTCCTTGTCTCATCGCGCTCCAGCGACTCCTGTGGCGGGCTGGGCGCAGTGCGTGCTAACCAAGGGGGCCAGGTGCACGGTGTTTCCTCCGACACATTGGTGCGGCTGGCTTCCGGGTTGGAGGCGCGCTGTGTTAAAGAAGCAGTGCGGCTTGGTTGGGTTGTGCTTCGGAGGACGCATGACTTTCGACCTTCGTCTCTCCCGAGCCCGTACGGGAGTTGTAGCGATGAGACAAGATAGTAATTACTAGCGATTGGATACCACGAAAATTGGGGAGAAAAGGGGATAAAAAAAAATTTTTTAAAAAGAATTTTTTTTGTTGATGTTTTTTGTTTGGTATACATTTTAAAGGGAAAAATCTGAGTCTCAGCATAATTCCATTACCATGTAATTGCCCTTAGGCCCTGTGCAGTGGAGAGCATAGCACAATCAAGGCTCTTTTCCATGAGAGAGAGTATGTGTGTGTCCCCTCTTCTCATTCACATTAGTAACCCTGCACCAAAAGAGACTGTTTTATTATAGAAGTTTGAGCTGGGCTGACCAGCCTCTGATGCAGCGTGAATGAGGGAGAACAACTGAGGGGGGTGGGGGGACTCAACATCTGTCTGGAACAGTAGAGGACCACCACATAGACCACTAGAGAGATAGCGAGACCACCACTGTGTCTGGCCAACACTTCACTGTCAAGGCGTCAGCATCCTTCCGTTTGGCTGGCGCCTAGCCGAACTCAGCTAGCTGAACTGAAGGAGTGTGCTTGCATTTTCCCTTAAAAAGGCCTTTGTTTGGGGCCTCCCGAATGGCGCAGCGGTGTTAGGCACTGCATCGTAGCGCTAGAGTCTTCACTACAGATCCGGGTTAGATCCCGGGCTGTGTTGCAGATGGAATGTCCTTATCCCATCGCGCTCTAGCGATTCCTTGTGGCGGCCGGGTGCATGCACGCTAACGTCGGTCGTCAGCTGTCAGTGTTTCCTCTGACACATTAGTGCGCCTGGCTTCCGGGTTAAGCGAGCAGTGTGTCAAGAAGCAGTGCGGCTTGGCAAGGTCGTGTTTTGGAGGACGAATGGCTCTCGACCTTCGGCTCTCCCAAGTCCGTAAGGGAGTTGCAGCGATGGGACAAGAATAGCTACCAACTGGATATCACAAAATTGTGGAGAAAACGAGGCAAAACTTTTTTTTTTAAATAACAAAAGCATTTTTTTATGAAAGAAAATTACCGTTTGAAAAACGAGAAAAAAGAGGCAATAGTACTGTTTGTCCATTTTGCGACACTGTAGCCAGTATAAACTTTCTCAAAATAGTCAGAATTAATACACTGCTCAAAAAAATAAAGGGAACACTTAAACAACACAATGTAACTCCAAGTCAATCACACTTCTGTGAAATCAAACTGTCCACTTAGAAAGCAACACTGATTGACAATAAATTTCACATGCTGTTGTGCAAATGGAATAGACAAAAGGTGGAAATTATAGGCAATTAGCAAGACACCCCAGAAAAAGGAGTGATTGGACAGGTGGTGATCACAGACCACTTCTCAGTTCCTATGCTTCCTGGCTGATGTTTTGGTCACTTTTGAATGCTGGCGGTGCTCTCACTCTAGTGGTAGCATGAGACGGAGTCTACAACCCACACAAGTGGCTCAGGTAGTGCAGTTCATCCAGGATGGCACATCAATGCGAGCTGTGGCAAAAAGGTTTGCTGTGTCTGTCAGCGTAGTGTCCAGAGCATGGAGGCGCTACCAGGAGACAGGCCAGTACATCAAGAGACGTGGAGGAGGCTGTAGGAGGGCAACAACCCAGCAGCAGGACCACTACCTCCGCCTTTGTGCAAGGAGGTGCACTGCCAGCGCCCTGCAAAATGACCTCCAGCAGGCCACAAATGTGCATGTGTCTGCTCAAACGGTCAGAAACAGACTCCATGAGGGTGGTATGAGGGCCCGACGTCCACAGGTGGGGGTTGTGCTGACAGCCCAACACCGTGCAGGACATTTGGCATTTGCCAGAGAACACCAAGATTGGCAAATTCGCCACTGGCACCCTGTGCTCTTCACAGATGAAAGCAGGTTCACACTGAGCACATGAGCACATGTGACAGACGTGACAGAGTCTGGAGACGCCGTGGAGAATGTTCTGCTGCCTGCAACATCCTCCAGCATGACCGGTTTGGCGATGGGTCAGTCATGGTGTGGGGTGGCATTTCTTTGTGGGGCCGCACAGCCCTCCATGTGCTCGCCAGAGGTAGCCTGACTGCCAATAGGTACCGAGATGAGATCCTCAGACCCCTTGTGAGACCATATGCTGAAACATGCACATTTGTGGCCTGCTGGAGGTCATTTTGCAGGGCGCTGGCAGTGCACCTCCTTGCACAAAGGCAGAGGTAGTGGTCCTGCTGCTGGGTTGTTGCCCTCCTACAGCCTCCTCCACGTCTCTTGATGTACTGGCCTGTCTCCTGGTAGCGCCTCCATGCTCTGGACACTACGCTGACAGACACAGCAAACCTTTTTGCCACAGCTCGCATTGATGTGCCATCCTGGATGAACTGCACTACCTGAGCCACTTGTGTGGGTTGTAGACTCCGTCTCATGCTACCACTAGAGTGAGAGCACCGCCAGCATTCAAAAGTGACCAAAACATCAGCAAGGAAGCATAGGAACTGAGAAGTGGTCTGTGATCACCACCTGCAGAATCACTCCTTTTTTGGGGGTGTCTTGCTAATTGCCTATAATTTTCACCTTTTGTCTATTCCATTTGCACAACAGCATGTGAAATTTATTGTCAATCAGTGTTGCTTCCTACGTGGACAGTTAGATTTCACAGAAGTGTGATTGACTTGGAGTTACATTGTGTTGTTTAAGTGTTCCCTTACATTTTTTGAGCAGTGTATTATATAACTCAATAAATCAGTCATTCATTTTGACATTTTTTCTGAAGAGATCTTAGTTGCCCAATTTTACATCTAACTAAGATGTTTGGTGCAGTATCTTTCAATTAAAAAACGTGCATGATGATGAATCGTTTCTCGTTGAATGGCAACAAAGACTTTATTGAAGAATCCCTACTGTTGACCAATCACCGACGAAGGGGCGTAGACTTCGGCGCCAAACTTCGGCTTGCGTCCTGAACAATGAGTACGAACAGCCGAAAAAAAAACGAAAAAAACACTGAAGTCCAAAACAAACAAAAATGTCACAAAATGTCATAATATATGCACAAACTCTACCAAACTGTTCCGGCTGAGAAGCATGCGTACGCCTTTACAGTAACACAGCCAAGGTTAATTATTGGGCTTCTTTTCTGTTTAATGTCATCTCTGGTTTACTCTGTTGGCTATGCTGGAGTAATCATTTCATGTCCATCTACTAAATAACCTCTACTTACTATTTAAAACTCCTTAGTTTATGTTTACACGGCATACGGTGAGTAAAAATGTCAATTTTTTTAAACAGCCAGTGTAGCATTGCAGAGAGAATCTACTGTAATGCTGACATACCGAGAATATGGTGATCATTCACTCTTTGCATAGCCACTCTTCCACAGACGTATGCTAAAGAATTCAGCAAACTCCATTTGAGGTTCAGAACTTCAATGTTGTATCCAAAACAATAACATTATAGTAAAAATGCTAATTAGTATTTTATGTAATGAAACATGGGGACAGTGAGCCAATGTTAAGCTACATGGCTCTGACAGACTTCCTTCTGTGTACAGTGAATGACATAGAGGAAGGGACAGAGAGTGATGATAAGCTCTCTGACATGGAAATATCTGCTCTCTCATGACACTGGACCCTGGGAGCACAGAGAGCTTATCCCCCCCCCCCCCCCACACACACACACACACACACACACAGTAAAAGCACATTAAAACACAGAGGGTAAGCTACTTAGTGTCACATTGAGAATGCAAAATAGAACAGTTATCATAATATTAGTCTATCAGCAATTCACATTTACCCCAGGCAGTGTGGTATGTCCTAATACGTGGAGTTGGAGAAATTACACATGATATGCCTGACAATCTAGCCCAACGCCATGAGAATGCCCACTTAGCTACCTAGTTAGTATTACATTTCTGCCAAAGCTCTATTGAAAACCAACTAACGTTAAACTTCAATTCAAAATCAAGCCTAATGTGACCAGATGCTGATTTGCATTAACAGGACGATAACCACTGCTAGCCGTCATCCCTGATTTGCGCCTGCCAGTCTCTAGTATGGCAAGTCAACCACATTCTGACACATAGATGACACTATTGTTAGCTAGCTGAGCTTTAGGTTTAACTTAGTAGTAGCGTTACAGGGCCATGAAACATCGATTTGCCCACCACCAACCAACCCCAATGGACCGACTTACCGAATGGTTGACTCCCCACATAAGGACGCTGAGCAGAGGGTCACTGGCTCGGAAAAGCTTCACTTTCTGAGCAACGAAGTGTTTCTTCTTCGTCTTCGTCTTGCTCGCAATAGATGCGGCAATGCTGCTCGCTGTAGCCATCTTTAGTTATGTGAAATAGGCTGGATATCACTCAGTCAGTGACAGTTATTTATGGAGCTGGGAGAGTAGCCACTCAATGATCACCCTCCCTCTGCATTTAGCTTGCGAGCAAGCCGAAAACAACAGTATTTTCTGTATTACCTAGCCTCAATAATTTGCATTAGCTTTTAGTTAGCTGGTTAACGAAATGACGGTCGTTGATAATGTATTGTAAAATTTTAACGTTATTTCCTTCACTGTCAGCTAACGCACCACTAGCTCATTAACCCAACATCGTAAGTCACCTCTTCCTTCCTCAAACTCCTCTCCCCCAACACGACAGCCTCACTGAGTCGACGTCGTCACTTAGCATTGCTGTCTGGCTAACCAAGCAACTGACTGGACGCATTCAGGCAAAACATTTAGGAAGCTAACACCGCAATGATCAAATAAAATAAAAATGTTCATGCAGCCTTAGCAATAATTCCCCCAGCCAACTACACTAAAATGCCAACGCAGCTCGCCTGCCTACTGGTACTGCACACTCCTACCTAACGCTTTAGCAGAGCAGTGGCAGCACTGGCCAAAGCTAACGGTCGTTAGCTTGCTAACTAGCAACTAGCTAGCTATTCAGTCCTTTTGGTTTTTCTCCCTCCTACGCGTTTGTTGGTCAGCCTCGAAATGTGACAGTGGCCCAACCGTTCCAGTGCCAAAGAGGAGAAATCTAAAATCTACGTTTTATCAAAACTGTGTTCTTTCCTACGATACTTTCGGTTCGGTGTTGTACTGTCAACTGACAGCTCGAGGGAAGGATGACAGCCAGAGCGACATTCCCTCGTGCAGACAGATTGGACAATAGTAGCGTTCCAGGTAGCCTAAATTGGCAGACGCCTTGCAATTGACAACATTGTTGAATCCAGTTCTGCATTTATGTAGATTTTTAGAGATTACAGATATGTATCAGATATCTCAAAATACGGAAGTAATGTTTATCATTGCAAAAACCCCAGCAATATGATTTAACGATATGATAATATGCGTCATGTAGGCGACCTGGAACGTTCCCATTCTATTCCGTCTGTCCCTCTGCTAAAGTTGAGTTCAAGACAACTCAGAACACGGAACTAGGAATCCTCCGACTTCAGAAAAACTGGCATCTTCCTACAGCTCCGACATTCTGACCTGAATGTCACTGAAGTCATGATTTGTCCTCTTTTTTTCCAAGTTCCCAGTTGTCTTGAAAGTACAATGATACCCGAGTTTCCCACTTGGGATGTATCAGAATCAACCAACAGGAAGCTCCACACAAATAACTTACATGACGTGAACGCGGCATGAGCCCTTTTTTTCTCCATAGTTCCCAGTGTTCTTGAACGCACCAACACACTGCAGTCCAACCTCCCCAAGTATGGTCTCTCTCTCTCGCCCTCTCTTTAGTGTGATTCCCTTCTCTCAAATAAAATACTGTATTCATACAAAATGTGACACATTTTAGAAAAAGGGCTGGTCCTTTTTATTTTAAAGTAATATTATCAGCCGTGTGCATGTGTGTGTGTCTATGTAGGCTACTGTATGCATGTCCCTTTGCAAACCTTAATAATACATTAGTGAAAAGCTATACAATATCTGCACACCCCCATCCCCTAATCTTGAACCTTTATTTGAGATTAATCTGTATCACTCAGGGCAGGCATGCCGCTGACAATGTAGTGACAGTGTCCCACAGGGCCAGAGGTGCTGTAATGCTTTTAGAGGTCGTTTGGGTGTTTTGGTGCAGAGCAGTGCAGAGTGTGCTGTTTCCAGCCGCGGTGCTGTGTCAGGGCGTCGTTGTGGTGGAGGAAGCCCCACTCTGTCTGCTGGTGATGATGTGGAGCTCATTTGGTTTATGACTCACCCTCCTCATGCCAGGAGCCTCTTGTGCTGCTGTGAGAGACAGGCAGGCCAACTCTTAAAGGCACAGCCACACCATTACTACTGAATAGAATAGAATTGAATAGTGGGTGTGGGTGACATTCAGATAGGCAGACAGTAAAATAAATACACAACAGCACAATGACACACATGTATATTGCCCTATATAAAGGTAAACCAATAATCCCTAACCAAACAGTTCATAAAATGTTCAGGTTGTTATTTTAATGCAAAATTAGTCTCCAAGCCACTAAAAATGCCAGTAAGCTTTGCAAATTGTTATTTTGTGTTAGCAGTGTTAACTGTACAAGCAGTGCATGCAAAATAAGCCCACAGGGCAAATATTATCATCTCATGTGTGAAATGTAAATTGTTCTTTGCGTTGCCAAGGCATGCAAATCTAACATCTTGCTGAGGATGTTGGCAAATGACCAGAACAACCAGTTGATAAAAAGCCACAGTATGTGATTTGCAGTAATTAACTGATGAAATATAGTCTATCTTGATTTTGTATGATGGTCATCATCAACCAAATAAAGGACCTACCTACTCTATCGTTTTTGTTGCATGAGGCAGTCATTCACTGCGCACCACTTCAAGTGCATCTTGCATGTGAAAATGTCATGGGATGCATTTTATTGTTTGTGTTTTGGCTAGTGTTCCAATCCATATAATTAGGAATTAAAATACAAATCTTTATTATTCACATAAAAGAGTGTGGCACATTCTAAACCAAAGGCCTTCCTTCATTTCATGAAAATCTTCCAACTTCTGGCTTCCAGTTTAGACCACGCACAAAAAAAAACATAGAATTAAGAATTAGATAGGATCTCTATGACTAAAACTATGTGGCATTCCTCGCCTTGGAACGAAATGTCAAATTTGCTTTCCAAAACATTATTTGCTAGCTAGCTAACAGACTAGCTGAAAACCTGTATGCAAGATAGCTAGGTACTGATCGTCCGCGGACTTGAACCACAAGTAAGAAACAGTTAATTATTCAAATGGTAATCAGGAAGGTCATCATAAATTTCCTAAAAGCAACCTCATTTGGATGTCCAGGGTAATTGTGTTAGAAAGCTCTCTTACAACCTTAGCTAGCTGGCTAGTTAACACGTTAGTTAACAAGCCAAGTTCAGCCAGTGCATGCCAAAGTTGACACCCATGTAAACATTGACAGCATGTTATAAATGGGTAAATACGTTTTCTGAAAAATATGTTGTTTGTAGTTTCAGGATGGGGAAGAAAATGTAGAAAGAGAATGAGCCTCCATCTAAGGATCTGGTAAGAAGATTAAGATATGTGGTGGTGGTGGTCAATTTAATGAGCAGTCAAACAACTTCATCTCTGCCTCTATCAATTAAATTCAAAGGGCTTTATTGGCATGGGAAATAGATGTTCACATTGCCAAAGCAAATGGAATAGTCTCTCTATTCTTCCCCTGTCTAGTTTGACACCTTGCCGATCAAGAGTAAGAAGGCAGCCCCTGCGGTCGTCATACTCAATTCCCCTGAAGAGGTTTTGGCTAAAGCTTGCTAAGCCATCCACAAATTTGCAGGGAAAGGTGTTTTTACCCTTGATGTTGCTGAGAGAACTAACATCATAGCAATATGGTATCCTTTCTTCATTGAAATAATCACATTATCTTAAAAAACTGGACTGTGGAAAGCTGTGCAATGAAAGAGATATATTAATTTGAGCCTGGACCAAAGCTTGGGAGCAGCTTACCTATTCAGCATAAAGCCCCTATCAACCGACCAAACGACAGACCGACTGACCGACTCTTTCTCAATCTCTCTCTCTCCACCATCTATCTCTCTGTCTCCACATGGTGGTAGGTGATGAAAACAGGATCTCTATGCTGGGGCTGGGGACAGTGGAGCCTCTGTCTCACCTCATATCCCACGAAGACAAGCTGGTCCACCGCAACTCCTTCATGGCCCTGGGGGTCATGGCTGCCAACAGTAAGGAACCCTTCTCTAGCTACTGCTGTAGGATAGTAACAACTACTGATATAGGATTAGTAACACAATGCAGTAACGAAATCAGTTATTCAGGGTCGGTCGCACTGTACACAGTGGTGAATTGTGGCTGAAGACAAGATTGTTGCCAGAAACATTAGGTCATTTCGGATTCTGCTCTGTTTGAAATGTGATGTAAAAAACAATACTGTTGAAACTGGATGTCATTCCTTCTGTCATCGGAAAGCTGTCACCGGAAAGTATGCTCTGGCTGAGCGTTTGGTGGCGGCGTGGCTCTCATATCTTCTTGAGTATCAATCATATGTTTCCACCAGTCATTAAATCATTGTGACATTTCACATTTCATTGTATCTTTCTCTGTGTGTGTGTGTGTGTGTGTGTGTGTTTATATGTGCGTGTTCCTGTGCCAGAGGGTGTGGTGGTCCGTGAGTTGTGCCTGGCCTCCCTGTTGGTGGCTTCAACTGTAAGGTCCAGATCTCGGACCAGGAAGGACTACAGCCGCTCATACAGCTGCTATCCAGCCCTGACCCTGAAGTCAAGAAGAACTCTGAGTCTATCTACAACCTGGTGCTGGTGTGTGTTTTGTGTGTGTGACCGATGGGGCTTGAACTCAAGTCTCCTGCTCGCCACGAGACTATATTAGCCTGCTGAGCTAAAGCCCCATTTTACATGTGTGTAGGACCTCCCCAGCCGTGTGTCTGTGCATGAGATAAATGGCGTTCTCCTCTCCTGTAGCTGTTGAGATCTGATTTCCCGGTCATTCAGCAGCTTGCCTGAGGACCATGGCAAGCATAACCACAGATAACAACACACAGGTCACCTTCAGGGAGAAGCAGGGCTTTGACAGGCTGCTGGAGTTCCTCTGCAACAAGGCCTGTGTGGGTCATATATTTATATTTATCACATACTTGAAAGTACTGTACTTGTGAAGTATTTAAGGTGCTCTTGATCGAACTTGTAGTTTGATCTTTCTATTGAATTCATTCTACCGGGTAAACAAAATCAAACAAAGCTCAAGTATTTTAACGAATTTGACTCATTCCTTGTGTTTGTGTCTTGTAGTTGTTCAGTGATCTGCATGTAGCAGCTCTCCAGGTGGTCTCTATCTGTTTGGAGGACAGAGACCGTCTCCAGCTGATCCATGAGACTGGAGGTCTCCAGAGGTTGTCACGCGTTGTCAAGGCCATCTCCAGGGTGGCTCAAAGCTGCAAGGGCTAAGTAAGTGTGTGTGTGTGTATGTCTACCCCTGTTATCTCTTCATTTTATTTCATTAAATGAGTGTCATTGGCTTAGTTCAGCAGCTCCATCACATAATTCCCAGTGCGGTGGCTCACGCTGCGGTCATTCTCACCAACATGGCCGAACATGAATTCCTGCGTGGCAGCATCCTGTCCCACGGTGTAATGGCCACCCTCCTGGAGCTGCTGCAGTCTGTGGACACACACACCCTTGTCAGAGCCATGCAGGCCCTCGCCGCTCCCCTGCGATGCTGAGGAACAAGCAGACATGAGTGTGTCTTTGTCCGTAGTGCGGGTTTCAAATCTGGGTCAAATACATCAAATTCTTGAGTTTTCCCGGTATGATGGAACCAATGGAATATTCCCAAAAGTACAAACTCCCTCCTCTCATTCCATCTGTTCCATCTCAAGGTTAGGGTTAGAATTAGGGTTAGGATAGAGAGATTAAAGTAGATGTCACACGTCAAAATTTGATGGATGACCCTATGTGAGCCTATGTGACCGCTATGTGAACCTAAGGGGCTGCCTGTCAGGACATTCTGATGGTTAGGTGGGGGTCTTTGGGTAAGGGTCCAGTTGTCAGGTCAACCGGTAATGATTTATGACCCCAGCCTGATTTATGACCCTATGTAATGATTTATGACCCTATGTCCTGTTGTAGCAGGCATGCCCATATTTGGGCTTCCGGTCAGGACATCCTGGCCGGGGTGGGGGCTGGTTGGGTAAGTGTCAAGTTGTCAATGTCGTAAATCAGAAAAAGATCATGATTTATGACCCTATGTAGTGATTGATGCCCCAATGGTTTGTAGAAGGGGGGCATGCCCATATTTGGGCTTCCGGTCAGGACATCCTGATGGTTAGGGGGGGCTTTTTTTGGGGTAAGTAAGTGACCAGGTGTCATGTCAAACTGTTCCTGGATGTCTAGTGTTGGGGGTTGTTAATGAACATTTCAAAGAGGCTGGCTTTGCAGAAGCCTTATAAAGCCCCAAAACAATGCATGTTTAATATTCAGGGGGTTTATCTTGTACAATCTTAAACATGTCTAGTGTTGGGGGTTGTTAATGAACATTTCAAAGAGGCTGGCTTTGCAGAAGCCTTATAAAGCCCCAAAACAATGCATGTTTAAGATTGTACAAGATAAACCCCCTGA
Source organism: Salvelinus fontinalis (assembly GCF_029448725.1). Classification (NCBI taxonomy): domain Eukaryota; kingdom Metazoa; phylum Chordata; class Actinopteri; order Salmoniformes; family Salmonidae; genus Salvelinus; species Salvelinus fontinalis. The sequence continues at coordinate 22,357,375 of NC_074689.1, forward strand.
ATATTAAACAAAAATGACACATATGTCAATTTATGGTATGTTATGCTCGGCTTGTCATGAACCCAGTGAACAAAGCATTGAGGAAGTTCTGTGTGAAGCTCCAGAATGTTTTAAAGGATTTTTGGGTACGAGTGAGGGCCATATGTCTTACATATTCCAGCCGGAGGATTCTACGGTAAAGATCTTCAACGCCAGTGGCCCCAAACCCGTTTATCCGGCAAAACCTGGGAGTTTTTCTCCTGCTCTGGGCATGAGAGAATGGCTAAACATCAGGCTGGCTCTTTGTAAAATTGAACAGGTCCTGAGTGGCACAGCTGTGCCAGGCTATGCGTTGGAAGAACAGGTCCTCGGCCGCAGTGATCTCAAGGCTCTAAGAATTGCTTCAATGGACTATAGCCCTGACAACAAAGTGACAATTTTAGCCTGTGAAGTTTATGATGCGGGTAATGCTACAAAGTCTGTCAATTCTCCAGTAGCATCCAGAGCATGCAAAGATGTCAACTTTTTTATTCCTGTGTTTAGTTTTAAATGGGTGGATTATCCAATTTTCATAACACTTATGAATAAGCTGGACATTCTCTTCAAAAATCGCGAACAGTTAAGGCGCTGGCCTCGACTTTTCTTGAGACATAACCAGGACCAAAAGGCCCGACGTAGGATGTACCCCTGGAGTGAAAACTTACCAAGTGTTGATGAGCCTGGCAAGAGATCCCGGCATTTTGATGACCAACTGGACACTGACAATGGGGGGTGGTTGCATCAGATCCCTGGATCTGTAAGAAAGGCTTCGTAAAATACCTTAAGAATGTAAGGCTATAAAATGTATGTACTAAATATTTTGAATGAAATAAAATGGTTTTAAAAGCAGAATCTCACCACGTTATGAACTCTCGCGTTTGTTCACTCTTAGCGCAGTCTGTCCCTGAGAAAAAAACCTTGCGCAATGTGCGCGCGTATGGGCGTGCGTGTGCTGTAGTGGCTGTGTGTGTGTGTGTGTGTGTGTTTCAAAAACAGAAAAAGGGGGCGAGGTGTTTGTTAAAAAAATACCCTTGCATCTGCGCTCAAGGCTCTCTATGCATGGGGGTCGTTTGAAACCAAGGTTTACACTATCTGGCAAAACAGATGCCTAAAAGTCATTCAGCCCAGCGCTGTCGAGACCTCCCCACCCCAGCATCTAGATGCTAGCCCCCGGAGATTTTAGAATATCAAAAGATACCTAATGTTTAGACACCACCCAATACCCTATGTTTGAACCAAATGGCTGGTGTTTGAACCACATGCCTTAGGCTTCAAAGATAACTTTGAGGCTGTTTTAGCGCGAAAAAATACGACACCACGCGAGTCATACGGCTACAAAAGCTAAGCAAAACAGGTCCCCCCTGTTAGCATCGTTTTAGCGCATTTACCCTACAGCATTCCCCCAGGAATAGTTATCGGACGGACCCCGTTAAAAAAGATCATCTGGTAAAAACCCTCCTCATGGATATTTCTCAAGGTTAGTTCTTGAAATAAATATTTACATATGCTATATATTAGATTTGTTTGTTCTTGGGAATTGTTTGAAAACGTTGTATGTTATAGAAATATTAAACAGGCCTTAGGGCCCGGATTCTTAACGTATAAAATGTCAATATTAGCTAAAATGATTAGAGCTTTAATATTATCTAATGTTTTTTTAGATTCTCAAACCTTCACTCAGATTCTCCGAGATATAACTGAACTCGAACCGGCCGTAGGGTCTCCGGAACAAATTGTTTACATCCCAACGCCGACCCTGAATTGTGGTAAGTAAGATTCAAGAATTCCGTAAGAATATTTATACCTTAAAAACAAAAAGTGTCGGCATCTTATATTAAAAGTTATTTCATGTGTTTACAGCGGAAATACATCCTAGAACGGGTGCCATAGGGAGTCTACACGGTTTCTGTGAAGGATATGCCTACGAGACAATTGTGCCCTACTCCCAGGATGTATTTACACACAAGCCGCAAACAGAGACTTTAAACGGCCTGTCAACTCCCCTGACCCAGGACCGTTGGACGCCCCCTATTAAACACCAACGGACAATCAGGGCCCAGATCCACAGGTCCGCTTCACCCGAACAATACTACTGGGAGGGTATTCACGAGACAGCGTTACAAGGACAAGGTATGAATCAATTATCATTTATATATATATTTTATTTTTATGCCTGAATATGTTTAAACATGGACTAATGGTGTTTTTTTTTTTTACTTTCAGGCTCACAAGCTACAGACCAGGCAGATGCTATAATTAGGGTTGCCCAAAGACATGTTCCCGAGTTCTCAGAGCTTCTTCAGAACAGCCCTCTTCAAAAAAGCCGAGGTATTTAATTAATGTATTGTTAATATATAGGCTTATATCTGAAATGTATTTTACATTTTTATCAAACATATTTTAGGGTTAATAACCTATTTTTCTGTATGTATTATTTTTAATGCAGACTCCTCGCCGGCTTATAAAGACCTCCAAGAAGCTACACATCTAGATCCCGAGGAGGCGCCAAAGACCCCAGTCACCAGAACAGCGAAGCCTGATGATTTCAAAGTTTTAAATGACATTTCTGAGGTAGACGATTTGATGTTCTGTGAAGTGGCCAACCTTATTGAAGCGGCCAATTCTGGTGGGGCAACAGCCTCTTGTGAAATAGACCAAGCCGTGCTTTTCAAGGCTTTTACACAGGGTTTAAAATCACGAAAGGCTTTACTTCAACGTCGTATGGGTATTCTATTCGAACATCAATACAATCAGGATGTGTCATTCTGGCGTAGAGAGCTTCCCCGCATGTTAAACAACAGTAGGGTTAAAACAAGCAAATACCTCCGTTAAAAAACACATATGTAAAAAAAAACACAAGCACACACATCCTTAAGTAGAGAAATGGCGCCCCCTATAGACCTAAGCGAGACAATTGAAACCCTCTTAGCGGAAATCCCTACAGAGCTCCAAGATATAATTAACCATATGAATGATTCTGGGCTAATTGACATAGGGGCTATAGATGAAAACCTATTATCCCAGATTCCCTCCGAACTCATTGAAATTATTACACGTATGAATGAGTCAGGGTCTGCAGATGAAAACAGGTTATCACAGATACCCGAATCAATCATATCTTTAATTACCCAGATGAACGAGAGCCCAAGGTTTAATTCTGCACCCCCTACACCTCTAAGCCATCCTTTAACACCCTTGTTCGAAGAGGAAACCCAATACGATGTTTTTGAACAGCTGAACAAATGTCTATCAAATCTGGAGCGGGAAGGTCTTGATCACAATGTACAGAACGAAAGCCCTAGGTTTAATTCTGCACCACCTACACCTCTAAGCCAGCCTTTAACACCCATGTCTGAAGAGTCTGAAACCCAATACGATGTTTTTGAACAGTTGGACAATTGTCTAGCAAATCAGGATGGGGATGGTCTTGATCGCAGTGAACATGTTTTGTATCGAAATAAATTCCACAATATTGAGGTTCGACAGTTTTTCAATTTCGCATGGGGGGGTCAGATTCGGGAATATGCTGTGTTTTACGTAATGCTTATGGACACTTTGAATGAACTGGTAGATAGAGTTAGAGCTTATAGCCAACCAAGGGATACCTTACAGTTGGAAATTTTTGGAGACAGTCTGCAGAGCCGTGTGTCGCTTATTTTAAATAGGGGTGAAGCAGATCTTGAACAATTTGTTAACCTGCTAGAACGCCTTGTTCAGTCAAATTTAAACGTGCTAGCAGATAGGACCCTCGAACTTGTAGTACAATTAGTCCGGCCACCACAAGGGGGCGGCGGGCAGAGACGTAAACTCGATAGCCTGATGCAGTCCGAAATCATAAGCAATAAAAAGGCCTACCTCATAATCGTTCACAATCATGGTAATAAGCTATGCTTTGCCATAGGTTTGGCCCACTTACTCAGCCCAGGATGTACAGAGCGCGAAGCGTTACAGAAAGCTCAAGAGCTACAAAAGGCTGTGGGTTTAGGTATACAGGAGGCTGTGGCTTTCTCAGACATAGGCAAATTTGAAAACTTTCTGAATATCAAGATTGTGGTTTTGTACCACAGCAGGGCTAATGACGCTCTCTTGAAGTTCCAAAATATACAAGA